>NC_137469.1:130581469-131181469 GCF_964235325.1 Thermobia domestica | reverse complement strand
ACCAGAAAAATTTGATTGGATTATTTCCTTAGGTACCAACTGGAAAAAGTGAAGGGCCATTATTCAAATAAACGAAGGAATAGAGTATTTAGTTTTTGTACCAACTAGAAAAAAAGAAGTGAAGTATGAATAAAATTTAGGTGGACTATTTTCTTTTGTACCAACTGGAATGTTCTATTTTTGTATCAATCAGAAAAAAAACGAAGAGCCATTTTAACAAGTTCATAATTTCTGTAACGAAAGAATAATTTCGATGTTCTACTTTTTATATCAACGAGAAAAAATGAACTAGCTGAATATACGAAAGAATAAATTTAAGTGACCTATTCAATTTTGTACCAATGAGAAATGGCTCAGCAAAAGGCGAAGAAGGACTATTTTATATAATTTTACTACTCAAATAAACAATGAAGTATTTACTTTTGTACCACCGAGAAAAAAAGAAATTGCACCATTTTGGAGTATTCAAATAAACAAAGGAATTATAATTTGTTTCAACTCTAAAATCAATTAAACGAAGTAATGCATTTGAGTGAGCTATTTATTTGAAAAACCGAAGTTGAGTATTTTATACCATTATGTATTATTTCAACAAACAAAGGAATAAGCAAAAAAGGATCATTTTATATCATTTTAAACTAGTCTAATAAACGAAGGCATAAATATGAGTGAGCTATTTAATTTTGTAGCAACCAAAGGATTTTCACGAAAGAACAAATTTGTACTAATCAGAAAAAGCGAAGAAGACCCATTTTAACTAACTGAGAATTTCTGTACCTTTTTGTACTATTTAAACAAACGATGGGATAAATTTGAGTGACCTGTTTTTTGTACTAACCAGAAAAATCGAAGAAGGTCCAATTTAGCTACCTCAGAATTTATGTACCTTTTGTACTAGCCCAATGAACGAAAGAACAATTTTGGGTGTTCTACTTTTTATACCAAACAAAGAAGAACCATTTTGTACTACTCAAATAAACGAAAGAATAAAATTGTACTAACCAGAAAAAGCGAAAAAAGACCATTTAACTAACTCAGAATTTATATACGTTTTGTTTAGGTGTCTACCGAGAAAAAACCAATAAATACCATTTTATGCCGTTCAAATAAATGAATATTTAGTTTTGTACCAAGCAAAATAAGAAAAAGAAGTGAAGAAGGAATAAAATTTGGATGGACTATTTTCTTATGTACCAACAAAAATGGAGCAAATTTGAGTGGCATACATACTTTTGTACCAACGAAAAAAAAGAAACCCAAGGAGGAATAAATTTGGGTGACCTATTCAGTTTTGTACTAAGCAGAAAAAAAGAAGAATTAATAAAATTTGCACAAAAAAGAGAAGAAGGTAAAATTTAAATAGTTCAGTATTTATGTACATTTTGTACTACTAAAATAAACGAAGGAATAAAATTGAATGTTCTACTTTTTATACTAATCAGAAGAAAACGGAGAAGGGCCATTTTATTTAATTTTGTAGTACTCAAATATACAAAGGTATAAATCTGTGTGACCCATTTAGTTTTGTACTAAGTAGAAGATTTGTTGGCTTTTTTGGAAAGACTATTTTATCTTTTTTATTACTCAAATAAAGAAACCTATTCAGATTTGCCGGCTTATTAAAAAGCGAATAAATTTCTATGTTCTACATTTTGTGCTCTACAAATTAACGAAGGAAAAGCAAAGAGAGACCATTTTTAACTAGCTTAGAATTTATGTGTCTTTTGTAACGAAGAAACAAATTTGAGTGGTCATTTTAACTAATCCTGCTGCGAGTAGATCAACAGTATGGCATTAACGTAAAACGAAAGAAACGAATTGCGACTTAATACCCTAAATAATTCATTTTCGAATACATACGGATTAGAGCAGACTTAAGAGGACCAAGCATTATTTTAAACTCGTATTATAGCCAACAATTAGAAATCCACTAGTAGGGCATCGATTTATCGTTTGCAGTAAACCCGTTATGCTTTAGAAAACAAAATCCATATTGGAGTATAACTTACTCTTTTGACCACCTTTTATACAACAAACAAGCTTCTTAGCCTCACTGTAAAACTGGTCTTTTTGCGGTATCTCCTGATACCTATCTGTTGGACCTCGCAGTATTTGGAAACTTGATGAAAAAGAATAACAAATGTTTTTTTTCTCACAATAAAGCTATACATAAAGAATAATCCATTATGGCAAAAAAAACTACTTTCTCCTGATGCTTATTTGAAGTAGACTTAAAAGGATTTAGGTGGTATTACATTATACTTCTATAACAATAATTCCCCGATTAATAGTAGGTTTTACAAGAATGATACATTGTGTAAGAATTTCCAATTAATAGCGGTATTGCACTGTATTTATAAAATAATAATAGTCTGTAATAGTGCAGTTTATTTTTCGAATGAGAGTAGGTTTTACAAGAACATTAAAACTTTTTAAATAGGTTACATTGCACAAGAGTTTTAAAGGTGTACTGTAGTGTACATTTTCTAGTCTACCAGCAATAATGATCTCTGAGAAAGTTATTAGGTAAAGATAAAACTTACCCGATAACAATTACACCACCATTCTGCGAGAATGTACTTGGGAATTATGTTGCGAAGGACAAAGAGTTAAGAATTAAGCTTGTAGTTCTTTTAACATTTATACCATCTAATTTCTCAGATTTAAGGTTAAATTAAATGGGGAAGAGGTGTACAACAAATTGTGCAAAAGTATTTGGGAGGTATAACTAAGAAGTACTAGGATGTGCCAATAGAAAAATTTCAGAACTTCTATTTTAATTTTGGGGTGGAAAAACATGCCTATTAACACTATTTGTAATAATGATGATTCCGTGGGTGTAGATTGCCTTAGATAGAATACAGGTAATTCTTCCATTAAAATTTACAACTATCTAATTGATTTTGTTCATTGTTCAGACAAGCCTTTACAGGGTATTACGAGATGGGAAGCAATTATCTTTAACTACTATACTGATGAGTGGATCCAATACAAGACTATTTAGAACTAATTTTACACACCAAAGAATATTTTACAGATGCTCCGATTTTTAAGATGTGGATAAAGTTAACAGATGCTTATTGGGGTAATTTCCGAGTAAAGTTGCCGGATAAACAGAAGATCGAGAGAATCGAATTTCTATCCAGCAGAAGTGTTATTTAAAGCAGGGGAATACAAATATTAATCTTGCTGCTCTTGGTCTAAAATGCAAGAATTGGAAAAGCTAAAAATACAACAAATGCATGCCAAAGACCGTAGAAGAAGGATTTTTTTTCTAATTTCTGGAGTGAGGCTAAGAAGCTTGTTTGTTGTATAAAAGGTGGTCAAAAGAGTAAGTTATACTCCAATATGGATTTTGTTTTCTAAAGCATAACGGGTTTACTGCAAACGATAAATCGATGCCCTACTAGTGGATTTCTAATTGTTGGCTATAATACGAGTTTAAAATAATGCTTGGTCCTCTTAAGTCTGCTCTAATCCGTATGTATTCGAAAATGAATTATTTAGGGTATTCGTTTCTTTCGTTTTACGTTAATGCCATACTGTTGATCTACTCGCAGCAGGATTAGTTAAAATGACCACTCAAATTTGTTTCTTCGTTACAAAAGACACATAAATTCTAAGCTAGTTAAAAATGGTCTCTCTTTGCTTTTCCTTCGTTAATTTGTAGAGCACAAAATGTAGAACATAGAAATTTATTCGCTTTTTAATAAGCCGGCAAATCTGAATAGGTTTCTTTATTTGAGTAATAAAAAAGATAAAATAGTCTTTCCAAAAAAGCCAACAAATCTTCTACTTAGTACAAAACTAAATGGGTCACACAGATTTATACCTTTGTATATTTGAGTACTACAAAATTAAATAAAATGGCCCTTCTCCGTTTTCTTCTGATTAGTATAAAAAGTAGAACATTCAATTTTATTCCTTCGTTTATTTTAGTAGTACAAAATGTACATAAATACTGAACTATTTAAATTTTACCTTCTTCTCTTTTTTGTGCAAATTTTATTAATTCTTCTTTTTTTCTGCTTAGTACAAAACTGAATAGGTCACCCAAATTTATTCCTCCTTCGGTTTCTTTTTTTTTCGTTGGTACAAAAGTATGTATGCCACTCAAATTTGCTCCATTTTTGTTGGTACATAAGAAAATAGTCCATCCAAATTTTATTCCTTCTTCACTTCTTTTTCTTATTTTGCTTGGTACAAAACTAAATATTCATTTATTTGAACGGCATAAAATGGTATTTATTGGTTTTTTCTCGGTAGACACCTAAACAAAACGTATATAAATTCTGAGTTAGTTAAATGGTCTTTTTTCGCTTTTTCTGGTTAGTACAATTTTATTCTTTCGTTTATTTGAGTAGTACAAAATGGTTCTTCTTTGTTTGGTATAAAAAGTAGAACACCCAAAATTGTTCTTTCGTTCATTGGGCTAGTACAAAAGGTACATAAATTCTGAGGTAGCTAAATTGGACCTTCTTCGATTTTTCTGGTTAGTACAAAAAACAGGTCACTCAAATTTATCCCATCGTTTGTTTAAATAGTACAAAAAGGTACAGAAATTCTCAGTTAGTTAAAATGAGTCTTCTTCGCTTTTTCTGATTAGTACAAATTTGTTCTTTCGTGAAAATCCTTTGGTTGCTACAAAATTAAATAGCTCACTCATATTTATGCCTTCGTTTATTAGACTAGTTTAAAATGATATAAAATGATCCTTTTTTGCTTATTCCTTTGTTTGTTGAAATAATACATAATGGTATAAAATACTCAACTTCGGTTTTTCAAATAAATAGCTCACTCAAATGCATTACTTCGTTTAATTGATTTTAGAGTTGAAACAAATTATAATTCCTTTGTTTATTTGAATACTCCAAAATGGTGCAATTTCTTTTTTTCTCGGTGGTACAAAAGTAAATACTTCATTGTTTATTTGAGTAGTAAAATTATATAAAATAGTCCTTCTTCGCCTTTTGCTGAGCCATTTCTCATTGGTACAAAATTGAATAGGTCACTTAAATTTATTCTTTCGTATATTCAGCTAGTTCATTTTTTCTCGTTGATATAAAAAGTAGAACATCGAAATTATTCTTTCGTTACAGAAATTATGAACTTGTTAAAATGGCTCTTCGTTTTTTTTCTGATTGATACAAAAATAGAACATTCCAGTTGGTACAAAAGAAAATAGTCCACCTAAATTTTATTCATACTTCACTTCTTTTTTTCTAGTTGGTACAAAAACTAAATACTCTATTCCTTCGTTTATTTGAATAATGGCCCTTCACTTTTTCCAGTTGGTACCTAAGGAAATAATCCAATCAAATTTTTCTGGTTCGTACAAAACTAAACACTCCATCCAAATTTGAGTATTACAAAAATGAAATGAAATTCTGAGTTAGTTTTAAAAAAATGGTTCTTCTTGCTACAAAATTTGAAAAAGCTCACTCAAGAGTACAAAATAGTATTGAACTTCTGAGCCGGTTAAATTTATCCGATTGTTTGTTTCTTTAAATAGTAAAAAATGATTTAAAATACGCAATTATTTCTCGTTGGTGTAAAATTGAATAGGTCACTCAAATTCATCCCTTCGTTTGTTTAAATATTAGAACATGGTCTAGAAAAATGACATTTCTCATTGGTACAATATTCGTTCGTTTATTTAATTAGTACAAGAAGACATATAATTGTCAGCTAGTTAAAATGGCATTTCTCGTTGGTACAAAATTGAATAGGCCACTCAAATTTATTCCTCCTTCACTTTTTCTGCTTTGTACAAAATTTATCCGTTGCTCCGTTTACAAGCTCTCGATGGTCATTATTTTGGAACTTGCAGTGATTGATGAACTATTACTAAATGTGGAAACACCACCTCAATATTTGGCTCCGTTTTCGAGTTTGACCTTGATGGTCATGATTTTTTAACATGTACTAGTTGATGACCAATTACTAAATGTGGAAACAGCACTTCAATACGTTGCTTCGTTTCCGGGTTATTAGGTTTTAAGTACTTTGACCTTTGACCTCGATGATCAGTATTTTGGAACTTGTAGTAGTTGGTGGCCGATTACTAAATGTGGAAACAGCACCTCAATATGTGGCTCAGTTTTCGTGTTATTAGGTTTTAAGTATGTTGACCTTTGACCTCGATGGTCATTATTTTGGAACTTGTAGTAGTTGGTGGTCGATTACTAAATGTGGAAACAGCACCTCAATATGTGGCTCAGTTTTCGTGTTATTAGGTTTTAAGTATGTTGACCTTTGACCTCGATGATCATTATTTTGGAACTTGTAGTAGTTGATGACCAGTTACTAGATTTGGGAACAGCACCTCAATATGTGGATCCATTTTCGAGTAATTAGGTTTTAAGTATGTTGACCTTTGACCTCGATGGTCATTATTTTGGAACTTGAAGTACCTGATGACCTATTACTCAATGTGGAAACAGCACCTGAGTATGTGGCTCCGTTTTCGAGTTATTAGGTTTTAAGTATTTTGACCTTTGACCTCGATGGTCATTATTTTGGAACTTGTAGTACCTGATGACCTATTGATAAATGTGGAAACAGCACCTCAATACCTGGATACATTTTCGAGTAATTAGGTTTTAAGTATGTTGACCTTTGACCTCGATGGTCATTATTTTGGAACTTGTAGTACCTGATGACCAATTACTAGATTTGGAAACACCATCTCAATATGTGGATCCGTTTTCGAGTTATTAGGTTTTAAGTATGTTGACCTTTGACCTCGATGGTCATTATTTTGGAACTTGTAGTACCTGATGACATATTGATAAATGTAGAAACACGGTCTCAATATGTTGCTTCGTTTACGAGTGATTGGGTTTTAAGTGTCATACAAAGGGCGTATCCCACATAAACTATAAGACCCAGGTAAAAATAGGTATGATATTCGTAATCAGCATGTGCGAAAACCCCTATATACTGAGTTTCATCCAAATCGGTTAAAATTGTCATAGAAAGGGCGTATCCCACATAAACTATAAGACCCAGATAAAAATAAGTATGATATTTGTAATCAGCATGTCCGAAAACCCCCATATACCCAGTTTCACCCAAATTGGTTAAAATTGTCATAGAAAGGGCGTATGCCACATAAACTATAGAACCCAAGTAAAAATAAGTATGATATTCGTACTCAGCATGGTCGAAAACCCCCATATGCCGAGTTTCATCCAAATCGGTTCAAAGAGCGTATCGAATCGCTGTTACATGGGTATTCATTGTCTTAAAATAGGGGTTGAAAAAAATCTTATGTAATTTCTGCTATGGTAAAATAGGGGATGAAAAAGTAATCATAAAAGAGAATGAGTACACCCCTTAAAATGTACTCATAAAAGGGAATGAATCTTATGTATTCTCTGGTCTGCTGTGTGTTCGTAGTCTCAGTGTAATTTCTGCTGTGTTCAATTAGGGGTGGAGAAAATGAATACACCCCCTAATAAGTGCTCATAAAAGGGAATGAATACACCCCTAGAATGGAGGCTGTTGTGTTTATTATCTGCTCTGCTATGTGTTCGTAACTGTTATGTTACATAGTCTTATGCTAAGGGGTTGAAAACGAATACACCTCTGCTATGTGTTCGTAATCTTATGCTATGTTAAAATAGGGGTTGGAAAATATGCTCATAAAAGAGAACGAGTCCACCCTAAAATGCTGTGTGTTCATAGTCTCAATGTAATTTCTACTATGTTAAAATAGGGGTTGGAAAATAAGCCATGCTCTTTTATTAGCTGTGCTATGCATTATCTGTTCTGCTGTGTGTTCATAGTCTCCATGTATTCTCTGCTATGATATGTGTTCATAGTCTCCATGTATTCTCTGCTATGATAAAATGTTCAAATAGGGGTTGAAAAAGTAACCATAAAAGAGAACGAATACACCCTTGCTATGTTATGTATTCTTATGTATTATCTGTTCTGCTGTATGTTCATAGTCTCAGTGTAATTTCTGCTATGTTAAAATAGGGGTTGGAAAATATGCTCATAAAAGAGAATGAGTACACCCCTAAAATGCTGTGTGTTCATAGTCTCAGTGTAATTTCTGCTATGTTAAAATAAGGGTTGAAAAATATGCTCATAAAAGGGAATGAATATACCCTTGTTATGTTAGGTACTCTTATATGTTATCTGCTCTTCTATGTGTTCGTAATTTCTGCTATGTTAAAATAGGGGTTGAAAAAGTGCTCATAAAAGAGAACAAGTACACCCCTAAAAATGTGCTCGGAAAAGAGAACGAATACACCCCCTAAAAAGTGCTCATAAAAGGGAATAAATTCACCCCTAAAATGGAGGTCGTAAAAGACCGTGGGCTCACGGTGTACGGTGGTCAATTTCCCAGGGGCTCGTGAGTTGTCCTAGTATGAGCCAGATCGATCCATTTTCTACTACTAAAACGATATGAGAAATAGGAAGAAACGTCTTAAAGCTCTGATTGTTTATAACTGTGCAGTAGGAGTAACAAAATGAAATACACAAGCATGTCGGGAGGCTTTACAAAAGTGCTTGCGAAACAAAGTGGGCGCTCTTCAAAGAAATGAATACAGAGAAAGTGAGGCTCCTTCGAGCATCAGGGCTAGAGCGCTCGCTTTCGCTCGCGTGGTCATACAGGGTGCGGCACGTAAAACCGGCCCGTAAAGTGAACACATAAAATGAAATGTAATGTATTGAATATGATTAACTACAACACATAAGTGAAATGTAATGTATTGAATATGACTACTCACCTGCACAGCAGCCTTCACAGCAGGTGCTGAAAGTGTCCTCCGCCCACTTCAACACACATGTGAGCACGATTGAAGAGATTCATATATACCCTTGTCAGTTCTTGTGTTGTAATGCTATTGGTGACATCCTGGATCCTGGTCTTGAGTTCTTCAATTGTGTGTTGATTTGTTTCGTATACTCTTCCCTTTAACAGTCCCCATAAGTAACAGTCACACGTGGACAAGTCTGGTGACCGAGGAGGCCACAAGCCTTTGCTGATTGTCCTCTCTGGTGTAAATATCTCATGCTCAAGGGACAATGATGAAGCTGATGTGTGGCATGTTGCACCGTCCTGCTGAAAGTAACATAACTGACGCTCCTCTTCGGTCAAGTGTGTATAAAACTCCTCCAGGATTCCCATATACACGTCGCTGTTCACTGTCGTCTCAAAGAATATCGGCCCAATAACGCGTGTGGCGGAAATGGCACACCAAACACCAATCTTCTCATCATGCAAGGGTACCTGGTGGATTGCGTGTGGATTTTCTGTCGACCAATACCGGTTGTTTTGGGAATTTACGTACCCAGATAGGTGGAACCACGCCTCGTCACTCAAGATCCAGTGAGAATGAACCCTTCAACAATGGCAACACGCTCGGGTATCGAATACGGCATTATCACACACTGACACTCACCCGGCTTAACACAACGAGGCCTTTTTCTCAACTGGTTTCGACAAGTTTCACTGGCTGCGGCTGCACGTGACTGCTGCAGGTCACGTAAGTCGACCCGACCTCGACACGCCATCTCTTGGTAGGAAGGTAGATTATTTAAGTGTTGCCAAAAACACAATATACCAGAATATTACGACGGGCCGGTTCTACGTGCCGCACCCTGTAGTTTCCAATACTACTGGAAGCCCACGGCCTCAGATTCAAGAGCCGAGTAGTTATTTTCCTATTTTTCGCACGTGGGACGGTGTCCCAGTTGTAGTGGGACATGCTGGCATTTGTCCATTAGCTACATGTCGATAGCTACACACACACATTTGTCCATTAGCTACACACACATTGGCCACATTTCAATATCGATCATGCGATCCACTAGTGACATTCATTTAGTTTACCCAGTTTCTTTGTGAGTCCCCTTGCACAATTTCAACTTGGCCTCAGTTGCTCCATCCTTATTCGTATGCAACCGTGCACATCATATTGCATCCGATTCATGGAATATTATTGGCAATGGATTTCATGTTCTTGACGCTAATCCTTACATTTCCGACGCTTTGAACTCACGTTTACTTAGTATGAGTGCATTTCTGGTCATTTTTCCTTATGTTTGCACACATGTGAATCACTCTGCTTCATGTATTGTGCTCTACCAACACTCCAGATGTCTTTCTAGAGCATTTGAATACAAATTCGCTACACTTAATACTCAGAACGTCACTGTTGGTCAGCATCCGTACCTGGCGATTATGCACCCCCTAATAAGTGCTCATAAAAGGGAATGAATACACCCCTAAAATGGAGGCTGTTGTGTTTATTATCTGCTCTGCTATGTGTTCGTAACTGTTATGTTACATAGTCTTATGCTAAGGGGTTGAAAACGAATACACCTCTGCTATGTGTTCGTAATCTTATGCTATGTTAAAATAGGGGTTGGAAAATATGCTCATAAAAGAGAACGAGTCCACCCTAAAATGCTGTGTGTTCATAGTCTCAGTGTAATTTCTGCTATGTTAAAATAGGGGTTGGAAAATAAGCCATGCTCCTTATTAGCTGTGCTATGCATTATCTGTTCTGCTGTGTGTTCATAGTGTCCATGTATTCTCTGCTATGATATGTGTTCATAGTCTCCATGTATTCTCTGCTATGATAAAATGTTCAAATAGGGGTTGTAAAAGTAACCATAAAAGAGAACGAATACACCCTTGCTATGTTACGTATTCTTATGTATTATCTGTTCTGCTGTATGTTCATAGTCTCAGTGTAATTTCTGCTATGTTAAAATAGGGGTTGGAAAATATGCTCATAAAAGAGAATGAATACACCCCTAAAATGCTGTGTGTTCATAGTCTCAGTGTAATTTCTGCTATGTTAAAATAAGGGTTGAAAAATATGCTCATAAAAGGGAATGAATACACCCTTGTTATGTTAGGTACTCTTATATGTTATCTGCTCTTCTATGTGTTCGTAATTTCTGCTATGTTAAAATAGGGGTTGAAAAAGTGCTCATAAAAGAGAACAAGTACACCCCTAAAAATGTGCTCGTAAAAGAGAATGAATACACCCCCTAAAAAGTGCTCATAAAAGGGAATAAATTCACCCCTAGAATGGAGGTCGTAAAAGACCGTGGGCTCACGGTGTACGGTGGTCAATTTCCCAGGGGCTCGTGAGTTGTCCTAGTATGAGCCAGATCGATTCATTTTCTACTACTAAAACGATATGAGAAATAGGAAGAAACGTCTTAAAGCTCTGATTGTTTATAACTGTGCAGTAGGAGTAACAAAATGAAATACACAAGCATGTCGGGAGGCTTTACAAGAGTGCTTGCGAAACCAAGTGGGCGCTCTTCAAAGAAATGAATACAGAGAAAGTGAGGCTCCCTCGAGCATCAGGGCTAGAGCGCTCGCTTTCGCTCGCGTGGTCATACAGGGTGCGGCACGTAAAACCGGCCCGTAAAGTGAACACATAAAATGAAATGTAATGTATTGAATATGATTAACTACAACACATAAGTGAAATGTAATGTATTGAATATGACTACTCACCTGCACAGCAGCCTTCACAGCAGGTGCTGAAAGTGTCCTCCGCCCACTTCAACACACATGTGAGCACGATTGAAGAGATTCATATATACCCTTGTCAGTTCTTGTGTTGTAATGCTATTGGTGACATCCTGGATCCTGGTCTTGAGTTCTTCAATTGTGTGTTGATTTGTTTCGTATACTCTTCCCTTTAACAGTCCCCATAAGTAACAGTCACACGTGGACAAGTCTGGTGACCGAGGAGGCCACAAGCCTTTGCTGATTGTCCTCTCTGGTGTAAACATCTCATGCACAAGGGACAATGATGAAGCTGATGTGTGGCATGTTGCACCGTCCTGCTGAAAGTAACATAACTGACGCTCCTCTTCGGTCAAGTGTGTATAAAACTCCTCCAGGATTCCCATATACACGTCGCTGTTCACTGTCGTCTCAAAGAATATCGGCCCAATAACGCGTGTGGCGGAAATGGCACACCAAACACCAATCTTCTCATCATGCAAGGGTACCTGGTGGATTGCGTGTGGATTTTCTGTCGACCAATACCGGTTGTTTTGGGAATTTACGTACCCAGATAGGTGGAACCACGCCTCGTCACTCAAGATCCAGTGAGAATGAACCCTTCAACAATGGCAACACGCTCGGGTATCGAATACGGCATTATCACACACTGACACTCACCCGGCTTAACACAACGAGGCCTTTTTCTCAACTGGTTTCGACAAGTTTCACTGGCTGCGGCTGCACGTGACTGCTGCAGGTCACGTAAGTCGACCCGACCTCGACACGCCATCTCTTGGTAGGAAGGTAGATTATTTAAGTGTTGCCAAAAACACAATATACCAGAATATTACGACGGGCCGGTTCTACGTGCCGCACCCTGTAGTTTCCAATACTACTGGAAGCCCACGGCCTCAGATTCAAGAGCCGAGTAGTTATTTTCCTATTTTTCGCACGTGGGACGGTGTCCCAGTTGTAGTGGGACATGCTGGCATTTGTCCATTAGCTACATGTCGATAGCTACACACACACATTTGTCCATTAGCTACACACACATTGGCCACATTTCAATATCGATCATGCGATCCACTAGTGACATTCATTTAGTTTACCCAGTTTCTTTGTGAGTCCCCTTGCACAATTTCAACTTGGCCTCAGTTGCTCCATCCTTATTCGTATGCAACCGTGCACATCATATTGCATCCGATTCATGGAATATTATTGGCAATGGATTTCATGTTCTTGACGCTAATCCTTACATTTCCGACGCTTTGAACTCACGTTTACTTAGTATGAGTGCATTTCTGGTCATTTTTCCTTATGTTTGCACACATGTGAATCACTCTGCTTCATGTATTGTGCTCTACCAACACTCCAGATGTCTTTCTAGAGCATTTGAATACAAATTCGCTACACTTAATACTCAGAACGTCACTGTTGGTCAGCATCCGTACCTGGCGATTATGCACCCCCTAATAAGTGCTCATAAAAGGGAATGAATACACCCCTAAAATGGAGGCTGTTGTGTTTATTATCTGCTCTGCTATGTGTTCGTAACTGTTATGTTACATAGTCTTATGCTAAGGGGTTGAAAACGAATACACCTCTGCTATGTGTTCGTAATCTTATGCTATGTTAAAATAGGGGTTGGAAAATATGCTCATAAAAGAGAACGAGTCCACCCTAAAATGCTGTGTGTTCATAGTCTCAGTGTAATTTCTGCTATGTTAAAATAGGGGTTGGAAAATAAGCCATGCTCCTTATTAGCTGTGCTATGCATTATCTGTTCTGCTGTGTGTTCATAGTGTCCATGTATTCTCTGCTATGATATGTGTTCATAGTCTCCATGTATTCTCTGCTATGATAAAATGTTCAAATAGGGGTTGTAAAAGTAACCATAAAAGAGAACGAATACACCCTTGCTATGTTACGTATTCTTATGTATTATCTGTTCTGCTGTATGTTCATAGTCTCAGTGTAATTTCTGCTATGTTAAAATAGGGGTTGGAAAATATGCTCATAAAA
Source organism: Thermobia domestica (assembly GCF_964235325.1). NCBI lineage: Eukaryota > Metazoa > Arthropoda > Insecta > Zygentoma > Lepismatidae > Thermobia > Thermobia domestica. Next base: position 131,167,953 of record NC_137469.1, on the reverse strand, counting down.
GAGAATGAATACACCCCTAAAATGCTGTGTGTTCATAGTCTCAGTGTAATTTCTGCTATGTTAAAATAAGGGTTGAAAAATATGCTCATAAAAGGGAATGAATACACCCTTGTTATGTTAGGTACTCTTATATGTTATCTGCTCTTCTATGTGTTCGTAATTTCTGCTATGTTAAAATAGGGGTTGAAAAAGTGCTCATAAAAGAGAACAAGTACACCCCTAAAAATGTGCTCGTAAAAGAGAATGAATACACCCCCTAAAAAGTGCTCATAAAAGGGAATAAATTCACCCCTAGAATGGAGGTCGTAAAAGACCGTGGGCTCACGGTGTACGGTGGTCAATTTCCCAGGGGCTCGTGAGTTGTCCTAGTATGAGCCAGATCGATTCATTTTCTACTACTAAAACGATATGAGAAATAGGAAGAAACGTCTTAAAGCTCTGATTGTTTATAACTGTGCAGTAGGAGTAACAAAATGAAATACACAAGCATGTCGGGAGGCTTTACAAGAGTGCTTGCGAAACCAAGTGGGCGCTCTTCAAAGAAATGAATACAGAGAAAGTGAGGCTCCCTCGAGCATCAGGGCTAGAGCGCTCGCTTTCGCTCGCGTGGTCATACAGGGTGCGGCACGTAAAACCGGCCCGTAAAGTGAACACATAAAATGAAATGTAATGTATTGAATATGATTAACTACAACACATAAGTGAAATGTAATGTATTGAATATGACTACTCACCTGCACAGCAGCCTTCACAGCAGGTGCTGAAAGTGTCCTCCGCCCACTTCAACACACATGTGAGCACGATTGAAGAGATTCATATATACCCTTGTCAGTTCTTGTGTTGTAATGCTATTGGTGACATCCTGGATCCTGGTCTTGAGTTCTTCAATTGTGTGTTGATTTGTTTCGTATACTCTTCCCTTTAACAGTCCCCATAAGTAACAGTCACACGTGGACAAGTCTGGTGACCGAGGAGGCCACAAGCCTTTGCTGATTGTCCTCTCTGGTGTAAACATCTCATGCACAAGGGACAATGATGAAGCTGATGTGTGGCATGTTGCACCGTCCTGCTGAAAGTAACATAACTGACGCTCCTCTTCGGTCAAGTGTGTATAAAACTCCTCCAGGATTCCCATATACACGTCGCTGTTCACTGTCGTCTCAAAGAATATCGGCCCAATAACGCGTGTGGCGGAAATGGCACACCAAACACCAATCTTCTCATCATGCAAGGGTACCTGGTGGATTGCGTGTGGATTTTCTGTCGACCAATACCGGTTGTTTTGGGAATTTACGTACCCAGATAGGTGGAACCACGCCTCGTCACTCAAGATCCAGTGAGAATGAACCCTTCAACAATGGCAACACGCTCGGGTATCGAATACGGCATTATCACACACTGACACTCACCCGGCTTAACACAACGAGGCCTTTTTCTCAACTGGTTTCGACAAGTTTCACTGGCTGCGGCTGCACGTGACTGCTGCAGGTCACGTAAGTCGACCCGACCTCGACACGCCATCTCTTGGTAGGAAGGTAGATTATTTAAGTGTTGCCAAAAACACAATATACCAGAATATTACGACGGGCCGGTTCTACGTGCCGCACCCTGTAGTTTCCAATACTACTGGAAGCCCACGGCCTCAGATTCAAGAGCCGAGTAGTTATTTTCCTATTTTTCGCACGTGGGACGGTGTCCCAGTTGTAGTGGGACATGCTGGCATTTGTCCATTAGCTACATGTCGATAGCTACACACACACATTTGTCCATTAGCTACACACACATTGGCCACATTTCAATATCGATCATGCGATCCACTAGTGACATTCATTTAGTTTACCCAGTTTCTTTGTGAGTCCCCTTGCACAATTTCAACTTGGCCTCAGTTGCTCCATCCTTATTCGTATGCAACCGTGCACATCATATTGCATCCGATTCATGGAATATTATTGGCAATGGATTTCATGTTCTTGACGCTAATCCTTACATTTCCGACGCTTTGAACTCACGTTTACTTAGTATGAGTGCATTTCTGGTCATTTTTCCTTATGTTTGCACACATGTGAATCACTCTGCTTCATGTATTGTGCTCTACCAACACTCCAGATGTCTTTCTAGAGCATTTGAATACAAATTCGCTACACTTAATACTCAGAACGTCACTGTTGGTCAGCATCCGTACCTGGCGATTATGCACCCCCTAATAAGTGCTCATAAAAGGGAATGAATACACCCCTAAAATGGAGGCTGTTGTGTTTATTATCTGCTCTGCTATGTGTTCGTAACTGTTATGTTACATAGTCTTATGCTAAGGGGTTGAAAACGAATACACCTCTGCTATGTGTTCGTAATCTTATGCTATGTTAAAATAGGGGTTGGAAAATATGCTCATAAAAGAGAACGAGTCCACCCTAAAATGCTGTGTGTTCATAGTCTCAGTGTAATTTCTGCTATGTTAAAATAGGGGTTGGAAAATAAGCCATGCTCCTTATTAGCTGTGCTATGCATTATCTGTTCTGCTGTGTGTTCATAGTGTCCATGTATTCTCTGCTATGATATGTGTTCATAGTCTCCATGTATTCTCTGCTATGATAAAATGTTCAAATAGGGGTTGTAAAAGTAACCATAAAAGAGAACGAATACACCCTTGCTATGTTACGTATTCTTATGTATTATCTGTTCTGCTGTATGTTCATAGTCTCAGTGTAATTTCTGCTATGTTAAAATAGGGGTTGGAAAATATGCTCATAAAAGAGAATGAATACACCCCTAAAATGCTGTGTGTTCATAGTCTCAGTGTAATTTCTGCTATGTTAAAATAAGGGTTGAAAAATATGCTCATAAAAGGGAATGAATACACCCTTGTTATGTTAGGTACTCTTATATGTTATCTGCTCTTCTATGTGTTCGTAATTTCTGCTATGTTAAAATAGGGGTTGAAAAAGTGCTCATAAAAGAGAACAAGTACACCCCTAAAAATGTGCTCGTAAAAGAGAATGAATACACCCCCTAAAAAGTGCTCATAAAAGGGAATAAATTCACCCCTAGAATGGAGGTCGTAAAAGACCGTGGGCTCACGGTGTACGGTGGTCAATTTCCCAGGGGCTCGTGAGTTGTCCTAGTATGAGCCAGATCGATTCATTTTCTACTACTAAAACGATATGAGAAATAGGAAGAAACGTCTTAAAGCTCTGATTGTTTATAACTGTGCAGTAGGAGTAACAAAATGAAATACACAAGCATGTCGGGAGGCTTTACAAGAGTGCTTGCGAAACCAAGTGGGCGCTCTTCAAAGAAATGAATACAGAGAAAGTGAGGCTCCCTCGAGCATCAGGGCTAGAGCGCTCGCTTTCGCTCGCGTGGTCATACAGGGTGCGGCACGTAAAACCGGCCCGTAAAGTGAACACATAAAATGAAATGTAATGTATTGAATATGATTAACTACAACACATAAGTGAAATGTAATGTATTGAATATGACTACTCACCTGCACAGCAGCCTTCACAGCAGGTGCTGAAAGTGTCCTCCGCCCACTTCAACACACATGTGAGCACGATTGAAGAGATTCATATATACCCTTGTCAGTTCTTGTGTTGTAATGCTATTGGTGACATCCTGGATCCTGGTCTTGAGTTCTTCAATTGTGTGTTGATTTGTTTCGTATACTCTTCCCTTTAACAGTCCCCATAAGTAACAGTCACACGTGGACAAGTCTGGTGACCGAGGAGGCCACAAGCCTTTGCTGATTGTCCTCTCTGGTGTAAACATCTCATGCACAAGGGACAATGATGAAGCTGATGTGTGGCATGTTGCACCGTCCTGCTGAAAGTAACATAACTGACGCTCCTCTTCGGTCAAGTGTGTATAAAACTCCTCCAGGATTCCCATATACACGTCGCTGTTCACTGTCGTCTCAAAGAATATCGGCCCAATAACGCGTGTGGCGGAAATGGCACACCAAACACCAATCTTCTCATCATGCAAGGGTACCTGGTGGATTGCGTGTGGATTTTCTGTCGACCAATACCGGTTGTTTTGGGAATTTACGTACCCAGATAGGTGGAACCACGCCTCGTCACTCAAGATCCAGTGAGAATGAACCCTTCAACAATGGCAACACGCTCGGGTATCGAATACGGCATTATCACACACTGACACTCACCCGGCTTAACACAACGAGGCCTTTTTCTCAACTGGTTTCGACAAGTTTCACTGGCTGCGGCTGCACGTGACTGCTGCAGGTCACGTAAGTCGACCCGACCTCGACACGCCATCTCTTGGTAGGAAGGTAGATTATTTAAGTGTTGCCAAAAACACAATATACCAGAATATTACGACGGGCCGGTTCTACGTGCCGCACCCTGTAGTTTCCAATACTACTGGAAGCCCACGGCCTCAGATTCAAGAGCCGAGTAGTTATTTTCCTATTTTTCGCACGTGGGACGGTGTCCCAGTTGTAGTGGGACATGCTGGCATTTGTCCATTAGCTACATGTCGATAGCTACACACACACATTTGTCCATTAGCTACACACACATTGGCCACATTTCAATATCGATCATGCGATCCACTAGTGACATTCATTTAGTTTACCCAGTTTCTTTGTGAGTCCCCTTGCACAATTTCAACTTGGCCTCAGTTGCTCCATCCTTATTCGTATGCAACCGTGCACATCATATTGCATCCGATTCATGGAATATTATTGGCAATGGATTTCATGTTCTTGACGCTAATCCTTACATTTCCGACGCTTTGAACTCACGTTTACTTAGTATGAGTGCATTTCTGGTCATTTTTCCTTATGTTTGCACACATGTGAATCACTCTGCTTCATGTATTGTGCTCTACCAACACTCCAGATGTCTTTCTAGAGCATTTGAATACAAATTCGCTACACTTAATACTCAGAACGTCACTGTTGGTCAGCATCCGTACCTGGCTATTATGCAACCACACACAACGGGCATGAAGGTGTCCGCCATTTTCTATTTGTTCTAGATATCGACTTAATACAAACGAATTATTGTTATCTGGAAGAAACCCTATCAATTCATATCCATTTAGACCAATTTTCATTTGACAGATTATGAGAGACTCCCTACGTTCCTTTGGGGAATCCTTGCGCGTTCATGGTAGGATTGTGAAACATGCAAAATTCAATACAGCAGGTATGACTTCTTTAGTGAATTTTTTACCCGCCCTCTTTACGTTGGAAAGTTTCCGAACTATTGGCGTCCGAAAGTCATTTTCCCACGCTTTCGGCACGTTGTAGATCCGAAACTATGTCCGATAGCCGAAAGTTGAAGAGAACTTTTGTTTTCTTGTCTCAGTGGCAGAACAGTGATAACGGAAAGAGCAAAAGAGGGAGAAAAGCGAAACTTTGCACGAAACAACTACAAGAACGGGGACATCTTTGCACGTATTGGACAGAAACAATCAAGGAACAGTGCTGCCAACCCAATATAAAGTTACGTTTCTCAAATAGCACTGCATCAGATTATTACACATTTCAAATCAACATGTCAAACGAAAACTTAAAATACCTATTCAGTGTTGCAAACTAAGGATGTTATAATTTCGAAAACATCCAAAGTTTGGAAGCCTCTATCACACACATAGCACAACGGAGATAGATAGGATAATGCACATCGAAAGTACCTTAGTATTGGATACCATCGTCATGGTACGACTTGTATCAAGTGAATAGTAACGAGGTTACAAGGGCTTGAAAATTTCAAATTTTTGAAACGGTTTATTTCGAAAATATGCTCAGATAAGAATAATATCTAATTACTCATGTGGTTTGCAATTGGCAAACAAATAATTTTGTCGTTTATAGAACTTCGATATCTCAAACCGTTCCGATGATATGATAAACATTGGAAAAGTTAGCAACACTGCTGAAAGTGGCGTATTTGTGGAAAATATTTGAAATTATTGTTGTTTTCCTTCTCTTTTTTACAATTACAGCTATAGGTTTTTCGTGATTGTAATTATAACAAGTTCCAGCAATTATATGCATTTAGCAGTGTTGCAAACTTCAACAATGCTTCATAATGACCAACTTCATAATGAATGTGCGACCATCGAAATGTGTCTTTCATCTTTGGAAGCAGCCAAAATTTTCTAGGGAAACACTTCAATATTGTCTGACAACAAGCCACGCGCGCAGCCATTAGGTTGTCATTCCGCATTCGTGGTACCCACGTGAAGGACGCTTTTCGCATTTTCAGATCTTTATGCAGGATTGTGTGCACAGACCACACGGAAATGCCAACGTTGGAGGCGATGTGTTCCACACTTATTCGGCGATCATCCAAAACACCTTTCTTCACTAGTTTTATAATGTCGTGAGACTTTCTCGTGCAAGGCCGAGATTGTCCTTGTTTGTTGTCACACGACGTTCTGCCTTCTTTGTTATTGTCGCACTCACAAACACACATTAGACATATCCATGACACCATCTTCACATGTCTCACTCAACTCGCGAGGAATTTTTAGCAGTGTCACTCCACACAAATGGAGAAATCGAATGATTACACGCTGTTCCCGTAATGAAAACGTCGCCATTAAAGTATCCAAAACAGTCATCACTTTCTTCGCTACTGCTAGAGTTCTGTGTGCCGTATCGTGTTGCCATCTTTGTCACGCATTAACAATAAGTGCTCGCATATTTGAAAATAAACAGTACGTTTCTACCTGTTACCAATCCTGAGAAAAAATGGAGGGGTTATAAGTGGAATACACCCCTTAATAGTGTGGCGACCGAGTCTGGCGAGAAAGACCAGCTCTTTCTCGCCAGCCTCGATGGCGATGCATCTCGGCAAATGTGGTTGGTAAAATAGTCAAGTGGATCACTATGGATACATTATTCGAGACAACTAAAAAAAGTATAAAGGCACCACAGATGAAACATACTTTCATGTTTTAAAAGTTCAATGAATCATTGTACTCAGCAACGCAAACACAACTGAGACTTTATGTAGTTGTTCAAAGGTGACTTCTAACTTCTCCTCAGTCACCGGACTTAAACTCAACCAATAATTTATGGGAAATTCTCAACAGCATTTTGTGGAAAATTCTTGTCCATGGAAAGCAAAGATACAAAGAGACATGGTAGTAACTTACAGACAGAGACGCTAGAAACTTGGTACAAAGCATACCGATACGTCTACAAATATCATTTACAAAAAAAAAAAAAAAAAAAAAGGCACGGTATCAAACATTAAAATGAGAAAACAAATATGAATGTAAGGTAAGCGAAAGCTTACTAAAAGATGCCTTGCAGAAGTCCATCAAAACGACATATATCATCAGCATTCTAAACGAATTATTTCAGCTAAACTAATTAGATCTGATCCTGTAAAACAACCTGTTCTTATTCTGTCAATTCGGTTTGTGATAAGACATTAAGTTGGTGGCTCTGACAATGTATTCAAACTTATTTTTTTTATTTTTATTTATTTATTTATTTTTTTTATACTCAGATCCGCCTCTTCAGTTTCGGCATCTGAAGACTTTAACCGAAACGGGCTATCATCATCGCATTTTATTTTTCTTTAGCCTTTTTTCATCATCCTTTATTTGCAATAATTGAAGGGAAAAAGGGAACAAGGAAAAGGGTGGGAAGGACGGAACCACAACACTCAACATCAAACAACAATGAACAACAAACAAAACAAAACATTTTGAAAAACAAAAAGAAAACGAAAAGAAAAACAAAATGGACTTGAGCTATCTCAACAATATTGCTAACTAACAATGAATTTAATTACTATCTAATTCCTACCAAATTTTATTATCATAATATTTAACAGAATTCGATTGCTATCTAGCTCCTACCTAAATAGTCATGTATATTATGTTGATAATTCTTTAATATTTCCAAAATCTACAATTTCTATTTTCGTCTTATTGATTTTAGAGTTCATTAAAATAGCACGAAAAAATTTTCCTTTTATGCTCTGATCTCCAGTCAGATAATTTCAGTGTCTGCTTAATGCTGTTCTCTTCCTAATCTTGGTTTCTCACCTAAGTGATTTTCACCTGTGTATGTGTTCCTCTCCTGTGTCATGGTTTCCTCTGTGTGGTTAATAATCACTATGTACACATTTCTTCACTAAGCACTGCACACACATCACTTCACTAAACACATCACTTTTCTGTAATGCACATAAGTGTCATGCTGACAAAGTTGGTTCTCTGATTTTTTTTTTAATTATGATTAAATTATGATTTTGGCTGTATTTGTTAATGTAGCTGTATTATTCATTGATCTCGGTTCATCCTGCACATCAAAAAAACGGACCGCGAGTATCGACATGAGGCCCAGGACCCACTCGGAGCACTTAGTGCGGGCCCTGGTCAGTTGTGTCCCGCCGCCGCGTACACACGGACCGGAAGTCGCACGCTATCGTGACCGGATCGCGAAGCGGCTTCGAGATGATGCTCTATTTCCGAGTCTTCATGTCACAATTTCGTATATTATTATATATGATTGTTTCTATTACATATTAGTGTATATTTATTCCCACCCTTTTTATCACCATCGCATCACACACACACTCCCAGAGCATCCGGAGTTCCTTACCAGTCAAAAGACCGAGAATGCTCTAGGCACTCACACACCATCACTCAACCTCCTTCCTGGGGGCACGGAGATCCAGCGCTTCCAGAAGTTTCCTTCGGTCCAGGAGGAAGGAATCCTCATTTATTCTATTTTCCATATTTTATGTCCATTTAGCTTGTGTTTTCTCTGTAAAATGCTTTTTTGCATAGTTCTGAGTATTCCTCTGCTACATGTGCCAGGATTCTATAATCCTCTTCATCTTCCAAAATAGCTTTAATATCCTTCTGTCTAATTTGGTCACGAATTCGCAAGTGCTCCTCCAGGAACAGGCACCACAGAACACTGTGTTCAGGTGTCCCTAGTTCTCCACATTCACACCTATCATGTTCTTTCTTGTTGATTCTATAAAGATGGGTTGGGTAGGGACCATGTCCTGTTAGGAAATGAATTAGTCCTTTGTTGGGATTGAAGTAATTCCATTTAAGTCGCGTCCCAACGTCTGGAATAAACGTAAATAATCTTCTTGATGTTTTATCTAGTTGCCAGTCCTGTATCCACTTTTGTTGGATTTGCCTTTCTATTTCATCCAGTTTTTCTGCTTTGATCCCTAAGAGTTCTTTCGTCTTATTTAAATTTCCTTTTTTATACCAATACGTTGCCGCTCTCTGGATTACTATTAAATACATTGGTTTGAAACCCATCAAAATACACAATGCGCTGTGCGGTGTCGTGCTGAAGGCGCCACCGAGCCGAATTAAAAGGTTTCTTTGTGGGCGATTTATTTTTGCTTTTAAGGAGTTATTTTCTAATAATCGATGTGCCCATACGCTGGAAGCATAGTTCATCGAGGCGCTTAGGATTACCTCCTGATAAGTCTTAATTAATTTTCTCGGTAGCCTATAATTTGTTTGAGCCAATGAAATGAGTTTATTTGTTACTTTATGACCCTTTTGAGTAACATAATTAATATGCTCTCCAAAATTCAGTTTATCGTCTATCATAATCCCTAAATATTTAAATACTGATACCCTCTCGATCTTACTGGTGCCTATTTTAATTATTGGGCCTCTTAATAATTTACTTCCAAAAATCATGTATTTCGTTTTCCTCTCAGAGATTTTTAGCTTAGACTTTCCACACCAATCAAGTAATTCGTTTATAATTCGTGCTGATTTTCTCTCCAATTCTATTCTAGAGTTTGCTGAGATTATTACAGCCAAATCATCAGCAAAAGCAATTACTCGTTCAGTTTCCTCTAATTGGTTCAGTCTTTCTAAACACGGCTGAAATTCCAAATCCCACATCAATGGTCCTAAGATCGATCCTTGTGGACATCCCTTTTGTGCAGTAACTTTGATATTTCCCAGGTTTTCATGGATGATGATCTGTCTATTCAAGAAGTAATCCCTAACTATATTTACTAAATATTGTGGTAAATTTAGTTCTTTTAACCTTTCAATGAGGGATGGCGTCCATAAGTTATCAAACGCTCCCTCTATGTCAAAAAACAGGGCCAATGCATATTTTCTTTCCATGCTACTTTCCTTAACTTGATATACAAATGCATTTAAGGCATCTTCCGTAGATTTGCCCTTTCTGAAACCATATTGTAAACTATCATCTTCAATATTCCTATACTTTCGAATTCTATTTGCTATTATCCTTTCAAATAATTTTGAGATGTTTCTCAAAAGGCAGATTGGACGGTAAGAACTCACTTCTGTTAAATCTTTATCCTGACTTTTTAACAAAATTAGCAATTTCGATTCTTTCCATAACGAGGGAAATACCTGCTTCTTAAGTAGTGTGTTGAACAATTTTGTTAGATATGGAGTCCAAATATCCTTTTTATTTTTGTAGATCTCATTTACTATACCATCTAATCCTGGAGCTTTTTTAGTTTTTAGTTTATTAATTATTGTTTCAACTTCCTCATTGTCCGTTAGTTCGATATCTTCTTCTGCTGCCAATGCGATGGGTTGCAAATATTTGCTTCTTAATTCTTTCTGTTCTTATGTATCATCTTCCTGATTATCTTTGGGAAAAATTTTTTTACTTAATTTCGACAATGTGTCCTCTCTAGTAGTAGTAAATGAACCATCTTCATTTTTTAACGTTGATAGGGTCAGAGGATTAATTTTTTGCATAGCAAGTTTATATGGGAATCCCCATGGATCCATTTCTAAATTCTTTTTTAAAAAATGTTCCCAACTTATTTTCTTGGCCTTTAATATTTCCTCTGTGCATTTTAGTTTGATTTCTCTATATTCATTTAATCTTCTTCTTTTCAAGACTGTAGACCAGGTTGCTTGATAACTATTCCGTTTAGCTTTGACTAATTTTCTTAAGCGATCTAATTTTGGTGACCAAAAACCATTATATGTTCTTTTAGGAGCCAAATCTGGAGTAGAAGCCTCTATTGCTTTTTTTTTGTATTTTCTTCTATTAAGGATACCAATTCATTCATATCTTCGAAATTGCTTATTTCAGGCAATTCTAAGTTTTTCTCAATTTTGCTCCAATCGATTTTATTCATATTATATTTCTTCTTAATTTGCTCTTCGTTTGATTCACTTCCTATTTCAAATGTGATTACTTCATGGTCGCTGGTGGTTACTCTCTCCTGTACCATCCAATTTTTTATCCATGTCTCCAATTGTGGAGAGCATAGTGATATATCAATATGGGATGAGCCCATGGGACCCACAAAAGTTGGCTTATTACCCCTGTTCAATATAATTAATCCATTTTGATTTATAAAATCCTCTATCAATTCATCTTTATTATCAGTTTCAGGGGATCCCCAAAGAACAGATTTGGCATTAGCGTCCATGGTTAATATATACTCGTTATTTGGGTTTTGCTGAATAATTTCCTGTATTTTATCAATAAAAATTTCAGTGTTCATGCAGAATTGAAAATATGTATTCAAACTAATGGGATTTCTGCAAAACTTTTGGATGGAAATGATAATCATAATTTTCCCTTAAATAATTGATGCGTTGTTTGTTGCTTATGTCCGATTTTCCCGGATCTTAATTTGTAGTATTTTATAGACTTTAGATATAAGTTACTAGATTATCCAGTGCATACAATATTCTCATGACAATACACTACGTCTCACTTCAACAGGATGAATACTACAATTTTGTAACTATCTATTACATTTGTAGGACAAGCCACATTTTCACAGTTAAGAGGAAGAACACTATCGACTTTTTCTCGCTTTGATCGCCATAATACTTTGAGTTGCTGGGAATTCGTATATCGTGATCATCATTTCAACTACAAGTCACGTGTTAGAGGCGGTTATTAGTTTGTCGCTTTTTGGCGGAGGGTACTATATTGCATTTTGCTGGTTAGCTCAATATTTACAATTAACATTTAAAAGTATGTTCGGTTTATGTCGGACAGCCATTGCCATGTGAAGAGTGACACTAGAGCGACGCGCTCGCTGTCGTGGACAGTGGTGTCTGAGGTCGTAGGTAGGCGAATCTCGTGAGTGAGTGCCGCCAAAAGACGTCTAGATCAGAATCTTACTGGAAAGGATAGCCATGATCCTTTTAATTTCTCTTTTATCACATATGCATAGTGAAAGTGTTGGGAGAATTGATTCATTGTTGGTGTACCTACTGCGGAAAATATTGTGGCCCGCTACACAAAACAGGAAAGAGTGATGAAATAGTCGACTACGGAAAGCACCAGGAAGATGGCTCCAAGGAAAATGATACCAGCACTGCCGCAGGGATTCCGCCAATTGGTGTGCCAGGAAAATCTACCAACACTCCTCTTTCCATGGCAGTAAATTAATTTGACACTTCAATTGTGAGCACAGCCAAAAGCAGCCAAGGTGCATCCGTACGGCCAGCATACGCCACCTGCCCCTCTTGAGCTCCCTTGCTGCTATGTGGATAGCGTACGAATGTTTGGCACTGGAGCATCAAGTTTGATTGCCAACAGGAGTTCATGTGATTCTGATCCCATATGAAGCTGTAAGTCTATGCCTGACATATCCTTGTTAATGAAAGGGACACTAAACTCAAATCAAGCCAAACCCATCTACTCCCGCACTACATTGTATAACGAAAGTTGAAGTGTAGGAAACTGTATGAAAAGCAACTGGTGGGGTTCAAGTGGCAGATAGGTGTCACATTGGATAAAGCATACATTTATTTCAGTGCTCTTAATCATTTTAAGGTGCTAACATAGCGTGACTGCAATGCCAAGGGCAGCTACAACTTTGTTTCCAACTGCTGAGAAAGTTTCTCGTGTGTTAAGAAGGCAAGTTGTTGATGCACAAAGTTGATTAAACGTGAAAGTGAATGTAAGATAGTTCCAGAAATTCATTATGACATCTGTCTTTCCAATTGACATCCCACAATTGTACTGTTTGGACGTCAAACAGTTGAGTTGATTTGGAGTTTAACGTCCCTTTCAGCAGCGAGGCTATACCTATAGGAGACGGGACCTACTGATTAACGTGGAAACCGAACTGCATGAGCTACGGCAAGGAATCGAACCCGGTACTCCCACGTCAAAGGCGCGAACTCTAACAGCTTAGCTACGAAAGAGCTCAGGACGTCAAACAGGTGACAATCCACATGGACTTGGCTTTAAATCATACCGCCAGCCAGATCATCTCTGTTTTTTCCTTTAAAAGATCAGGAATTGGAACAGGAATAAGGAATTCGTTCCTTCACGTTTATAAACTTTCCTGTAAAGAGCTCTCATGAATTTCTGCAGCTTTGTCATGTTAGGAAAATGTCTCCACGATCAGAGCTCCCTCGAAACTAAACAGTTAGCGTATGCGCCTTTGGTGTCCGAGACCCAGGTTCGATTCTCAGTGGAACTGATGTGTTTGAGATCCAACGTTAAACTGTAAGTCCACGTTTCAGATAACCTCGCCGCTGAAAGGGACGCCAAACTCAAATCAAATCAAATAATGTCTCCACGATCAGTATCCTTAACCATCTCTGGACTCTGGAAAGCTTGCATGAGGAAGTAGAATTGAATTCTCTTGTTCGTGCCTAACCGGAGTTTGCTCCAATGGAAACAACAGTGTCCGTAAATAGTAAACATCCGTGCAGGAAGGAATAGAACAGTATCGGCCAAATTTCTCGTGCGTACATTCATGTAAAGGTTAGTACTCTTCAAAATCGGACCCATATAAACCGAACAAACTTCTGTATATTTATAGAAATAACCATATATTTAAGACAACTGAAATAGCAAAAGTTGGAATATATTATCCGCATGTTTCAGGCCTGCAGATATAAATGCAAGTATTCCAACAAACCATGCGGAAATGATATTTACGTTAGTGCTTTATTACTTGGGTCTTGCACTGGTGGTAGGATTCGTTGTAGCAGGCTTCAGGACAGTTGTAATGGGAGTGAAGTATCAACGGAGCAACTATTGGAATTACGTTCATAATCTTAAAAACTATTTTGTAAGTATATTACAGACTGAATAAATACAATTTTACAGTTTGAATTTATCAATGAAAATGTATTTAAGTATTAGGTTAGTGAAAATGAAATGTGCATCATTTTCAATATATATATATATATAAAAAATCGTGTTGATCAAAATAGTCGTCATCTCTACACTTTTATCTTCCCCCACCTAACGAGTGGATTCCGTGGCGAAAGAAGTGTTGAGTTTGCGATGCTAAAACGTTCTCAACCACACTTTCATCTGCTCAATCATTACGGAAGGTCTTCCCTCGCAAAAGTTGATCGAGACGCCGAAAGATGTGCTAGTCAGTGGGAGATATCGCCTCACTACGATGGGTGAGGAAAGATTTCATAGTGCAACTCATGGAGAGCCTTCACTGTCCTTTGAGCGACAACACTGTCACTCAACAGAGGTCATGATGACTGTTGACCTTTTGGATGCTTGAAGACAAGTCTTCAGTGCATTTCATGGGATTTAGCACTGGAAAGATTTACATTGATAGTTTTACATCACCTGTGAAAGATATGATTAATCACTCCGGCTATAGGCCACCATATTGCTAACAATACTTTCTGTTGGGGGAGAGGTGATATAGGAAACTATACTGAATGTTGACCACGATCCAACTATTCCCCTACTACTCTCATAATAGATTCCGTTTTCAGCTTGAGTAACAATCTGATGCGGAAATTTATCAGTTATTCCTGATACTCAGAGAAATGATGACCTCCAGATGTCAATTATTGTCAGCTGCTGTCAAACTCGCATGGCGCCCACGAGTTCAAATTTTGCACCTTATCGATTGAACAGAGCCACGCAACGACACTGGTATGGTGTATGCCTAATAGCTTGCAACAGGGTCTGCTTCTACGATGTTACTGAAGAACTCATCCAAACATGATGTTGGTCGGGACTCACCGGGTTCATTTATATAACTAGCCTTAACAACACACGATTAGCTTGCATTACCATGAACACTTCTTAAAAACACTTTATAAAAACAGCCAGTGCAACACTACACCCGCGATAAAAACAGTGCTGTTGGTGCAGTGTGATGCTTTGAAAGTGTTGGTGTAGAAAGTGCATATCAAGAGAAGGACGTTTAATGGAGGACAGACCAAATCGCGTTGGCCCTTGCAGTTTTGGAGGGAAACACAGGAAAACTCCGATGAGAGAAACCAGGATTTAGAACATTTGTCGCGCAGGCACGAAACAAGGAAACATGAAAACCTCTGTGTATGTGTGGTCAACGTAGTGGCGACAACGAAAAGTAGGACCGACCTAAATTATTTCTTGGTGTTGAAAGGCCGATGTTCAGCATTGAATAAAGATGCAAGATGTTTGCTGTACAGAAATTAAAGCCAGAAATAGCTGATATTTCAAAAACTTAAACTCATCGTATCGAAAATAGGTACTCTATTTTGAACTTTAGCTATCAAAGGGTAGACTTTTTACCTTAAAGTTGATTTACATTGAACTATAGATACACTTTAAAAATTTTATTTACATGTTCATGTAATATTAATGACCGCAAAGTTTTTATTAAAGACATGTTAATTTCAGTAATTTTTCTTTTTCTCAGCTATGATTCATAATTGTGGAGAAAAAAAATAAACTAAATATAAATAAAATAACATGTAGACTTTTAGTAGCTCGAATTGTAAAATTGTTGATAAAAGGAGGCAATCTAGGTATTTAATTTAGAATGTTTGAATTTGCATGGAATAAAAGTGCATCATTTACGCTATTGACAGGCACTTTTTTGGATGTAAAATAATACAGAGCCTAATTTATTTTCTAGAAGTAAATTCAGTGTATTGTTTTTAAATTGTATAAAACATGTATGTTTATAAAGTTATTTACATAGGAGTTGGTAACCTAATGAATTTACTTCAATCGATATGCTAATAAGAGCTTACTAAATGATTTGTAATAATGTTCAATAAAAGCATTTAACGTATAAGGCATAAAAGCTAATTAGTAATTAGAAAACACAAGTAATTTCACAAGGAATCATTTCTTATTGTTAGACGTACGGAATCCGTCAATAAGACGGAAGAGACACTATATTCTGTCCCGAAAAATACGTATTAACTAGCAACCATAAAGTAGGCTAAGCAAAGCTGGATTCAATGTATCATTCTGATCCTCTAAACAATAGAGAGATCAGAAGTCTATGCGCATAGATCACACTAATAACGACAACCTACGGCTATATACATATACTACTGTTACAACCTAAAGAAAACCATGGAAATAACTACATTTGTCTAAATATTCTTTTAAAATACGTCTTTGCATTTAATATAAATATTTGAGTATTAATTGTCTTTAATGTACGCATGCCTATATTTATTGTTTATCTATCTATCTATCTATCTATCTATCTACTTATGTCTTGGTATATTTCCATATTCGCTATATGTGTGTATATTTTATGCATGGTTAGATAACAACACTACTCGCATTAATATATGAATATATAATGTATTCTTGTTGTTTATATTAATATTAAATTTCATATGTGGTATAATTATATCCGAAACTCCATTATGATTATAAACGATTAAAAGCCAGCCATTGACCTACTTAGTTTCATTAGGTCAGCCCATTTTTCTTTCCAAATTTCTCATTAAATCTCCAATCAAAGACATAACTTATTTCATCTTATTCTAAATTACTCCATTTATTTTCTAAATTTCACTCAACCTAAATCGTACGTATTTAAATTCAGATTCCATAAAACTATACCATTCTTAAATTCATAATTTTTGGAAATGTCATTAATCATAAAGTATTAGCTGATCAACGTTAACCACATGTTTTTCATCCGATAGCAAATGAATAAGTATTGTTTAATGTAAGGTTGTAAATTAACCATTTATGATTATACAGGATTATGAAAGCTCACCATGTTAGGATAAAAAATCATAAATTTCACCTAGGACTGGTCATGAAAAACAATTCCATTACTTTGTTTAATGTATGTCAAATTACTTATAATAATTTATTCAAGCTATAGGTCAAGAAAGAAAACAAAAATGTAATTTACTTAATTTAATTTTGGTGCTAAGGCCTTAAGCCTAATTTCTCATCTTTGTTATCATAAATTACAGATTCAGTTTTAATTTTCGTCATGCTTGATTTTATAAGACATTTTTTTTTGTTTTTATTCATTAAAGCTTTTATTATATTGTTAACCCAAATTCGTGAGCTTTTTCTTTTATAAACAAATTGGCCTCAAAAATAATATTTGTTTCTCAAGGGTTTGTTAGGCTGAACTAATAAGGCAATGTAGGAAATTCTACAATTCTATCTACGATGGACGGAATTGAACTAATTGTCATGACTTTCAATCAAAATTTTAAATTCAAGATATTTGTTTATCACAATCTAATAATAATAATAATAATAATAATAATAATAATAATAATAATAATAATAATAATAATAATAATAATAATAATAATAATTATTATTATTATTATTATTATTATTATTATTATTATTATTAAATTTTCATGGAAAGTGAAAGTCAGTCTAGTTTGTCCCTAAAACCAGAAATTAGAGCAAGATTCTTTTTCATCAGTGCAGCATATAAATACACTGATACAGATGCGAATAAATTTTCGTTTGCTCTCACGGTTGAAGGGGATCTTATTTTCCTAAAGCCCTGAAATACCGCGGGGAGATAAGATTTCCATGACCGTTAAACCAGTCTTCATTTCTTTTAAATAAAGCATTTTTTAGAAGGTCGTGGGTTCAGAACCCAAACAGGTCACGGTATCCTTCGAAGTCCGATACTTCTATGCCAAACCTACCTTTTTTTAACGTCGTATCCAAATCAGAAACAGTGGCGTATCGAGTCATAAACCAGTTTAGTTCGAAGAACGGAGACTTCAACGGTGGGTCACATTATATAAATTGTGGCACCCAGAACATGAATCCAACACCCCACTCCTTTTCAACCTTTAAAAAATTTGGCGCTCCAAACGGCCACCCCTACATCTCTCTATTTCCAACTTTTACAAATTTGGCGATCCGAACAGAAACTTATACAATTTTTAGCTTTTACAATATTTTTTTCTGTGTGTGTCTGTTTGTGTGAACGTATGTTAGTATATGTTTCATATGTTAATTAATAATAAGTAACCTTAAATTCAATTTTCATTCATTAAGAAACTAAGTAATTACTATGATTTCAAATATATGTGGTAAACAAACTATATTTTGGATTTTAAATACAAACATTAAACATATTCTTCACCTTCATCGATCAATATTGAGAAATTTGCAATGAAGTTTTCTTCTAAATTTTCGTTATATTTCACAAAATATTTTTTCCGTAAAAGAACTAATTAACTAACTCTGTGGTCTATGGAAACCGGAGATTCAATGCTGTGCTCATAAAACCTCTCCAATGACTTCCGTTCTTACCCAACTGGATCCAATTGCTATTATGTATCCCTATTTTTGCGAGATCCATCTTTATATTGTTTTCCTAACTACTTCTAGGTGTTCCTAATGGTAGTGTTCCGATTGGATTTCAAATGAAAACTTTGAAAGCGTTCCTACTTTTTTCCATTCTCGCAACATGACCTGCCCACCTGAGACTCCTAGATTTGATGACTAACAATGTTTGGTAAAGAGTATAAATTATAAAGTTTCCGCCATTCCCCATTCCTGTTCCTCTCTGAATATTCGTTCTTGGATTTTATTCTCAAATATCACCAATTTGCGTTCTTTCCTTAAAGTAAGCGACCATGTTTCGCAACCATACAGAACAACAGATATGATTATCGTTTAATATATTTTAAGCTTCAAATTCCTCGACAGAATTTGTGATGACAAAAGATTTTGAACTGAATAATAACACCAATTATCAGTTTTCAGTCGACATTTATTTTCTTCGTGGATATGATTTTGCTCTGTTAATATGGATCATAGGTACTTGAAAATTTCCACATTATCAAAATATTATTTGGTACTTTAACGCATCCATCATTTACAGTATTACGACCCCAGAGTACTTCTATGTGTTTAGGTTTTTTCTCTGCATTTACTTCTAAACGTGCAAACGTTTAATAAGGCATCTGCATTTCTTTCTATTGTTCTTTTATCATCTCCTATGAGATTTACATCATCAGCATACACCATAACCTGATGAATACCATTCTGCTCTAGGCCCTAGTTGCTATTTTTGATTTTCCTTATAGCGTACGGTACTCCAGAATAAAGTTGAATAATAATGTCGACAACGCATTTCCTTGTTTCAGGACATTCTCTGCGCGGAAGCTCGTGAACAAGAATTTTGGACTCGGACTTTGGGATTTATTCAAACACATCTTAAATAATCCAACTAACATTTTCGTTATAGCAAATTCTGTAAGTGTTGTACAATATTTCTCTGCTAATATAATCGTAAGCTTTCTAAAACCAAATATACCGGGATATTGTATTCCCATTTCTTTTCGATTATTTGTCAAATACCTTGTAAATATCTTTTCGATGATTGATTAATTTCGGTGGTCTAAATCCACACTGATAATCTCCAATAATTTCATCTGCGCATGGGATAAATTTTACTAATAGAATGTTTGAGAGGATTTTATAGAATGATGGCAGAAGAGAAATACCTCGATAATTATTATAATCCGTTTCTTGTGAATTGGAACAGTGATTCATTCTTTCCACTCTTGTTGTAATTCTTCCTTGATCCAGATAAGGAGAATGAATTTGTATATTTTGTTCCTCAATTTTTCTCCACCCAGCCGGAAATTCGTCTATACCCGGAGATTTGTGTTTGTGTAATTTTTTCATAGCGATTTCTAATTCTGGTCAGGTAGGCTGCGGAATATATGGTTCTGCTGTGTGCATTTCCCTTTCCTCACGAACATTAGTTTTTGGTTGCGTGTTAAGCAAACCGTTAAAGAAATCTTTTAATCTATTCAAAATACTAACTATATCAGTGAGAACTCTTCCGTCAGCTTTCTTTAATATATAAGCACGAGGTTGATACCCTTTCTTAAATTCTTTGGTGCCCTTATACATGTCTCGAATATATTCGTTTTATTATTATCTTCAAGTCATTAATTTTAGCTTATAAAAAATCGGATTTCTTTCCTCTAAATATTTTAGAAGTTTCGTTCTGACGTCAACGAATTTTTTGTATATCGTTAGGACTTTGTAGCCAACTCAGTTTCGAATGTTTTCCCTTCGCGAGTTTGATGCATTTGTGGTCGAACCATTGTTTGTTCCTATGTATTTTAAGTGTCCCTTTTTTTTCTCTTGCTGAAATTTTAATGCTTTCCCTAATTTGAACCCAAGTATCCTCAACATGTGCTCTCAAAACCTTCTAAATTCGAGAATCTATTCGACACTTCAATTTGGTATTTCCCTCTCGCCTGGTTCTCCTCTAATTTCTTTAAACTAAACCTCTCCGTTTTCCCATTGAATATTTATTCTCTTTATTCAAAGATAATTTCTCTTTTATTATCGCTGATACCAGATAGTGATCAATGTCACAGTCAGCTCTTCTGAACGACCAAACATCAACTATGCTAGACTGTCTTCTTCTTCTATCTACTGAAACGTGATAAAATTTGATTATGTGTTCTTCCATCTGGCGAGCTCCATGTGTCGCGATGTGGGAATTTTTTAATCTTCACGATAAGGTTTTTGGACGTTGCAAAGTTCACTGGTCTAACGCCGTTGTCATTACTTTCGTTATGCAGACTTTCATTCCCTATAATTGGTTTGAAAATATCCTCTCGTCCTACTTTTGCATTGAAAGGCCTTAATAGATTTTTCATATGGTATCGCGGGAGTTGGTCAAATACTCTTTATCTTCTATATCGTCTTTTATATCGTCATCTTTATCTTCTATTGGGGCATGTACATTTAAAATAATAATATCACACCACCGACCCTTAAGAGTAATAGAAGAAAGTCGATAATTAACAAATTGAACCCGTTTAATTGCTGATATTAAAAGAATTGAGATTGAAATATTATTTTTGTGGTCACATACAGTATAAAATTACAAAAGTTTACAATTATTACCAGAAGTTAATGTTGTCACCCATTTCGAACATTTTAAAAGCCAATAGTTTCTAATGTATTGAAATTACATTTTTATCGATAATATGAAACGTTGTATACTCATGACCAAAATTATTGTCACATATGTTGTTGTAGGAATTTAATTTGATAACGAATTCGCCCGGTATTTCTTATAATGTTAGTATGTATATAATCGGCAAAGACACTTATGTAGAAAATTTCATGTCGAAAGAGCAGCAAATAAGAACAATAAAACGAAAATAAAACTTTCTTGTCCATTTAGCAACTTTTGTTTTACTTATTCTAATATTCGTATTCATAAGTCTTTTCCTATGAAATTTACCACAAATATAAATTTCCCGATTATACACATAGTATCAGTACTAAAAGTACCCTGCAAAATCATGATCAAATTTTATTCTTACTAGAAGACAGTTATAGATATGCGAGAATCATTTTGGACATGACTGTATCGTTGCTGTAAATGTCCATAACTGTTCTCTAAATGCACTTGTATACAACCAAAGGTAGTTTTGTGAAGTTTTACAAAAAGTCCAAAATAAGCCTTTTGAAAACAGCTTTTATTCGTAGAAGAATACATAGTGATTGTTTAGACTGTTGCAATAGTCTGTTCAAGCAGCTTGATAAAAATTCAGGGTAGCATAACAACAAAAGCTGGTTCTCTTATATACAAAAATAGAAGAAGAAGGAATAGCTCGGTATAGTGAGTGTAAGGAGGCTCCGAATTCTACTCCGCCCCGGGCGCCGAAATATCGAGCTACGGCTCTGGTTGTATCTAAAGTACTAACGCCTTTTTACTAAAGAAGTAAGCCATTTCTGAAAACTGTTGAAAGGTGCATTTTGTTTCCTATCGGAAAATATTGATTGTCGGCAGACATTATTGCATCATCTTTGACAATAATACCGTGTTAGCGGAATTTAGGGTAGAAAGCAGGCACGTAGCCAAGGGAGAGGGGGCCGGACCCTCTCTTCGAGACCAGAAATGAAAAAATAAGGAAGGATGAAACAAAAAGAAACGAGAAAAAGAATAATCAGCGTTAAAAATAATAAAAAAAAAAAAATCAGCTACCTTTTGGTTACTCTTTCTTATGAGGAAATTTGTATTACTTGCAATACATTGTGGCGAATGAGCAGGATATTCTGGAAAAGTCAAGGAATTTGAAATTTCTAGAAAAGTTACGGAATTTTCAAAATTTCTGCTACTAGTCGGGGAGACTTCAAGCTTTCGAAAGCGTAGTGCCATTCTGTAACAGCGTAGACATTTTTTATCACAATTTTTCGTCGTTGCTTCTTTTTAGTATCAAACATGTTATTTCAGAAACAGTTTTCTACTGCTCCTTTAACCTGTCATTTGGAGCAGACAGTAGTTGACGGAATAATGAAAACAAAAAAGTTGTGGAAAAAAAGTTTTGTTAATATTTGAGTCAGCAGAGAAGGGAACGCAAGTTTTGTAAAATATTTTGCAAGACATTATTGAATATGTACTTTTTATAATAGTGAATATGTGCTTTTTATAATAGTTGAGGTCATAATGAAAGGAAAATTGTTATATTTGAATGAACAGAGGAAGGAGCTTAGATATTGTAATCTTTTACTCGAGATTTCTTCATAGTTTGTTATTAAAATACTAACATATCCTCATTTTGTTGTCCTAACAAACCAATATATGTTGCCAATAAAGTAGTTTAGATTGATCGAGCCCCTGGCCCTTCAGTATTTCATGTCCCCCCATTACGAAATCCGGGCTAAACGAACCAATATATGTTCCAATAAAATAGAATAATCGAGCCCCTGGTGTGATGACTACAGTACTTCATGTCACGGACCCCCCTTTACGAATCCTAGCTACGTGTTTGCTAGAAAGCATTATTAAAATTTAAAGACACTAAATGCTGTTGTATTAATGATAGAATCAGTTTATTATGAAAAAGAAAAGTGCTATTAATGGACGAATCTATTGTTTAATCCTTAACCCCGCCATCTACAGCTGCCACCGTTCATTATTGGTGGGTGAACCTGTTAATTTAACTGGCAACATATACAATTTTCTGCAGCTGGAGATACGAGCTAACAGGAACATGGAGGTAGCTAAGGACAATGTAAGTGTTAAGAAACGTTCAAAAAACATACCAGAAAGTGCAAAAGAGCGGTTTGCTGAAGTAATGAAAAAGTACATAACTATTATTGAATCTGGAAAGCACGAGGCAAACATTGGATATAACGCAGAAGCTCTCACACAAAGATCACAAGAGCAGCTTAAGAGGCTTAATCACTGCGAAATTAAAATAGACTTTCGATCGTTAGCGACTATCGCTAGCGGTAACCGCAATTGCTTGGCTTTTGTGTTTTTGAAACCTTACTGTTCCACATCCCGGACTCTTTTCTGCGTCATTCTACCGAGCACTACTCTCCTGACTAATGAAGCCAAGGGTGTGTAGTGCTACAGGTTTGTCCAGGAACTTGCTTCTACCTTGGTGGCTACCCAAACGGGTCACCTTACCTACATCTACTTTCATAATCATCACACATTCCATCTCGTCCGTTCTTCGATCACGGCGCATCGGCGCGATTACTGCTCTCTATGGCGGATCCACCTGAGATCACTGGGGCTTCGATGGATGGTCGGCATGGCGGATTACCTCCAGTCTTCCTCCCCTCACAGGCTCATGCCACAAAGGTGAAAAGCGAAAGGATAGTACATGACACCGCAGAGTTTCTGAACGCTCCACTGCCTCCACCGTCTCGAACGCCTCCAGTCGATCGCGATCGCCAATTAATTTAGCGAGCTATGCTGAGCGTTAGTAAACTCACCGCCAGCAAAGCAACAACATCTCAGTCAAACAATTTCAGTTGACATGGACGCCGAAATTGCTCATTTTTTATCGTCATTTGAACATCCGAACAATAAGAGCGAAGTCATCACTCCAGTAGCAGGACCACAGCCTCGTTGTTTTCTTCTCCAAAATGTTAATCCCAAAATACGACAACATCAAGTACGTAGTTCTTCAACATCGTAAATTCCCTTCGGCGTCGGGAAGTGGCGCTCCCATCGCCCAGTTCTTCGGAACTACAGTCAGCCACTGGGCCTCCAGGTTGCGGGTTAGGTAGGGCTGATCACCCTGCCAGTAAAACCCATCGATCACTAGTAGCAACGTAAGCCTCGGATGAAGCTGAATGGATTTTTGGATTTCGTACCACTGCTCTGTCCTGGATATGACTCTGGACTATTTGGATGACGCTTGGACCTGGGATCATGAGACGGCGGAGTGAAACGTGTGCGCACTCAGCGGGACCGAATGGAGTGATGCCCTGAAAGGGAACGCAGGGAGTCTGCGACACAAGGATCTCAAATGGAAGATGGATCTTTCCCCTAACATGGTGGGACGTGGGTCTTCTAAAGAGTACCCATCAATCGGCGGTGCAAGCTTGACTTGGGGTGACGGCATAGCTTGCTGACAAGGGTCATGCAGGTAGGAAATGAAAGCCTCGTTGGCCGCTAAGGAACTCAGACGGGTAAGTGGAGAAGATTTTGAGCTGAATTCGATTATGGCTTTGCACCACCCTGCTTTTACCTCAACTCCTGATCAAAGCAAATTAGATAAGAATAAAACCATTCCTCGTTATCTGATAATTAAAGATAAAAGGGCAGAGACAGCTGGCTTTTCAGTAAAACTCTCGCCATTTCTTTTGTATCGACATCTCTGTCACATCATCACGGGCTCATTCCCGGATGGTCATATTAAGAAATTACGTAATGTCACTTTACATGTCCATACTATCAGTGACAAACATTCGCAGCAGCTGCTGCAATGTGAGCCTATCGGCACCGTTCCTGTCTTGGCTGAAGCCCTCTAACAGCTCAATTCCAACAAGGGTGTGATTAGCTGCCGAGACTTGCAGGATGTGGCTGTTCATGAAATCTGTGCAGACCTCCACGACTCCCAACACAAGTCCAACGAGTCCAACGAATCCACGTGAAGAAGAATGGGCAACTAGAGGCGACACATTCATATACCGTCACGTACGACCTACCCACCTTACCTCCTGTTTTGAAGGTTGGCTACCTCCAGTTGAAGGTCAGACCGTACATTCCTTTGCCTCTCCGATGCTTCAACTGTCAACTGCAACATCGGACTGGGCCACTTGTGGGAACTGTGGTGGACCTCAACATGATCCTCTTCCTTGCACGATGGATCCGAAATGTGTCAACTGTACTGGTGCCCATCCTGCTTGGTCCAGAGATTGCCCCAAGTTCAGGGAGGAGAAAATGATCAAGGAACTTACCGTGACCGAGAAGATCTCTGCAGCGGAGGCCCGCCGTCGAGCTGCGCCGAGGTCAGCTTTTAGTACTAGTTTCTCTTCCTTGGTGAAATCTATGGAACCTGTAGAAACTCAGACGACAGATACATCCACGGAGACCGGCCCTGTTGCAGCTTCTGCTGGCTGTTGCACTTGTGGTGCCGTCTCAACGTTTCGTGCGACTCCATCGACTGCTGCTGCCTCTACTGTTTCTGTGCCTCGGTAGCCCGCCAGGCTACAGCCTCGCAGTCCTCTAGTGAAGCTACTTCTGCTCGCTCCCTCCGTGATCAGTTTCTTAAGTAATCTCTTCCTCGCACACCTGGCAAGCCTCTGAAGAAAGAGCGAAAGAAAAAGATGGTGACCTCAAATTTTCAGTTAGTATCCTGTGATCACACTGGCATGTTTAAGCCATCCCGTAAGCTCTCTTCGAGCCCTCCCGACGCAAAGAAGATTAAGCAGAAACCACAAAGTCCCTCTGCGAGCGGTGTCTCGTCTATGGAGGAGGTGGAGGATGATGCATTTCAACTTGTGACTGATCGTAAAATGAAGCATGGATTGAAACTGTTTGTTGTCGATTGCGCTTCAATTATGGCTTTACTCCAGTGGAATCTCAATGGATATTCCTTTCACCATGAGGAACTTCGTCGGCTCGTGTCAATGTTGGATCCCGTCTGCTTCTGTCTCCAAGAGACTAACTTCACGCCTACCGCCACCTGTTTAGTCTCTGGATACACACTATATAATCACGACAAGATCACGGCTGATTGTGCGGCCAGCGGCGTAGCTATTGGAGTGTTCGACTGCTAACATTCCTCTATGCTGCATGCCCTCTTAAGATTGTTGCTCTCCGTATCTTTCTGCACCAGTCTAACACCATCTTCTGTGCGTACCTTCCCCGCACTGACGCCTTCACTACAGCCGATCCGGAACACGTTTTTCACCAGTTTCCAGCCGCTGTTGTCTTTGTGGGCGATTTCAACTCTTACCATGTCTTATTGGGATCTAGTCGGACTGAACCTCGTGGTCGCGAGATTGCAGCTTTTCTTGCCCATACGAACCTGACCTTTGAAGTAGTCCAACGTACTTCACTATTGCTACAGGGACCTTCTGTCATCTCGATTTTTCCTTCTACAGCCCAGCCCTGGGAGCTGAACTTCAGTGGCGTGTATATCCAGATCTCTGTTGCAGCGATCATTTTCTACTGGTACTTACTGGGCCTCAGCTTCCTCCAGTTGCAAAGTCGTCTATATTCAATCTGCGCCCAGCTGACTGGGCACGGTTCTCTCCCAGATTTGACTTCACCCCAGACATGCATGAGTCTGTCGAGGAACAGCGTGCGGTTTTTCTGCGGAGTATCTTGTTGGCAGTCGATGCGGCTATTCCCGTTCAACATGGTCGTCGCCGCAACGCGTCGTTTCTTGGTGGTTTGCAGAGATTGACCAGGCTATCCGTGCCCGTCGACGAGCCTTGTGTGCTTTTCGTTGTGCTCCTAGTGATGCTAAGTTGGAGCTGTTTCGCCGCCTCCGTACCCGAAGTAGTATGTCATCAAACAGACCAAACACAACATGCAGCGCGTTTATGTGTCTCATTATCTGGCCAGAGTTCAGTCTCCGAAGTATAGGCTATGGTTCGTCGTCTACAAGGGACTTCTCATTCTAGTAAGAATCCTATTTTGGTTATCAATGGAGTCCCGGTCACCGACAAAGCTCTTATAGTGTCCGAATTGGGTCAACATTTTTCTGAGGTTTCGACTACTGCGCATTATCCAGCTGCCTTCCTGCCCATCAAGCATCGTAACGAGCGTACGTCTCTTGTCTTCCGCTCTGCTAACATCGAGAGTTACAATACCCCGTTTACTGCTGCGGTGTTATCTGCTGTTCCACGCTCCACGAAGGACACTGCGCCAGGTCCTGATTATATTCAGTATGTCATGCTGCGGCATCTTCCGCCTGAAGGTCACCACCATATTCTAGATCTCTTCAACCAGCTCTGGCTGGAGGACAGTTTTCCTGCTTGTAGTGAGGCTTACATTATCCCGATACTAAAACCTTCGAAGCTAGATCTCCTGCACACTACCCACCCATCGGCTGTACCAGCTGTCTTTGCAAAGTTCTGGAGAAGATGATCAACAACCGTCACGTTTGGTTCCTCGAGCATAATCGCTTTCTTTCCAACTTCCAAATGGCTTCCGGTGCTATCGCTCCACGACAGATCACCTTGTTCACCTGGAGACTGCGATTCAGGACGCCTTTCGCCACCACGAACATCTTGTGGCCATCTCTTTTGATTTGGAGAACGCTTATGACACTCCTGGGCGCTATGGGATCCTGCGCCTACTGCATAGTTGGGGCCTCCGTGGCCAATTGGCTGCTTTTCTCCAGAACTTTCTACGCGAGCGTTCCTTCCGAAAGAGGATTGGATCCACCCTTTCTCCGCCGTTTCGACAGGAGTATGGTGTTCTGCAAGGTAGTGTGCTCAGTGTAACGCTGTTTAGTGTGGCTGTGAAGAATGTGCTGCACGAACTTAAACTTTTCGTTCGTGGTTTGCTCTACGTGGATATCTTCACGATCTACTGTCGGTCCCATGATCTTCGTACCATTGCACACCAATTACAACTGACGCTCAACCGCCTTCATCAGTGGTCCCTTAGCTCTGGCTTCAAGTTCTCCTCTGCCAGGACCAACTGTGTGTACTTCTGTCGCCTCCGCAACTGTGCTTTTGATCCAGATCTTTGCTTGGGACCTGATCGCCTCCAGTATGTTGAGTGTATTCGTTTCCTGGGCCTCCAGTTTCATTGCCGTCTTACTTGGAATCAGAATGGTCGCACCTTGAAGTATAGCTGTCTCCGGTTCATGAACTTGTTGTGCTTACTTTCTCATACCACCTGTGGTGCCGACCATGTTGTGCTACTTCGCCTTTACAGAAGTCTCATTCGATCGAAGTTTTATTACGGTTGTGCGGTTTATAGGTCTGCTCTGCGTAACGTACTACGCCATCTGGACATCATCCATCATCTGGGTCTGCGGAGTGCCACTTTTGCGTTTCGTACGAGCCCAATTCTTAGCCTGTATGTCGAAGCTCACGAGTCGTCTCTGCTGCACCGTCGCCAAGTCTTGCAGCTAAGATATCTACTTCGTCTGAAGGCCATTCCTGATCATTCCTTTGGCTTCACATTGGAAGCTGGTCCTCGCTTTCAACTTTATCACGCACAGCCCATAGTCACAAGGTCTTTTGGAATCCGTGCCTTGGAACTTCTGGCAGATCTTGTTGTCGAGCTACCTGCGCTTGCTGTTTTAGGTTTCCTACCAATTCCAGCCTTACAACTGCTTCAACCGGCGATTGATTTCTCTTCGGCACAGTTGAAGAAGGCAACTACCAGTAACCAGGAATATCGCCAGGAATTTCTCTCTCTCATGGATTCCTATCCGGGCTTCATGTTCACCGATGGCTCCAAGCAGGATGACTCTGTTCACTGTGCTTTTGTTCTGGATGTCCACTGTTTCCGAGTTTAGCTTCATTCCTTCTGTACCGTTTACACCGCAAAATTGGTAGCCATTTCGGAAGCTATTCAGCATGTTCTTCACCACCAGCTTCGAGCTATTGTAATCCGCTCCGATTCCAGCAGTGTCCTTCGTAGCCTTGCCGATGTCCCGTCTCCGCATCCACTTGTCTAGCAAGTACGACTTTAGTGCCATGGCTCACTTGCTGAGTGCTCTGATCTTCAGTTTTGTTGGGTGCCAGGACATGTTGGCATGGAAATGAGTTAACCGGCACAGTTGCAAAGGAGGCTGCTCTTAAATGGTCATCGGTGCCGCCTCCCTGTTCCCAGCGCTAATGTTTGTCATGTCTTTTCTCGTCTTCTGCTTCAGCGCTGGCAGTCATCATGGGATCAGCGGATGAACAACAAACTCCATGCGGTGAAGCCCCGTCTTGGAGTCCCGACCTTCACGATTGGAAGAGAGGACTTTGGCTCGTCTTCGGATTGGTCATAATTATTTGACAGACGGACACCTTCTGCAGAGAACCCCTCCTCCTGACTGTCGCCTCTGTGGTCAGCGAATGACTATTCGGCATCCTCTTGTGGACTGTGTTCCTCGTGCTCCTGTGCGTATTCAGTTTGGCCTGCCCGCTGACCTCCAAACTCTGCTCAGCGATGATGCTGACATCGACTTGAAGGGGTTCCGATTTCTGCGACTTCAGCATGTTTTGTCAACCAATTGACTTTTCTGTGTGCTTTTATGACTGTGCAGTGTTTTGTTCTGTGGGTGCACCGCTTTTAACATTTCTTGCATTATTTATTATTTTCTCTTGTGCTTTTCTCTTTCTGCAATCAGCTTGGTGCCCCGACTGACTGTTTTAGTGTGTTTCTTATGACCTTCTCTTCTACGGACAGTACGGTTTTTAGCTGTGTGTGTTTGCGGCTCTTTGTGTCTACGTGTGTCTTCCTACCTAGTGATGGGTGCTAAAAGACCTTCGTCGTCGGCGCACCTACCTGAACCTTCTCAATTGAATTCAACTCATAAATTCCTTCCAAGTATCGATCTTGCTCAAGTCGTCAAATACCGTAACGAGATAATCAAGAAATCCATAAATCCACACTTCGCTACTACCATCTGCATCAAGGCATATTTTGAAGTCTTTGGAAAAAACGCTAAGATCGACACACTCACTTCCTCTCGCCATAAACAACCACCACCTTCGAAAAAGCTTCCTCTTCTCTCCGTTGTTATCAGGGGTGTTGGTCCCAAATACACGGACCGAAGAAGTATCCGATGGGTTGAAATTGGTGGGCTTCACCATGATGAAGGTACTTCTCATCCGAAACGATCAGGGACACACTTGTATCACGCGCATCCTAACACCTTCGCAAGAGACAATTCACACTATGTTTGCACACGGTGCTCTGGTCTATAAAAGAAGTCATCGTGTGGAAGCATCTCGATCATCCCCGCCACTTTTACTTTGCTGCGAAAAGTGGCAAGCATATAATCAGCATACCACTGCTAACTGTCGTATCACTGCTATATGTGGCTACTGCACAGGCACTCACCCTACACATAGGCGTCCAAATTTGCAACTCCCACCCCGTTGTGCTACGTGCAACGAACAGCATCCTACCTGTAGTTACAAGTGCAAAGGAAAACCTCAACCTGAAACTACTCGTCCAGAATTAGTAGCTCCGCTCCGAACTCATGATTCGTCTTCCAACACTGATTTCTCCATTGCTTCAACTCCCGTTACTATAGATAAACTTCTCGCTTTTAGCACACTTGCCTTGCAATACATTCACCCTTTTATCCGTTAACACATTCTCCAACAAATCATTCACTCTCCACGTATCATCTTTCACGTCTCTTTCAACGCTACCTATTCTAATACCGATGTCCATTTTCATACGTCAAACCTTCCATCTTATTGTTAAAAGCCAATTATTACAGCACCTCGCCATGGTTTTAGTGTTTCTATTTCTTATATTCCATCCTTTTTCAAAAACAAACTTCTCTTCGAAACGCGCCTGCATTGATTCCTACTCAATGAAACCTTTTTCAAACGATCGGATGCTAGTCACATCGTACGTTAGAACATCATCCGCCATGACACCACTCTTCTCACTCAGCGAGCCAACGGTCAGGCAGCTATTGGCTTTTATCACGCCCTAACTTTAAAACGCCATTCCAGCCTTGATTCTCAACCTTCCTGAGAATGTCATGACGACATTGTGTTTTCCGAATATAGCCATCACACTCATTACCATTTATATCAGACCACGGCATCCGATTCCACTCAGTTTCCTGCAAGATATCTCCAATACATACAAGCACCATATCATCATGGCAGACATCAATCTTCATAGCCGTACAGATAACGAAAGCACGAGGTGCACACAATTCGTCGCTTCAAATACAACAGAAAGCATTCACGCTTTACTATCCCCATCTCACCCTGTTTCTCAGACAACTCCCGATATAATCATCAATTCGAACACTATTTCTTCCCACTACACTGTAGAAGTTCTAGCATTGCTTGGCAGCGATCACGCACCTATTAAGCTGACGTATCGTCATACTCAGGCCACTCAATCTACTAATCTACCACCTCTAAGGCCAACACTTCGATACGATAAAGCTGATTGGCAAAAATATTGCGACTACACCTCTCAGTCTTTACAATTCACACACCACCTGCTACAGGAGAGCAATTGTACGAAAGCGTCACTACCATAAACTCGTCTCTCAGTCGTGCCTCCGAACTGTATATTCCAACTACTTACTCTACTCCCTATAAATCACATTTTCTACCTCAATATTTATCCATGATTACGCGCTCCCGTCAGTTATATCATGCTTATTTCCGTACTTGGAACCCTAAAACCCTCCATCATCACACACAACTACGACGCACCGTTCGCAATTACATCAAAGCGTACAAACTCCTTAACTGGGTCAAGACTTGCAACAATCTCAACAAAACCAGCCACCCAACCAAATTCTCGAAAGATTTCATGCTGTATGTGGCAAATACACCAAGCCTTATTACCCTCTTCTTCATAATAATGACCAACTACAAACTGATCTGGAATTTAATTGAATTGAAAAGGTTGGGGTGGGTTCGTCGACAACAGAGGTCTTTTAGCACCCATTACTAGGTAGAAGAACACACAGTAAACGCGAAGAGACTCAAACACACACAGCTAAAAAAAAAACGTACTGTCCGTAGAAGAGAAGGTCATAAGGAACATACTAAAACAGTTACGCAGAGCACCAGGCTGAGTACAGAAAAAGAAAAGTAGAAGATAAAATAATAAATAATGCATGAAACGTTAAAAGCGGAGCATCCACATAACAGAACACTGCACAGTCACAGAGGCACACAGAAAAGTCAAATGGTGGATAAAACATGCTGAGGTCACAGAAAGGTCCATAAAGATGTCAAGATGTCAGGATCATCGCTGAACAGAGTTTGGAGGTCAGTGGGCAGGCCAAACTGAACACGCACAGGTGCACGAGGCACGCAGTCCACAAGAAGATGAAGAAAAGTCAAGCGCTGACCACAGAGGTGACAGTCGGGAGGAGGAGTTCTCTGTAGAAGGTGTCCGTGTGTCAAATAATTATGACCAATCCGAAGACGAGCCAAAGTCATCTCTTCCAATCGTGAAGGGCGAAAGCTCGACGACCAGACTCCAAGACGGGGCTTCGCAGTATGGAGTTTGTTGTTGATCTGCTGATCTCATGATGACTGCCAGCGCTGATGCAGAAGACAAGAAAAGACGTGACGAATATCAGTGATGGGATCAGGGAGACGGAAACGACGGCCATGAAGAGCAGCCTCCTTCGCAGCTGTGCCGGTTAACTCATTTCCAGGGATGCCAACATGGTCTGGCACCCAACAAAACCGAAAATCATAGCCCTCACCGAGTAGGCCTTAACACTGAAGTAGTACTTGTTAGACAAGTGGATGCGGAGACGAGACATCGGCAAGGGTATGTAGGACACTGTTGGAATCAGAGCAGATCACAATAGCTCGGAGCTGGTGGCGACGAACAAGCTGAATAGCTTCCGAAATGGCTACCAATTCTGCGGTGTAAACGGTGTAGAAGGGATGAAGCTGAACTCGGGAAGGGTGGACTTCCAGAACAAAAGCACAGCCAACAGAGTCATCCTGCTTGGAACCATCGATAAAGATGAAGCGGTAACCCGGATAGGAGGCCATGAGAGAGAGAGAAATTCCTGGCGATATTTCTGGTCACTGGTAGCGGCCATTTTGAACTGTGCCAAAGAGAAGCTGATCGCCGGTGGAAGCAGTTGCCAAGGTAGAATTAGTAGGTAACCCAAAACAGCAAGTGGAGATTGTTCGACTACAAGATCTGCCAGAACTTCCAAGGCACGGTTTCGAAAAGAGATTATGACTGTAGGCTGTGCGTGATATAGTTGAAGGCGAGGACCAGCTTCCAACGTACAACCAGAGGGATGATCAGGAATGGCTTTCAGATGAAGTAGATATCTTAGCTGCCGGACTTGGGAACGGTCCAAAAGAGACGACTCGTGAGCTTCGACATACAGGCTAAGGATGGGGCTCGTACGAAATGCGTCAGTGCCAATCCGCACACCCAGATGATGGACGGTGTCCAGATGGCGTAGTACGTTACGCAGAGCAGACCTATAAACTGCACAGCCGTTATAAAACTTCGATCGAATGAGACTTTTGTAAAGGCGAAGTAGCACAACATGGTCGGCACCACAGGTGGTATGAGAAAGTAGGCACAACAAGTTCATGAACCGGAGACAGCTATACTTGAAGGCGCGACCATTCTGATTCCAAGTAAGACCCAACTGGAACTGGCGATGGAGGCCCAAGAAGCGAATACACTCAACATACTGGAGGCGATCAGGTCCCAAGCAAAGATCTGGATCAAAAGCACAGTTGCGGAGGAGACAGAAGTACACACAGTTGGTCCTGGCAGAGGAGAACTTGAAGCCAGAGCTAAGGGACCACTGATGAAGGCGGTTGAGCAGCGTCAGTTGTAATTGGTGTGCAATGGTACGAAGATCATGGGACCGACAGTAGATCGTGAAGTCATCCACGTAGAGCAAACCACGAACGAAAAGTTTAAGTTCGTGCAGCACATTCTTCACAGCCACACTAAACAGCGTTACACTGAGCACACTGCCTTACGGAACACCATACTCCTGTCGAAACGGCGCAGAAAGGGTGAATCCAATCTTCAGTCGGAAGGAACGCTCGCGTAGAAAGTTCTGGAGAAAAGCAGCCAAATGGCCACGGAGG
Source organism: Thermobia domestica (assembly GCF_964235325.1). Classification (NCBI taxonomy): domain Eukaryota; kingdom Metazoa; phylum Arthropoda; class Insecta; order Zygentoma; family Lepismatidae; genus Thermobia; species Thermobia domestica. Next base: position 131,133,761 of record NC_137469.1, on the reverse strand, counting down.
CCCCAAGTATGCAGTTGGCACAGGATCCCATAGCGCCCAGGAGTGTCATAAGCGTTCTCCAAATCAAAACAAATGGCCACAAGATGTTCGTGGTGGCGAAAGGTGTCCTGAATCGCAGTCCCCAGGTGAACAAGGTGATCTGTCGTGGAGCGATAGCGCCGGAAGCCATACTGGAAGTTGGAAAGAAAGCCATTATGCCAAACAAGGAACCAAACAAGACGATTGTTGATCATCTTCTTCAAAACTTTACAAAGCCAGCTAGTAAGGGCGATGGGTCGGTATTTTGCAGGAGACGTAGCAGGCTTGTCAGGTTTTAGAATCGGGATAATGTAAGCCTCACTCCAAACAGCAGAAAAACTGTCCTCCAGCCAGAGCCGATTGATGAGATCTAGAAGATGGTGGTGACCTTCAGGCCGGAGATGCCGAAGCATAGCATAAAGTATATGATCCGTACTGGGCGCAGTGCCCTTCGTGGAGCGTGGAACAGCAGATAACTCTGCAGCAGTAGTTATTGTAACTCCCGATGTTAGCAGAGCGGAAGACAAGAGGCATACGCTCCACACAATGCTTGATGGGCAGGAAGGCCGCTGGATAATGCGCAGATCTGAAAACACCGACAGAATGTTGACCCAATTCGGACACTGTAAGATTTTGGTCGCTGACAAGGAATCCATTGATAACCGAAGCAGGAATCCTACTAGAACGAGAATTCCCTTGTAGACGATGGATCTTATACCATACTTCAGAGATTGAAGTCTGGGCAGATAGTGAAGACATATACACACGACAACTGCGTCGTTTGGCTTGTTTGATGACATACTTTGCTTGGGCACGGAGGCGGCAGGGAAACTGTTCGAACTGCTCCATGGAAACTGCTCCACGGAAACTGCTCGGGAACGGAAACTTCTCCAACTTAGCATCACTAGGAGCACAACTAAAAGCACGCAAGGCTTGTAGACGTTCACAAATACCCTGGCCAATCTCTGCAGACAACCAAGAGACGACGCTTTTTCAACGTAGGCCATGGTGGACGGGATTGGCCGCTTCCGCTGCCAACAAGATATTCCGCTGAAAGCCGCACACTGTTCCTCTTCGGACTGATGCAGATCTGGGGTGAAGTTAAAGCTGGCAGAGAACCGTTCTCAGTCAGCTAGGCGCAGATTGAATCTTGACGACGGTGTAGCCGGAGGAAGCTGAAACCCAGTAAGTGCCAGTAGAAAATTATCGCTGCTACAAAGATTAGGATGCACTCGTCATTGAAGTTGAGCTCTCAGAGCTGGCCTGCAGGATTTCTAATCCGGATGAGAAAAGGTCCAAGTAGCTGTAATGAAGTGCGTGGGACTACCATCGTTAAACAGAATCAGGTTCGTCTCGGCAACAAAAGCTACAATCTCGTGACTACGAGGTTCATTGCGACAAGAGCCCCATACGGCATGGTAAAAGTTGCGTCAAGAGCCCCATACGGCATGGTAAAAGTTGAAGTTACCCACGAAGGAAATAGGAGTGGAAGGCTGGTGAAAGACATGTTCCAGATCGGCTGCAGTGAAGGCATCCGTGCGGGGGATGTACGTACAGGAGATGGCGATAGGTTAGTGCAGAAAGATACGGACAGCAACGATCTGAAGATGACTCGTGACATATAGTATCGAGGAATGGAAGCAGTCAGACACTCCAATAGCAACACAGCCGGCTACACGATCAGCCGTAATCTTGTCGTTACGATATAGCGTATATCCGGAGACTAAACAGGTGGCGGTAGGCGTGAAGTGAGTCTCTTGGAGGCAGAAGATCGCTGGATCCAACATTGACAGGAGCTGATGAAGTTCCGCATGGTGAAAGGAATATCCATTTAGATTCAAATTGAGTAAAGCCGTAAGTTAAGCGGAATGTATAACAAACCACTTCGATACGTGCTTCCCCTTACGACCAGTCACTAGTTGAAATGCATCTAGATCGTCATCCTCCAACCCTTCCATAGACGAGACACCGCTCGCAGAAGGACTGTGTTTTTTCTGCTTAATCTTTTTTTGCGTCAGGAGGGTTCGAAGAGGGCTTACGGAGGACTTATACTTGCCAGCGTGGTCAGAAGATGCTGACTGACAAGCTGGGGTCACCGTCTTTTTCTTTCGCTCTTTCTTCGAGGAGCGAACAGAAGTAGCTTTACTAGATAAATTGCGAGGCTGTAGCCCTGGCGGCCGACTAAGGCGCAGAAACAGTAGAGGCAACAGCAGTCGATGGAGTCGTACGAGACGTTGAGACGGCACCACAAGTTCAACAGCCAGCAGAAGCTGGAACAGGACTGATCTGGGCGGATGCATCTGTTGTCTGAGTTGCTACAGTGTTCATGGATTTCACCTAGGATGAAAAACTGGTTTTGAAAGGTAATTTCGGCGCAGCTGGACGGCGAACCTCCGCTGCAGAGATCTTCTCGGTCACGATAAGTTCCTTGATCACTTTCTCCTCCCTGAGCTTGGGGCAATCTCTGGAGCAAGCAAGAATTGCACCAGTACAGTTGGCACATTTCAGATCCTTCGTGCATGGAGCAGGACCATGTGGAGGGGCACCACAGTTCCCACAAGTGGCCGTCCCATTACAAGTAGGCGCAGAATGGCCAAAGCGTTGACAGTTGAAGCATCGGAGAGGCAAAGGAATGTACTGTCTGACTTTCAACTGGAGGCTGCCAAGCTTCAAACCAGGAGGTAAGGTGGGTAGGTCGTACGTGACGACATGCGAATGTTTCGCCTCTAGTTGCCCACTCTTCTTACCGTGGATCAGTTGAAATAGTGTAACATGAGAGTCGCGGAGGTCTGCACAGATTTCATCAACAGGCAGATCTTGCAATTCGCGGCAGGTAACCACACCTTTGCTGCAATTGAGGTGGTTTTGAGCTTCAACCAGAACAGGAACAGTGCCAATGGACTCACATTTAAGCAGCAGCCGCGACTGTTTGTCACTGACAGTATGGACTAGTAAAGTGCCATTGCGTAATTTCTTAATATGGCCATCCGGGAATGAGCCCGTGGTGATGTGACAGAGTTGTCGATACAACACAAACGGAGAAAGCTTTAATAAGAAACAGCTGTCTCTGCCCTTTTACCTTTAATTATCAGGTAACAAGGGATGGTTTTATTCTCTTGTACCTTGCTTTGGTCAGGAGCTGCGTTCGAAGCAGGGTGATGCCAAGCTATAATCAAATTAAACCCAAAATCTTCTCCACATCCCCGTTTCATAGTGGCCAACAAAGCTGGCAGGTCCTACCTGCATGACCCTTGTCAGCAAGCTAAGCCTTCACCCCAAGCCATGCTTGACAAGAGATCAGGGCCACTTGCACCGCCGACTGATGGGTACTCTTGAGAAGACCTACGTCCCACCGTGTTTGGAGAGAGATCCATGTTCCATTGGAGATCGCTGTGTCGCAGACTTCCAGCGTTCCCTTTCAGGACTTCACTTCATCCGATCCCGCTGGCTGCGCACACGTTTCACTCCGCCGTATCATGATCCCAGGTCCGAGCATCATCCAAACAATCCAGAGTCATATCCAGCACAGGACAGTGGTACGAAATCCAAGGAAACGAGCCTTTCCTCATCCGAGGCTTACGTTTATACTATCGATGGATGAGTTTTACAGGCAGGGTGATCAGCCCTACGCAACCCCCAACCTGGAGGACAAGTGGCTGATGGCAATTCCGAAGAAGTGGGCGATGGGAGCGCCACTTCCCGACGCCGACTGATTATTTTGGAGTGACCAGTCGCCAGAGCCTGGTTAGCCTGCATTGCAACGAACTGATTTTCCAGGGTGCACTACAAGGAAGTGAGATTGGCATTTCAATGCTCAGAAGGGAGCACCCATTACACCCCAAACTGATCTGGAAAAAGCTAACAGCTTTGCAGACTACTTGCAAGATATCTTTACACCTGCGGCATCTTCCACTCACATCACTCCGCATCGAATAGATCGACTGAATCTCGCATCTCCTCACTTACAACCTGACTCAATCATTCACTTCCACATCATTCTCTTACCACATCTATTACTACGATGAAATCTTGGCTGTTGTCAATCGCAAAAGAAATTCTGCTCCAGGCTTTGATAATATTACATATCGTCACATTAAAGAAGGTCCGCCATTATTTCTCAATCTGCTTGCGTTCATCTACACATTCGTCCTCCGAACCGGCTTTCCTCCCACAGACTGGAAAACTTCCAAAACGCTCATGTTTCTGAAACCTCACAAGCCTCCTACTGATACATCATCTTACCGTCCCATTCAGTTGACATCCACTTTTAGTAAAGTACTGGAACGCATCATCGTTAAAATATTACATCCATATTTCGAAACTTAATACATTCTTCCCATTCACCAAGCAGGATTCCAACCTTCATATTCCATCAGTGATCAGCTTCTTAGCCTCACCAGTCTGATCACCTCATATTATAATTCCGTGAAACCTTCTTGCCTTCTGTTATTTGACCGCGAAAAAGCGTTTGACAAAGTTTGGGACCCGGCACTTCTTCACAAGCTCATTCAACTCAAATTTTCCGTTGCTTTTATTTGTTTCATCTATCACTCTCTGCTTGGTCGCCTCTCTTACGTCTTCATTAACGGTCAGTTGTCTCATCCCATTTTTCTTTGTCGGGAGTTCCTCCTCTCCACCACTTTTGTACCAAATTTCACAAAATTAAAACCCCACGTTAAGCGGATTTGCATATCCAGACTCCTAACTATGAAAACATTTACGCTCAGTCCAACCTCAATCATTTCACGAATTCAACCTGTTTTACGTATGTTATTAGGACATAATATCGATTGTGATTTATTCTAAAAACACTTTTATACATTGCAAGAGCTGTAACGTCCAAATATTTACTGAGAACTCATAGTCGTATCGGAATAACCAAAAGCGAGTATGGAACAGTAAACTGCTTTCACAAAAAGAAAAAAAAATATGTGCAAAAGGCCTGCAAAACGGTCGAGTGGTTTGGGTCGATACACTATCAATCACATGTTTGTGAGTTGAAACCCTGTAGCAAATTGTTTCTTTTTTAAGTGTCTTTCTATTTTCACCCGGAGGCTGAAAATATTTCTTTGAGTAACTCATTGAAAACTTCTTTTGTTTCAAATTCGATTAAAACGGAACATTATATGAATTGCGAATCTTAAATCCATAGCTAAAAAAAAAAATGAAGTATACTCACTACTCCATTATCCTCTGATTTGTAACGAAAAACTATTTATAAACAGTGGTGACTTCAGAAAATTATCCTCGGGGGGAATTTCAATATGCGAGTGGAGGGCAAACATTGGTAGTCCACATTGAGCGCGATCGAATATATGGTCCTGAAGGCGGAAATTTCTTAGCTCGAGAGGGATCTCAAATTCTCCCTCAGATCACGTCCTGAAAACATCATTGCTTAAAAGCTTTTCGTAACAAATATAATATTACACTTGTTTCTCGTTCTACATTTAGAATTGGTAAAATCATAACTTATAGAGGATTATAATAAAAGCATAAAAATTACAATACCGATCATGTATAAATTATCCTGTAAGTTACCAATTTTGGGTCAGATTAAAACTCAAATATTTGTTTTCGGATTGCACTTAGAAGTAAGTCCTCTCTATATAATCCTGATTGGAAAGCCATGTTTAACACTAATTAATTAATCAATATTTATACTAATATTTTTTTATTTTACTATTTTTACTATTCAATATTATATACACTTCATTTCCAAAATCAAAATCTCGAAAATGTATATTGTACGAGTGCAGATTCATAAATAAATTATTATTTATCATATATATTGGTCTCTATTCGAAATTCTATTTAATCGAATCCGACAAGAACACACACAGAAACATCGAGAACAGGTGAAAAAAAAGTGAGAAAAAGACGTTGTACCCGGCGGGGACTCGAAGTAAGTTCGAATGGTTCTTTACAAGCCGAACGCCTTAGACCACTCGGCTATGGTAACAACTAGTGATTGTAGCAAAGGCTTCGAGTAGTAGTTTTTATTACAGAATAACATTTTCTATTTCCTAAAATTTAAACCTAATTTACTTTGATATAATATATCTATTAATTTGTTTCATGAACGTTTTCGTTACTTTGATGAATGATGTATGTTGTTGATATAGATTCTATTACACATTCTTTCGTAAATATTATAGAAAGTATCAGGGTTATTTATGATCTTTCATGGAAATTGACTGGCGCATGCGCAGTACACAGGCAGTTCAATTGGAAGGCGAGGAAGGAAACGCTAACAGACTGTTAGAATGTTTCATCGCTATGAAGTATAAAGAATAGCTAAAATGTATTTTACGCTTGTCATTGCGTAAAGAATCACCAGGTTAATGTTTGTCCAAGTTCTCACTAATCAACTGGACTCATGAAAAATAATTAATATTGTCATTACTGCACAATATGAAGAATAAAGAACGTATATTACACCAAATTGTTCTCGAATTCGAACTTAGGTAAGGAAGGGACAATAAACAATATGTGATTTATTCATTAGAATTGAGATAATTCAATGAAACTAGAAATTACACAATCAAAAGGAAAAATATCGTTAAAAAGACAATAATACTTTTATCCGAGATGTGAAATAAAGTTATTAATCTATATATATAAAAAAGAACGTACAAATCCTTTGTCCGCTCATCACGCTAATACGGCTGAACCAATTTCTTTTATTTTTGGGGGGTTATTAGGATTTGGACCCTAGATGGTTTTTATTATATCACTTTAATTTTCAATTACCAGTGTCTTGAGATAATTGACCATTCAGGTGTCCATTACGTACAAATCCTTTGTTAGTTCATCATAGGTATAAAAATAAACGTATTTATATGCAACCCGCATGACCGTGTCACTCGGCGGGTTAACATAAATGACAGGCGTTATAATGGTTTTTATCATATCACTTGAAAGCGAAAAAGTAAAAATTATCTAAGTAACAAAGTTTATTGCGTTCGGGGGTGACCGCAGCGAAGCGGGGCGGGTTAACATAAATGACAGGCGATATAATGTTAACATTTACTGCAATCTTCTATGGTTTTTATCATATCACTTGAAAGCGAAAAAGTAAAAATTATCTAAGTAACAAAGTTTATTGCGTTCCGGGGTGACCGCAGCGAAGCGGGGTGAACGCTGCTAGTTAACTGAAATGAAAGTAATATTTGGCATGATATAGAGTAAGGAAAAAAGTAAATGTATTCTTAGAAACGTTCAAAGTAAATTCACAATACTTTTTGAAGATATACTACTATTTTTTTACGGTTTAACGAACTAATAAGTAAACAAGCAAAGGAAAAGAATGAAGAACGAAAGTATTGCTCTTGAAAAAAAATATAATAAATAAATTAAACTTAAATAAATGTTTACACAAAAAATAACACACTAGTACTTCGTGTAGTCACCTCCAGAGTTAGTAACTTCGTGTAGTCACCTCCAGAGTCAGTAACTTCTTGAAGTCTGGAGGGGATACTAGATACAAGTCTCGAGCAATACGACGGTGTGTCACGAAAATGTTGCCACAGTTCCATAACATGATTTTGAAGAAACGTTTGGTTTCTGTCTTCACGTCTCTCTTCCCATTCTTGCACCATGTAGGCCCACAGATGTTCATTTGGGTTCAAATCTGGGGATAGAACTCAATACAAATTAACTCTGGATGTTCATTTAGCCACTCTCGTGTTTGCCGGGAAGTGTGAACAGCACTGTTGTCATGCATAAATATATATTCTTCCTGTTCGGGGAAGTTTCTTTCTAAGGACGGTAACAACGTATTTTCGGGAATATTAATGTAAACACTGCTGTTCATTCTCTCAGGCACCGCAACTAAATCTCCAGGACCAGCAACCGTCATGTATCCCCAAAAGTGTGCTGATATTCGTCCTGAACAAGAAGTTCTGATAATATTTTGTTCAGCATACCTGGTTCCGCGCGGTCTGTACAATATAACTCTGCCTTGTTGGTTAGACTTGAAAACCTTCTCGTCGGTCCAGATGACTAAGTCCCAATATGACTGAGGTTGGGTTATGTTATTCTGTGCCCATTCCATTCGTCTGGCCTTGTAAGTTTCAGCCAGGAGAGTCTTCCTAGCGGGTCTTGAACAGTGTAGACCAGCCCCAATAATCTTCTTCTTATTGCTTCGTGAGAACAATTATATTCTCTGGCTTTGTCCAAGAGGACTGACGTGTGGCATAGAGGTCTGTTGATTACTTCTGTAACTAAAGCTTGATCTTGAGCTGAAGTTGTTACTTTTGGCCTTCCACTTCCTGACCGAGACCTGAACCATTCACCACCTTCTTCATGTCGCTGAACCCATTTCTTGACAGTTTTCTTGTCACATCCCAGATCTCTAGCAATCTGAGGCACAGTTTGTCCCATTTTTGCTCGGCCTATGATTTCTCCTCTCAGAGCAACAGACAGTTCTCCACAGCCTTTAGAGCGAGGCATTTTGAGAACCTGTTAGAAATTTGCGTTCTGGCGTGTATGACAAATGTCGGTAAAGTGCATCTTTCTGCTTCTACTGCGCATGCACCAGTCAATTTTCATGAAAGATCATAAATAATCCTGACAATTGCTGTAATATTTATGAACGAATACGTAATAGAACCTATATTAACATTATTCGTCAAAGTAAAGAATACCGTAAACATAAAACAATTTCAACAGACTATTAATCAGTGCAAAATAGGCTTAAACTTCAGAGAATACAAAATAAATTTCATACTGTAACAAAAGATTGAACATGAAACACGCTTACTATATTTTCAACTTGTCACATTAGCCGAGTGGACTAAGGCATTCGGTTAGAGATTCTGAAGCATCATTCAAGAGTAGTTCGAATCCCACCACAGTACAATTTGATTTTACCTCTTCTTGACGTTTCTGTTTGTGATCCTACCGGATTCTATTAAATATAATTTCGTAATACACTAAAATATACGTAATATTTGAAGTTCTTAACCTCCCATTTTTACATTTTTCAAGCTCAGTTGAGAAGAAAGAGGGAAAATGAAAGTACAAAGATTTACAATAAGTACTTAGCATTTACTGTCATTATAATTGTGGATATTTTATTTATGAAAATGTATAATTAACTAAAAATATATTTAGTAGGTCACATGTCTCCATTTTTCGATTCTAACTTGAAAGTTACAGTTTAGGCGGTGACATATCGAAGACCCAGGAGGTTGAGGGGGTTGTAACCCCTCCCATTGAAACTTTTTATATTCTATTGAAATAAAAAGTGTTTCAGTTTATAATGTTGGAAAAGCAACAATCACTGTATGTAGAGGACGGTTTATTTATACTACGATTTATCACTTCCAGATGTGTAGAAGATGTGACTGGATATTGTGTATAATTATTCAAGAAATATAAGACAACGAAGGGACTTCGTAAATCCTTCACGCCACTCCAGGAGGAGGAAGTGCGTCCCGCCGTCCCTCGGTTGGGAACTACTGCTTGCGAAAGAAACATTGTAACAGTGTGTAAGCGTTTCATTCCTCGCCTTCCAATTGAACTGTCTGTGTACTGCGCATGCGCCAGTCAATTTCCATAAAAGATCATAAATAACCCTGATACTTTCTATAATATTTACGAAAGAATGTGTAGTAGAATCTATATCAACAACATACATCATTCATCAAAGTAACGAAAACGTTCATGAAACAAATTAATAGATATATTATATCAAAGTAAATTAGGTTTAAATTTTAGGAAATAGAAAATGTTATTCTGTAATAAAAACTACTACTCGAAGCCTTTGCTACAATCACTAGTTGTTACCATAGCCAAGTGGTCTAAGGCGTTCGGCTTGTAAAGAACCATTCGAACTTACTTCGAGTCCCCGCCGGGTACAACGTCTTTTTCTCACTTTTTTTTCACCTGTTCTCGATGTTTCTGTGTGTGTTCTTGTCGGATTCGATTAAATAGAATTTCGAATAGAGACCAATATATATGATAAATAATAATTTATTTATGAATCTGCACTCGTACAATATACATTTTCGAGATTTTGATTTTGGAAATGAAGTGTATATAATATTGAATAGTAAAAATAGTAAAATAAAAAAATATTAGTATAAATATTGATTAATTAATTAGTGTTAAACATGGCTTTCCAATCAGGATTATATAGAGAGGACTTACTTCTAAGTGCAATCCGAAAACAAATATTTGAGTTTTAATCTGACCCAAAATTGGTAACTTACAGGATAATTTATACATGATCGGTATTGTAATTTTTATGCTTTTATTATAATCCTCTATAAGTTATGATTTTACCAATTCTAAATGTAGAACGAGAAACAAGTGTAATATTATATTTGTTACGAAAAGCTTTTAAGCAATGATGTTTTCAGGACGTGATCTGAGGGAGAATTTGAGACCCCTCTCGAGCTAAGAAATTTCCGCCTTCAGGACCATATATTCGATCGCGCTCAATGTGGACTACCAATGTTTGCCCTCCACTCGCATATTGAAATTCCCCCCGAGGATAATTTTCTGAAGTCACCACTGTTTATAAATAGTTTTTCGTTACAAATCAGAGGATAATGGAGTAGTGAGTATACTTCATTTTTTTTTTAGCTATGGATTTAAGATTCGCAATTCATATAATGTTCCGTTTTAATCGAATTTGAAACAAAAGAAGTTTTCAATGAGTTACTCAAAGAAATATTTTCAGCCTCCGGGTGAAAATAGGAAGACACTTAAAAAAGAAACAACTTGCTACAGGGTTTGAACTCACAAACATGTGATTGATAGTGTATCGACCCAAACCACTCGACCGTTTTGCAGGCCTTTTGCACATATTTTTTTTTTTTCTTTTTGTGGAAGCAGTTTACTGTTCCATACTCGCTTTTGTTTATTCCGATACGACTATGAGTTCTCAGTAAATATTTGGGCGTTACAGCTCTTGCAATGTATAAAAGTGTTTTTAGAATAAATCACAATCGATATTATGTCCTAATAACATACGTAAAACAGGTTGAATTCGTGAAATGATTGAGGTTGGACTGAGCGTAAATGTTTTCATAGTTAGGAGTCTGGATATGTAAACCCGCTTAACGTGGGGATTTAATTTTGTGAAATTTGGTACATCCTTTTTGTGGCAGATATTCCTCCTCTTCCTCCTGACATATATCGTTTTCAATATGCTGATGATACTGCTTTGCTGGTATTAGGAAAGACTATTCGCCAGATTAATCAGAACCTGGAAGAAGCTATTAATCATTTTACTCGCTGGTGCACTAAGTGGAGTCTCTCTATAAATGCAACCAAACTTTCATTCCGCCACGCAAACGTTCCAAGGTCCACCGAAACCCATCGTTGTTCTCTCTCCACATCCACGATACTCCCATAGTTCCCACTCGTACCGTTACCTATCTGGGCATCATCTATGACCAGCATCTCACATGGAAACCATATATCCAGAAAGTTGCTGCTAAAGCTTACCAACGCTTAAACCTTCTCAAGCGTCTTACCGGCACTACCGGGGGCCTCGTCCTTACGTACAGTTTTCCTCCTGTCTGCCCTCTTTTTACGAAAAACTTCGCATACTAGAACGTCATGCATTCCGAATCGCACACCGCATACAACTCCAAAGTCCGATCCGAGCATTCTAAGACCTTATCACTTTTGCAAGTATTACACACCATATCGAATCTCTTAGGCATAAATTCATCACAGTACTCAACATCCTTTACTCATGAATACTATGCGCTATCATGAATTCCATCATGTCCGTCCTCGCTACGCCCATTCTCCATTCTGTCTGCTTTTCACCTTATACTACTATACTCTGCAACCTGACTATCCAGATTTGTTTGTGCTCGAAGACGACCAACTTCATGCTCATCTACCTCACATCTTCCCATCCTTTACTGCACAGTGACACCTTTTGTTTCTAACATGGCTCCCCATGTCTTCATTAGCCTAGAGCACCCCTGCTTAGAAGATAATACACATTTTTTTACTAATATACCCTGTGTTGTCTCGTGTATCGAATGGAAGGGTGATTTCATCAATATTGGCAACAAGATGGGGCACTGCGGAATTATGGTCTTAATGTAGTCAATGGTTCAATGAACACTTTGGCTGTTGGTGGGTAGGTCGGCATGGACCAGTTGAGTGGCAAGCAAGGTCATACCTTCGTTTGATTCCTATCTTTGGGGGCACTTTGAAGCTATTGTCTACCAGTGTAAAATTATTGACATTGACTACCTGAAAAGGAGAATCATTACTGTCTGGAAACAAATATCACCAACTATGCTCCCCAGAATGCACAAATACTGTGTCTCAAGGTTAAGGATATGCATAGAACAGAACGGTGGGCATGCTGAACACGTCATGTAATTGTTATTGTCTCATGTGGGTTAGCTCTCTCTTTTCCTGGTTATTAAAGAATACGTAATGTGAGTTGTTACAAAGCTTGATTACAAAGCTTACAAAGCTTTTTGCTTTATCTTTATCCTTCAATTCGAAACTTCGCACAGCACATTTCGCAGCATTTTACATATAACATATCCTAAATCTATTCACAACTTCAAAACAGTTGTAGGTTTTGGAAAAATAACCTTACCATTGGATTTTTTTCTTCGAACGACGATGTTGTTTAATATGTCACACGACCATGTTGCCATTTAAAATAAACAAGTTAATTCCAAGATGGCGGTCACCAAGATGGCGGAGGACAACCTTAAACACGTCATAATGTTTTCTCCTTGCACCACCATTGATCCCAATTGGCTTCGGATCGACTACATTTACAGTTTCTCAAATATTTAGCACGGTCCAGATTTTGTATTTCACTTAATATATTATCTTTCAATTACTTCGGACATTTGGACATTTTCCAATATGGCGAACGAAGAAGTTATGGGATTTTAGTATGTCATTTAAATAATCTTTACCACCATCTATGTCAAATTTGTTAATAATTACATCCTAAGTTCAATAAAGTTTTAAATCAGTTTGACGGTAGTTTTCGGAATTTTAGAATTTAGAGCTAAATATTTCTAAAAGTATGCGTTTTATGAATAGTGTTATCTATAGTCTATAAAACGACACGAAGTTTATCTCTTTATGTTCAACCATAGCGAAGATATTGCTATTTTTATCTGGGTATTGTTCGTTTGACACTTCCGGCCGCCATTTTCAAATATGGCGACGAAGGTCACCTGGGATTTCAGGGGACTTTTAGTATGTTGTTTAGAACATCATTTCCAACATCTGTACCAATTTTCAGCTTGTTACTAATTTGTTCCTTTCTTCATTAAAATTTGAGCTTCATTTACTGCACTAAAATAATCTTACCTGGGAATGAAGATAAATCAATTTGGGTCAATCCTCGACCTTCCTCGACGCGACACTGTCGATCACTCAGGTATCAATTCATAAAAGAGACACCTGAAATAATAAAAATTGAGTAATTGGGGGTTGAAAGGGAATCAAGAACTTGCAAGAAACACGATTGAAGAAATGTTTTTAAATACCTGTAAATTATGATTACGATTTTATGATCTGTTTGACCTGATAATCTTTTGAGGACACACTGATACTCAGATATATGATAGATCTGTACTCTGTCTTTAAGTAAGTAATTGAGTTTGGCATTCTAAAGAAGCCCACTTGAGATATAGAAAGACAGTAAAAAAAAAAAGTTTCTAAATACTTGTAAGTTACGTCTAGGATTCTATGATACTTCGACCTGTTATACTGTTGAACGCACATTGATACTCAGATATTTGATAGATCTTTGCTTTGTCTTTCAAATAACTCATTGAGTTCTGAATTATAAGGGAGTAACCCCAAATATAGAAAGAGAATCAGAAAGAAACGTTTCAAATACTTGTAAATCATCTCTAGAATTCTACGCATGATCTATTTGACTCAACGTACTTTCAAGCGCACAAGTACTTATAAATGTGATTATTCTCTATCTACGAGGTAAGTCACTGAATGATTCTGCAATCTAACGGACTAAAGATATAGAAAGAAATTGACAAAGCAACGTTTCAAAATAGGAGATATTTTCTAGGATTCTATTATTTCTTCTACATGATACGCTTTGAAGCGCACGTTAATACTCATGTACATAAGAGAATTGGTCTCTCGATTGAATAAGTCACTGAGCTCTAGATTGTGAGGGGCCATCTGAGATATTGAAAAAAATTGATAAGAAATTGTTCTAAATATAGTGTGTGTAAATTATCTCTAGAATTCTATGATCTATTCAAGCTGGTGCGCTCATGAACGTACGTTGTTACTCATATGTGATCGATTTGTGCTCTGACTATGAAATAAGTAACTTAAGTTCTACATTCTGACGCTGGCCAAAAGAGATGTAAAATAGAAAGCATTAAGATTATTTTCTTAAAGTCGTATTTCTAGAATTTTAGGAACTATTCTACATACCGTTAGACAATACACTGATTGTCATATAAGTGGTGGACTGATATTCTGTCTAATAAGTAACTAAGTGCTGTATTGTGATGGGAAGGAAGAGTAAATATTTAAATTGATTTTTTAAACGTGTACAATTTATTTTGGTTTACTGTCAACACTGAATCCTTCGGTTGCGAAAGTTAGAAGATACATATTAAGATCTCTTCGGTATGTTAGGATACATATTAGGGATGGCCAAAATTTTCCGCAATCGGAAATTTCACTTTCCGGAATTCGGCAAAATTATCCGAAATTATCAGAAAAAAATTCCGAATTCCGGAATTTTTCCGAAATCGCAATATTTTAATTCCTATTTTTTTCAAATTCTGAAATTTTTTCGATTTTACTTTCCGGATTTCGGAAAGTAAAAATTCCGGAATTGGCCATCCATAATATATACACACACAATTTTATGGCTATCTTCGTAGATAGTTTGTCTTTATAATATGCTTGAAGAAAGAATTTTGCCTTTTTTATATCACTATTCTAATTCTTTCTGTTAATTGAAGTTCTTTAACCATTGGTATTTCTTTTTCTTGATACTTAGAAAATTATGAAGGTTTCTAACAGTCTTAATGTTAAAACTATGAACTATTTCGAAGAACTTTGGAAGAATCATTCTGGTGTAATGGAGGCAGAACACTTTAACGTTTTACCTCGTGCGCTAAAAGTAGAAGTGCGCTTGGACTTATGTTGGGATTTATTCAAACACGTAAGTTTATGTAGGGCCTTTAGTAGGTCAAAAATAAATATAACATAAATATTCTCAACATTTTAGTTAATAGAAATCTTAAACATTTGTTGCCAAAGAATACTTTCCCATGTTATAGATATTGCGAATTATGTCATTTTTATTATTACAATTGTCACGAGTGTAAGGTTTTAGTTCCATTTTGATTATGTGAAGTTTAGTAAAGTTTTAGCCAAGGCGTTACTACTGTTCTTATGAGTATAAAGTATTAGCTAAAACATTACTGTAATTCTCAAGAGTGTAAAGTATTACTATAATTCTCATGAATATGTAGTGTTAGATAAGTGTTATTACAATTTTTCATGAATGTATAGTACAGTATTAGATAAAGTACTATTACAATTCTCATGAATGTGAAGTATTAACTATCCTATTATTACAATTGAAGCCGTGACTTCCATAACCACAAAAGTTCAGCTGAAGAGATATTGAGAAAATCAATAAAAACTATAATTTCTTGGGAATGTGAACTTGGAAATAAGTTTTTTTTATACGTACACTTTGTTGAATAGCAAATATCAGTAAATATTAAAATAACAAGTATTATACACAATTTATTTATAAATAAAATAATGACAACACTGAACTTGTATTATTATGGAACTCATTACTCTGTAACATTGGTTTTAGATACTAAAACTCTGATTTGGAGAAGGAATATACTGATGCTTAAGCAATAACGTTTGGAAATGAAACCACCAACAGTGACTGTGCATAAACCCAGTCTCTACTTCCACAATAATGTAATGCAACAAACAACACATTTAGTTTACTCATATATTTCCTTCACTTAATCAGAACCCCGCACTTCACTTCCTCATTCGTCAGTCCCTCACTTCCTCACTAAACTGGGAGTCAGGTCTTTACCATACTGGTCCAGAAGTCTCGACAAGTAAGGTTGCTCTGTAGGTAAAATTGAGGACAGGTATTTTTCAATTTTCCTGGCTTTAGCAGCTTTGGCTGTTTGCTTTCCAGAACAACGTAGGTCCATCGACTTGTGTTCTAATGAAATTGAACACGTCAGTAACATGCGAAAATACGGAAACTTGTGGTGTTTTGAATGCCAAACGATAGAGCTTAGTTACGATATATATATAACTCATATAGTGCCAAAAAGTGAACTTGTGCTATTATGGAACATACAACTTCAATTGTCTCGAGTGTAAATATTAGCTAAAATATTACTACAATGCTGAAGAATGTAAAGTGTTACTACAACCTTCATGAATGTATAGTATGAGATAAAGTAAATTTATTACTACAATTCTTATGAATACAAAATACTATCTAAACTATTATTACAATTTCTTGAGTATAAAGTATTACTAATATGATCATAATGAACGTGTAGAATTAGATAAAGTATTACTACAATTTTCGTGAGTATAAAGGGTTAGCTAAAGTACTGTTACAATTCTTATGAGTGTAAAGTATTAGCTAAAGTATTAACACCATGAAATTCGTTTTGAATTGAAGATGTTATTTTCTTAACAGTCACATATATTCAGAAGAATGGACTTTCCTGTACTACGAGCACTTTCTTTGGTGATAGAGCACAAACTTTATTTGCCAGGTGATATCCTATATCGTCAGAATTGCGAGAAACAGGACATGTTTTATGTTTTGACTGGAATTATCCAGGTAAGAAATACTAGCTAATTAGTACTTTGGGCTACGTAAGTAAAATATCTCTCTTTACTTTCTGCCATGTAAAGAATATAAGATTTTTCACCTGAAATGTAGTAAGTAGCAAGCCATTGAGATGGTTGTAACAAATTAGTTTTCTGTACAGAAAGCATTTAAAATATTTCTTAATTTTCTGTCATGTAAACAATACCAGATTTTTCACCAGAAATGTAATGAGTAATGTCAGGATTTGTATGTAATTACATATTTTTTCCTTCATATGTAGGTTCGTCAAATCCTTAAATGTTTGTGATTCACACCTGTAAGGTGCTTCGACTCAAGTTTCATGTTACACATTTTTACATATTTTGACCAATATTACATATTTCCATGGTTTCTACATGTTTGTTACATAAAACTGTCTTAAAATTTTGCGTTTACTGAAATTTTAATTTAAAATAAAAAAAAAATAATAATAAACTCCCCAACTGTGCAAGGCTTGCATCTAGACTCAATTTTGTCATGTCATCTTTTCGTTTCTTTACCGAAAGAGAAATCTCTCTCTCTTTTTTTTATTTGTCAAACCATGTTTCGCAGAATTTTCGCCGTTAACGAGAAATATAAGAAGAAACAAGTAAACATCCGGGGTACATTAACAGCGCCCTTTATTCTCAACTCTGGAGGAAGACAGATCACATGCCTGACAGGCGACTGGCCAGGAAATTCCTGAAATGAAGTCTATTTTATTCTTATCGGAGGTCGGACGGGAAAAAGGATGAAAGCAAATCCTGGAATTCAAGTTAAAACTGTACGCTAGTGTGTTCCCAGGAATTTACTGCAAGAGTTCGTTTCAAGAAGCTGGCGACAATGGCAATGTCATAGCAGGTAACCTAAGCTTTTAAAGAACTTCGCTTGTTCAATTGAATGACAGGAGGACAGTACTCTAGTATTGCAGTTGCAAAACGCACGGGTTCTGTATAGACCGTCGAAGTTAGAAATGGCTCCGGTTGCCTCAACTTTATCCGTGAAAGTGTGGTCGTGGATAACTATCGATGATGCGTTTACTACGAACTGTACAGTGTTGTTATGCCCAGTGTGTGATAAAAAAAAAGTGGATGTTCAATGAAATCTCAGTTAGAACAACATGTACGAAGTGCACTCCATGCAAGAAATAAAAATTTGTGAACTGCAAAAAACAAGTACTCTTGACACAAATGCATCAAGATACTTCAGTGAGTGAGCTTTCCAAAGACTTGTGCCAAGCAATGATAGCAGCAAACATTCCTTGGAACGAAGTTCAAGTGCCAAAATACCGTACTTTTCTGAAGAAGTACTGCGGGCGTCGAATTCCTGACGAATCCATTCTTCGAAAGTGTTATCCCAAAGTTTGTTATAGGGAAGCTATAGATACCATTAGGGCGGAAATAGGTAGTTCATATATTTGGATTTCTGTGGACGAAACAACAGACGTTTTGGGACGTTATGTAGCAAATTTAGTGATTGGAGAGTTAAGTGAAGATGCTCCATCTAAATCTTATCTTATTGCGAGTAAATTGCCGGAACGCATGAATCATTCCACGATTGCTCGCTTTGTAAACGATGGTCTTAAAGTGTTGTGGCTGGGAGGAGTTCAGGAAGAAAAAAGTCCTTGTTCTCTATACAGACAGTGCAGCGTACATATTAAAAGCGGCTAGAGCTTTCTAGAGTTTTCTACCCTCACTTAATTCATTTCACCTGTATGGCCCATGCTCTTCAGCGTGTTGCAGAAGAGGTAAGATACAACTTTTGCAAAGTAAATCAACTAGTTTCTTCCACGAAAAAAATGTTTGTTAAGGCGCCACAACAGGTTCAAGTTTACAGGTATCAACTGCCAGACGTGCCACTTCCTCCGAAGCCTATGCTAACGCGATGGGGCACTTGGATACAGACAGTACATTTCTACAATGAACATTTTCAAAAAAATAAGCCTGTTGTTCATTCATATCCATCGGAGTCTGCTGTGTTAGTTGGCATTGCTCAAAACTGTTTAATGACTCAAAAGTAGCGTGTGATATCGCATACATAGACACCAATTTTGATTGGCTACCTACAAGCATTAAAAGCTAGAGACTGTTGGGCGGCCTCTTCCGGAATCCATGGAAATCATAGAGGATGCAAAGAGAATGCAAGGTGTGTGTGGAGATGTAGAAGAAAAAGTTTAAAAGAAACTAAATGCTGTGCTGAAAAGAAACCCGGGTTAAGACAGCCTATTGGCAGTGTGTGAGATTCTCAGTGGTGAAACAAGAACCCCCCTGAACATATTTCCCCCAACTACATCCCCCTGTTGAAATACGCTCCTGTTACCTCATGTGCTGTGGAGAGATCACTCTCTGCATACAAGAATATTTTATCCGACATCCGATAAAATTTTACTTCTGATCAGTTGGAAATGTAACTTGTAACCCATTGTGCAACAACACACAGTTGAACTGCAGGCACATCTTTCGTAAGTATTTTACAGGGGTGTATTTCAAATTAAAAATGTTCATTAGTGGAAATATTCTTCAATCTTAGTTCAGCTGGTATTGTTTAAAAGATATAGAACTGATTTTCCCTGCATAAAATAAATATATATAAAACAATACATTTCGTCTTAAGTTGCTTTTAGGATTTAAAAATGTATATTGCGTATGATTCAAGATTGGGCCGTGGTGACGGATGCGCAATTAGTGTAAAAGGTTCTAGATTTGAAACTGGACCACACCACACCACATGATATACACATGCCGTATGCATTGCTTTTCTTGGGGCTTTCCTGTTTCTCTCTAGCCGATTCACATCTTCCTTCATTCGCGTCTGATTTTTATTATCCTGCAACCAGTCACGTCAGTCTCAGCTGTCTCAGCTGTTCAAGCCTTTCACTTCATTGGGGGACGTGCATTAACCAATATAAAGTGTAGTAGATTTTCCTTTTTATTTTCATAATTCGTTTAAATATTGCATACTCATACGCGTGTTAATATTACGTTTCCATAAATATGTAACATATGTAATATTACATATTCTTATATAATATTACATATTTCTTACATTTTTAAGCGATTTTTGTTACATATTTATGTACGTATTTAGGGAGTTGATATTACATAAAAATCCCGACTCCAGTAATGAGTGGTAAATCGTTCAGCTGGTTGTAACAGATTAGTTTTCTGCACAAACGTTCAAGCAACTATAGACGCGATTTTACCTCGGAAAAACTTATTAACTTTATTTTGTCGCGTAGAGCAAAATGATCATTGAACAAGTAAGTTTCGCTTTACATTGTGATCTATGGTAAACGTCCAAACTGTGATAAGTTAATACAGGGTGTATCAAATAGGACTTTAAACTTTGAAAACTCATATTTATTTATTTATTTATTTATTTATTTATTCTACAGACATGGTTTTGATGCCATTTTGTAGCAAAATACATGTCTTTACTCACGTAGTACATTAGTTCCGAAACAATCCACTGCAAGCGCTAGCAGTAGCTGCAGCAAAGATGTCTGCCTTTACTGATCCCGAACGTTCAAGCTATGTGTCTTTGGTTTGAAGAATCCAAGTCTGCGACATCTGTTCAAGTAATTTTTGTGCGAAGTATTGTAAAGATCATCTCAGTAGGCCTACTATTTATCAGTGGCATAAGTGTTTTATTAAAACTAGATATTCGGTAAGACACAAGAAGTCTTCAGGTCGTCCTACACGTGACAGTTTGGAGTGCGTTGAGAAAACGGTTGTATCTCAAACCCTATAAATTACAAATGGTTCAAGAATTATATCGGAACAGTAAAGTAATAAATCTATAACTTGCAATTGCAATAAAGTGATAATGTCCAAAATGAAAACTGTTCACCAAACGATTAATTCATATCAAAAACAGTTTCTCGCTATCTCTTATAATTACTACAATGGAGGAATCGATAAAGAAAACTTAAACTTATAAAGGTGTACACTCCGAATAAAAAAATTGCGACAGTTAACGCCGTGCAGTTAGGCCACCTAATATACACCTTCTTATACCATAATCAAGTCAGGTAAAGACACCTCGTCTTTCTCCTCCTTTCTTCTCTCCCATACTAAAATTAGCTAACAACATGAGCGCAATTCTAATTTCAAACTACACAAGTATTCGTTTCGACAAAATGAAATATAACCGAGACGAAACACGGAGATTCAGAAATGAGGAAGAGAGAGAGAGAGAGAGAGAGAGAGAGAGAGACGAGGAGAGAACAAAAGAAAAAAGGGAAAACAGATAAAACTGTGGAATTCAAACGTAGTACGAAAAGAACCTAACATTATAAAGTTCCGTTTCCAGAAATCCAACAGTAATATAGAAATAACGTTTCTTTTACTTATTTTTTCAGAACATTTGAATATATAGAGGATGCTTTAAAAATGCATTATGTCACTTTCATAATGGATAGCATACTCAATTTCAAGTAGAACTGTAGATCTCCGAGACACATAAAGGATACTGTCAAAAGTTTAACATACTTGCTTTGTTTCCGCGTGGTTCAATTGCAAATTTGGTAGTGTTCATTGGGCGTACTGATCCAAGATACATTCTAATATACCCAGTAGATAGCGCTAGTCATATCCTCCATTTCAGAATACTAACGCAAACTAAACAAAAAAAGAAAGAAAGGAAAGAAACGAAAAAAAGAAAAAGAAAGAAAGAAAGAGAAAATTGAAGCCTGCTATTTCATTGTTAAATTTCTATCAGAAATACTCTATATTAAAAGTCCAAACTGTATCGTAATGAAAAGTTACAAATGTTCGAAAGGAAAAGTTTATGCTCCTCAAGTTTCAAATTTCAACGTGAATAAAACAAATTGAATTATAGGATGGAAACAAATTTTGTGTCGAACTAGTATAAATAAAATTTTGTTTTCAAATAACCAAAGAGGTTACCATTTTCTTCTCTTTTCCGAAGATTTATCTGTTCCGAACGTCCAACATTGATCATTGATTTCATCTCTTCCAGATATAAGGTAATTTGCACAGATAGAATGAGCACGCTAAGAGCTCAAACGGATCATCGTGTCAGTCGGATTATGTTAGTTAGGTTATAGACCACCACTGTATCGAGGATTGAGGTTCGTAGTGACCCGGTAATTCAACTGAGACTCGGTAACTTAGAGGATAAAAAAAGAGATTGTACTTATTCCCTAGTGTTTAAAGTATTTTTGTCAGAGATGAGCATGACTGAAGATGTTATCCCCAGAACACGAAAAACACGACGCCGAACTTCCCAATTAATTAGATTCTCCAGACCAGGTATATCGGGCTCTTGCTCCGTTTTAACTTTGGAACACAAAGTGCATGTATGCGTGTGTGAGGGAGAGAGTTGGAGAAGCGAAAGATGCAAAGACAGGATAGGGAAACGTTAAGAAAGAGAGAGAGGGGGACGAATATAAATATGGAACATTGCAGTGTATGATGTAGAACGCACACACTGTTTATTCGAATTATCGCTAGTGATGTCTTATAAGTTCTCCATCAGAAGATGAATCTCTGATTGCAGCCATTATTTTATGCGAAAACATCATTCTACCTGATGGGAAATTGAACAAGTGTTTTCCATTTGGAAGTCTAGTACGTTACCACTACACCACTGATTGCTTTAGCCAAACTTTGTTTAACAAATGGTGTAGTGTTTCTTTCTGAGAGCAATAACACAAAAGTGTATACTGCAGATCAATGATGCCTTTGGAATGTCCTGGTAATTCCCTTGCCTTTTCTCAACTAACATTCGTAAATCGTTTCTATCATGATACAGGTGTTTGCTTCCACATTCTCATGTGTTGCTTGTCTAGTATGATAAGTCGATTCTTCACAATCACTTTGTAAAAGAATTAACTTTGGCGTGAACACGATTTGATCCTATGTTAGATAACTGTATTATTCATAAGCCATTACTTTACCCCTACACTGTCATGCCACATGAAATTGGAAGCAAAATATTACTTAATTTAAGGCTGATCTTTGGAACGAACCGAAGTGCACAACGAAATTCATTTATTCGACGGCCTAGAGAGAAATTAGTGACCAATAATAAAGGAAAAAAAATCAAGGAGAAAATAGAGATATAAAACATATTTTGCAGTTATTTGCCCTGCAAGTTCCAAAGTACCCATATAATAATAATAATAATAATAATAATAATAATAATAATAATAATAATAATAATAATAAATGTTCACATCCACAGTACAGTTGTCTATTATTATTATTATTATTATTATTATTATTATTATTATTATTATTATTATTATTATTATTATTATTAGCATCAATTACCCACTTCGTTGGGTTAAATTCAGAAAAAAATTTAATAATAATACTATCCCGTACCGTTACTGAGTCACTGTTTAGTATTACTAAAGCGCTCTTTGATATCCGCCATTTTCGATGGGTTTTATATATCCACTCCCCACCCTATGTTGTGGGGCACGGCATCTGGTATGTCACTATTCATCTCAGCGAGCCAGAAAACTATGAATTCGACACTGATATTGGTTATTTCGATCATTTTTATATGTCTCCCCCTCCTCCAAGTTGATTAGCTGAAATTGGATTTAAATAGCATCAGATGTGTCTCTGTTAATGTCAGCGAGTCCAAAAATTATAGATTCGACGCTCATACGGTTCATTCTTCGTTCTTTTTTAAATGTTGCTTGCCCGCCCCATCTCTTAAGTTACACCGTCAAAGTGATATGACAGAAACCATCTCAGGTTCGAACTTCATCTAGGTTGAAAATTTGATGGAGATTGGTTTGGTTGTTCAAGAGTCATTACGTTTTATTTATTTTTATATATCTCCTTCTCCCATTCCCCTCCCCAAGTTCCCCGTTAAAATAAAGTGATAAAAAAGCTTTGCAGGCCCGAACCTTATCAATGTTGAAAATTTGATTGAGATCGGTCGGGTGGTTCAAGAGTTTAGGAGCCACAAAAATAGTTACTTTCAATTTTATAATATACGTTATTATTATTATTATTATTATTATTATTATTATTATTATTATTATTATTAGTAGTAGTAGTAGTAGTATTAGCATTTACGTACTTTTCAACTTGCACGGCGAAACTACTGCAAAATATGTTTTATTTGTCTATTTTTTCCTCGATTGTATGTCTTTCCTTTACTAGTGGGCACTAATTTCTCCTTAGGCCGTTGAATAAATGAATTTTGTGGTGCACTTTGGTGGAAATAACGTTACAGGAAGAAGTCGGTTCGTTCCAAAGATCAGTGATAAAGTAAGTAATATTTGGGTTTCAACTACACGTGACTTGATAGTGTAGGGGTAACATAATGGCCTTATGAATAATACAGCTATCTAATATAGGATCAAATCGTGTTCACGCCAAAGTTAATTCTTTTACAAAGTGATTGTGAAGAATCGACTTATCATACTAGACAAGCAACACATGAGAATGTGGAAGCAAACACCTGTATCATGATAGAAACGATTTACGAATGTTAGTTGAGAAAAGGCAAGGGAATTACCAGGACATCCCAAAGGCATCATTGATCTGCAGTATACACTTTTCGTGTTATTGCTCTCAGAAAGAAACACTACACCATTTGTTAAACAAAGTTTGGCTAAAGCAATCAGTGGTGTAGTGGTAACGTACTAGACTTCCAAATGGAAAACACTTGTTCGATTTCCCATCAGGTAGAATGATTTTTTCGCATAAAATAATGGCTGCAATCAGAGATTCATCTTCTGATGGAGAGCTTATAAGGCATCACTAGCGATAATTCGAATAAACAGTGTGTGCGTTCTACATCATACACTGCAATGTTCCATATTTATATTCGTCCCCCTCTCTCTCTTTCTTAACGTTTCCCTATCCTGTCTTTGCATCTTTCGCTTCTCCAACTCTCTCCCTCACACACACACACACACGCACTTTGTGTTCCAAAGTTAAAACGGAGCAAGAGCCCGATATACCTGGTCTGGAGAATCTAATTAATTGGGAAGTTCGGCGTCGTGTTTTTCGTGTTCTGGGGATAACATCTTCAGTCATGCTCATCTCTGACAAAAATACTTTAAACACAAGGGAATAAGTACTATCTCTTTTTTATCCTCTAAGTTACCGAGTCTCAGTTGAATTACCGGGTCACTACGAACCTCAATTCTCGATACAGTGGTGGTCTATAACCTAACTAACATAATCCGACTGACACGATGATCCATTTGAGCTCTTAGCGTGCTCATTCTATCTGTGCAAATTACCTTATATCTGGAAGAGATGAAATCAATGATCAATGTTGGACGTTCGGAACAGACAAATCTTCGGAAAAGAGAAGAAAATGGTAACCTCTTTGGTTATTTGAAAACAAAATTTTATTTATACTAGTTCGACACAAAATTTGTTTCCATCCTATAATTCAATTTGTTTTATTCACGTTGAAATTTGAAACATGAGGAGCATAAACTTTTCCTTTTGAACATTTGTAACTTTTCATTACGATACAGTTTGGACTTTTAATATAGAGTATTTCTGATAGAAATTTAACAATGAAATAGCAGGCTTCAATTTTCTCTTTCTTTCTTCCTTTTTCTTTTTTTCGTTTCTTTCCTTTCTTTTTTTTGTTCAGTTTGCGTTAGTATTCTGAAATGGAGGATATGACTAGCGCTATCTACTGGGTATATTAGAATATATCTTGGATCAGTACGTCCAATGATCACTATCGAATTTGCAATTGAACCACGCGGAAACAAAGCAAGTATGTTAAACTTTTGACAGTATCCTTTATGTGTCTCGGAGATCTACAGTTCTACTTGAAATTGAGTATGCTATCCATTATGAAAGCGACATAATGAATTTTTAAAGCATTCTCTATATATTCGAATAGTTCTGAAAAGATATGAAAAAAGAAATGTTATTTGTATATTACTGTTGGATTTCTGGAAACGGAACTTTATCATGATAGGTTCTTTTCTTACTGCGTTTGAATTCCACAGTTTTATCGTTCTCCCTTTTCTTTCTCTTGTCCTCTCCTCTTCTCTCTCTCTCTGCCTTATTTCTGAATCTGTGTGTAATAGACATCCATTAGTTTCAATTTTTCATTGTGTATCTTTCAGTTTCTTCCTACATCAACCTATGAATCTTTCTTCGTCTAGGTTTTGTTATTTCATTTTATGGAAACTAATACTTTTGTAGTTTGAAATTTGAATTGAGCTTATGTTGTTAGCTAATTTTAGTATGGGAGAGAAGAAAGGAAAGAGAGAGGGGCTCTCTCTACCTGACACGATTATGGTATAAGAAGGTGTATATTGGATTGCGTAACTGCACGGCGTTAGCTGTCTCAATTTTTTTGATCCGAAGTTTACTACCTAGGAAGGTTTTACTATTTCTATCTTTAGTATAAGAATAAAGCTGAGACGAAATCCATTCTTGAAATTTGGAATCCATACGCAGGGCCGGATCTAGAATCCTGCGAAATACGCGTTCGCAGGTGGCGCCAGGTGAAGTGGGCGCCAAACTGGAAAATTAATTTTGTGTATTAAATGTGAATATTTATTAGAGAAAATATTATGATGAAAGAATTTCCAAATAGATTCAAATAAATATAGTACAGACTGAGATACAGATGAAGTACATAAAAAAGTCATTAAAATCTATACTTTGGATGGTTGGTTTAAAAGCAACCCCTTTACAATCAAAATGAACCCATACAACAATTGGCGCCAATGTCATAGTCACAAGTGATGGTAGTTTGAGAAAAATCTTGCGAAATATTAATTAGTTAAAGCAAAATTGGAAGTTTTACGAATATGAGATAAAATGTAGCGAAATTTAGGTTTTCGTTAGAAGTTATATTAATTAGTAACCCAGTAGTACTAAAGGTAGCGGTATTTTTCCACAATCCAACCATATGCTCAAAATACAAATATAAGAGACTCTTCATTCCTCTATCAACAACCTTTCTGCGACCTTGCTAGAGAATATCATTGCTAAATATATATTTGAAATGGGAATGGATTAACAAACAGAAGGAAATCAACTGCACATGTGCTTATGGATTGGGTGTCATTATCACAATAGAAAGAAATGTCTTCGAGGGTGCTTCGCCTTGTCATGAACAGTGTCCCCGCATAATGCCTCGGTTGAATAAACACAGTTAAGGTTGAGATAGGTCAGTGTAAATGAAATACATATTATCGAAGTTCAAGTGACTAGACTTTCATTGTCCATTGGTCCAGGGAGGAGGACGAATACTAAGGAAAGACGAACGGTACAAATGGAATGTTTGATCATTTCTGAGGGAAATTTTAACTTACCGGTGAGTTCCTAATACCAGTGGCTCACAATCGCTGCCCACTGCTTAATGCTCACTTTGTTAATATCTATTAGTCTATTTGTCATTCATCAACATTTTCGTTTTATCCTGAGTCGTTTACATATATATACAGGGTGAGTCAAAACTACGTGGACACCTGCATAAGTTTGAAAATCGACGGGAAAAGTAAAAAGTGATGATGGGAACACAGGTTTGATGAGGGGCCGCAACTTTCGGATTGTATGTCATTCATGGCCGCCATCTTAAATCCGCCATTTTGAATTCAAGTCAATTTTTTAAAATGGGAAGGGGGTGTATGACACATGAAATAACACTAGCTTGAGCTCAGCAATTTAGTGGTGTAATTTGTTTTTTCTATCTTGTACAGTTTAGAAGTTATTAATGTTCAAATGTGGGAAATTACCTTGATACTGAATGCTACAACACATGTTCTACGTGTTGTCCATCCCGTGCAATGCACAACTGTAGTCGCCGCGCCGCAACCACTCTGACTGCACACGGAGGAGAATGTCTCCGAAATTTGGTCACAGGCTTGTTGGAAACCTGCGTTCCTCGAGGTGTTTCAAATCACGGATTGTCTCAGCATACACTATCTGCTTAAGATGTCCCCATAGATAAAAATCAAGGGTCGTTATCAGGGGATCTGGGTGGCCACTCCATGGGACCACGGTGACCAATCCACTTCCCTGGCAGTTGTTCATCGAACCATTCACGGACAACAAGTCCATAGTGTGGAGGAGCTCCATCGTGCTGAAAATAAGATGGGAAAATGCCGTCAGCGTTCAGTGTGGCAGGGAACACAAGGTCCTGCAGCAGCATCAGATACTGTAGTGCAGTTAAGGTGTTGTTAATGAAAAAAGGCCCAATGATGCGGGTGTCTCATATGCCACACCACACCATCACCTTCGCTGGACTATGTTCTCGACTTGGGTCAACCCAGTTCGGATTTACGTCACACGAATATCGACAATTATGTCGATTAACCTCCCCGTTCAAAGTGAAATACGCCTCGTCGCAAAACAGTATGCCCTTGGCAAACGCAGGATCCAGTTCGTGTTGTTCAGTAGCCCACATGCAGAACTCCAACCGGCGATCAGGGTCATCCTCGTTCAGTTTATGTGGCATGTGCAGCTTGTAAGGATACCGCTGATTGGCGTGCAATATCCGGACAACGGAGGATTGGCTTATTGCACATGCTAGGGACACACGACGGGTAATTCGTTTAGGACTTTTCACAAACGACGCAACAACCGCCGTTGCAGTTTCCTAATTGCTGGCAGTCTTTGGTCGCCCACAACGCGCCCTCTCTTGAACAGAGCCCGTCTCCCCGAATTTGGTAATCACGTGAGCCACTGTGCTGTGTGATACCGGTTCTCTGTCTGGGTGTCGTCTGATGTAGCCAGCTGCTATTGTTCGGTAGCTGCGTTCCTTTGATATAAGGATGATTTCGATTTTCTCTTCACGTGTCAGACCCATTTTAGATCACCTGGAACAAAGAGAGAACTGGGTCAGTATCAAGGTAATTTCCCACATTTGAACATTAATAACTTCTAAACTGTACAAGATAGAAAAAACAAATTACACCACTAAATTCCTGAGCTCAAGCTAGTGTTATTTGGTGTGTCATTCATCCCCTTCCCATTTAAAAAAATGACTTGAATCCAAAATGGCGGATTTCAAGATGGCGGCCATGAATGACATACACTCCAAAAGTTGCGGCCCCTCATCAAACCTCTGTTCTCATCATCACTTTTTACTTTTCCCGTCGATTTTCAAACTTATGCAGGTGTCAAGGACTTTTGACTCACCCTGTGTTTCCACTTTTCAACAGTACTTTTTCATGTAATAATGGCTATTGATTAAAAAAAAAACGTAAGCATTTTATCGGAAAGGAAAGCTACGAAACTTGAAAGAAAATGAGAGGCAAGCGAAGGCTTTAAAAAAAAAGTTTTTTTCGACTTCTGATCAAAATTTGGAAAGTGATTTCATAATGTTGAGGTGAGGGAGTTGTCAATACCAGTTACTATTAAGGAAGCATTTGCAAGTCGACAAACTTTTGAAACTGTAAGTTTTATTTTACTTGATTGCAGTAATTTAATTGTTAAATATAAATGGAATGGATACGGCCTCTTCGGTTCCGGGTCTGAGTTAAATTTAATGTAGTCTGTTTCAAAATTTGTTTGAATAGAATTAGTTTTCAAACAATATACGCGTATGTAAATCGAAAAGTCATTAGGATTATAAGTAACACATCTTTCTTCCAGAACTCTTACTGTCAATCACAGCAACGTATACATATGCTCAATGTAACAATCATTATCAATCCATTCTCTCGTATTTAATTCAGATGGAGCGAAATTTTTAAACATTTGGTAATAATCCTAATGCAAAGTAGAGTTTTGATTATTAGGTACTTGTGTTCAAGAATGCACCGACGGTGGTTGTCCGAGTTAAGGAAATTAGCAGAATTTGAGTGGGCAAATACACAAGATTATTTTCATTTTGTAGACTATTCCGAAAACTCTTCGGACCCGAAAGAGAAATCTCTGGTGTGTCACCGCTTGTGTTTACATGGTACTACTCATGGCCTGATTTCGAATTTTTATGTTGGAAAGAGACGTGAAAGAACTGAATTGTTTTATGGTGCACTGAAAATAATTTTTTATGGGAGGACCTAATTTTTAAATTGCGTCATTGGATCAAAGGCAAATTAAATATCGATTAAGGTACACACTTTGGTCGTTTGTTGTGTTTAAACAAGTTAAGCTAAAATGAATAAAGAATTATTTGAGATCTGCTATATCTCAAGAACGATTAAATGGACTAGCTTTGATGGCCATTGAAAATGACATATTCAATGGAATTAATACGATGCAATAATAAGAGATTTTGCCAAATTGAAAGCCAGAGCAGTGTCTTTTTAACATGAACTTTTCAGTAACAAAGAAAGCGAGAAATTAAGCTAATTACCATCATGGTATCACTAGAAAATACTATGTAAACATGCTTTTAATTAAGCATAAGAACATACATCTTTATGAAAATCAAACCTGCGTGAATGTTAGACTTGAAGCTCATGGGTCTTATTCTGTTTGGACTTTTATGTTTCAATTGTACTTGCCATAATACATTTTAGGTATAGGGTGTCTTATGCTTATTTAATAAAAAATGCTATTAATTATTAAAATTGTAACTTTGTTCAGTATTCATCCACGGCCAATTAGTTATAATTTCGCTATTTTTCGTTAATAATCACAGGGAGACTACAGATTTTAAAGAAATTTACAATTGTAACGAATATTTGAAGAACTTTTGTACATTTATCTTTTTACTCTCCTATTATTATTTATGTGGGGCGCCTAAATATTGTAAGCTTACACTTAAGAAATATCTACAACCGGCCCTGTCCATACCAGCTCCTGAAAAAAGTTTTCGACTCCCATTGCCGTTTTCGCTGTCTGAGAATCAATATTAGAGTCGGATCTAGTAGTTGATTTATATCGCTTTTGCTTTCAATACTATTACCGTTTCCCCTTGTGGTTAACATGCTTCAATTTCAATTCGTACTCAGTGTGATAAGTAAGATCTCCCCTTGTGGAGAAGGAAAGAGATGTTCGAATGATGAGGAATTGAAGTAGGAACCATGTTTGGAGATTAAGATATACAAATTTATTTCCTTCAATTGTTCCAGATTTGATACTTTCAGTTTATTTTAACAGTTTTCTAATCCACGTATGATCAGTGTTTTTTTTTCTTTCTTCTCATATGCAGTACGTACTGAAATTGGAGAAATTTCTTCGTGCATAAAATCCATAGGAAAAACCTGCTTCAGTGATCCACAGACTTATCAATTGTCGTCTGCTGGTTGAAATGTTAGGTATAAGTTAGGTTGCATCTTTCCAGGCGTTTGTAAAAAGCAGCAAAAATATTAGATACGACTCAATTAAGTTATAGCAGTCAGGAACGCACAAAGGAATTCAACTACTTTTGTCACTGACTGTACATACCATGTATCCATTTTAAAATTTTGAGCGGCAACCTGTACTTTCCTTACATTAAGTACTCTCTAACCTTATGCATAAGAGATATCTGTGTCAGTCCAGCGATTTCCATAAAAAGGATTGACATCCCATCCTTCCTAAAATACAATTGTTGTGTGATGACAAGATAACTATTTAAAGGATCATTGGATTGTAATACTTATTCCATGAAACGTATATTCTTTCAGATATCTTCGACTTTGGATGATGAAAGTCCAATTCTCTCCCTTTCTGCAGGCACCTGTTTAGGTGAGACCTGTCTTGTGGTCAGTTATCCAAGTAAGACAGATGTGAAATGTGCTACATATTGTGAAGTTCTAAAATTGTCTAAAGATAATTTTATTCGAATTTTAGTAGACTTTCCTGACATAATGGATGAAGTGCATCAAATGGTAACGGTAAGTGAGGTTTATTTTATTCCTACATTATCTATTTCGTATTGCTGCAGGGAGACGAATGTGAAATTTCACATTTTATACCACGCCTCTAGGGCGATGAGACTAGGATCTCAATGTTTCATGGCATGTTGAAACGAAATACTATGTTTTAAATGTTTATATTTAATAAATATTTCAATATTTCTTTATATTCTATACGTGAAGTTTGCCTTTAAAAATCGTGATCTTCGTACACAGTGTTTCACATACAAAGCTTAACACTCTTGCCCTCACATGCAAAAGTTGTTCGTTTCATATCAGGCCAATAGTGAAGTACCGAAGCCCACCTCACAGTTATTCTTTCTAGTGGAAATAACTTTCCTAGTGAGTGGCAGTTTACCACTATCTTCAGTGCTAGCACCGGAAAGCTTATCTCCCCATTTTGGGACCAGGAGTGTCCCGTTATGTCAAGGTACCGACCATCAGGTAGCAAACTAAAACTTCATTATTACTACATACGAAGTATGTCTAAGAAAATGACGGAACTGATGCCAAAAGGAATTACAATGAAATGCTCAAGACATCAGTTCTGGACTGGCTTACTATCAGGCGGCAAATTTTTACACAGAAGGTATACCGAAGCTTGTATTTTGCTACCAGAAATGTCTGGAGGTTCATAATGACTACGTCAAGTGTGTATCAATGACAATAACTTTATTTTCCTATCATTTTCTTGTTTATAAAAAAAAACAATCGGTCTCTTTTTAATAATCCTCGTGCAACATGATATAAGGTAACTGCAGGTATATACACCAGTGCAACTAAACATGTCAAGTCTTAAGTGCTGGGTCGTTTCCAACGAAATCCAGTATATTGTAGCTGCAATATGTGCCACGGGCTTGGACAAGGCCGATTTGACGAAACTCCGGGAGACAGCGCTGAGACCGCCGTGCAGTATTGTTTGCTTCAGGAAGGTTCCGTAAAAGGACGTTATTATTTCAATAGAGGTAAGAATTCATCATTAGTACCGTAGTAACTCAGAACATTGTCCGTTCTTTACAGCAATGTACGTCTTATTTCGTGACCGTCTAGGAACACTTTATTTTGTAAGTGTAACTTCAGTATTTGTGATTCCATGGCTACTAAATCAATACCAAGCATGTTGTAGCGAAATACGCTAAGGCTTGTGGAGGACTGATTGCAGAAGGCAAATGTTTTCATTTGTCCCACATGTTCCATGTAATATCGCTGTAGTTTTCTTAAGTCACAATACAGTGACACTGTTTTATTATTATTATTATTATTTTCTTATGGACTAAAACTTTTCAGTTTTTAACTTCACGTCAAATGTGGAGGTTAACGTTTTTATATTTTACCTTTCTATCATCATTTTGCACTTTGATTATTCTTTTTTTTTTTTGCTCCAGTCAGACTGTGTAGTTCGTATATTTGAGTTCGTATAATACAGACGATGTAAGCAGTTGTAAGATTTATTACAGATGTCTAGTAGAATACTAGATCTGGCGTAATTACCTGTACGTGTTGGTAAATACACCAGTTTGTAACACATTTTTGTTTTACCTTGGGTACAAAACAGATGTGTGTGGCATCAGTGGTACATTTTTTCTACACATTTTACTCTGCAACACACATGTCTTGTTCTTTGTGTTTCATGAAAATTAAGGCCTTAAAAAATCCAACAACCTTAACATGGTGTATTTACCTGCACCAACCTTGTTTACAAAATTTCTGCCTGATTTACTGAAGTCAGTTTTCATTAATAACAATATATAATAAGCATACCATACTCTAAATATCTAATGGAAAAGTAATTAAGAATTTATTTTCATATTTTATGTTTTAATAATAATGTAATAATCAAAATAAAATAATTAATGATAAATTTCAACATTAATTATTTTAAATATGAAACAGTGTTTTGTTTTATTTTCAGGACATGTACAAGAAAGCAATAGTATTAAACAATTTCTGTGAGAGTTCTGGGTAAGTATGAAAATACTCTAGATATATATATTAAAATTTTAAAATGGAGTACATAGTTCAGGATAATTTAGTGTTGAAATATATATTCTTATTGAAGGATCAATACTTTGCAGATCTCCAAACAAGCAAATTCGCAACCAAGGAGCCCGCATGTTTTCTTCAGGAGCAACACGAACAAAAGCATACTATCGATAAGTTTAGCATCCTAACAATTTGTTTAAAAGATATATAGGCTTTCTTTCTGCGCCCGTATACTTTGATTCTATCCCTGGTCAGTATACAACACTTCGAGGATCCGTACACCCACACATACTATATGCCACATTTTCTTTTTTACTATAAGGATAATATGAACACGTGTTTTTTTACGATTCATAAATCGCACAAGAAAAAAGTCACACCTACTGGAAGATACAAAGAGGCCCGTAGGACCGAACTTTCACGAGGATGGCCATTAAAAGGAGCGTAAAAGGAGCGTGATCGCTCATCTACAAACCTTACTCCCGAGATCGCTGTGAGCTAAGGTGTCTTAACCTCCCCGAAGCAGCTTTGTGCAAAGGGACTCTATCCTACCTCCTTCTAACAGCTTTGTGTTATGAGACGCAATCTGTTAACCCATGCCAACAGCTTGTGCTGAGGAGTTCCTTTCTATAAAACAGTGGAAACACTTGAGGAGCTCCAGAGCAAATAGCGCTGAGTCCATAATAAAAAAAATCAGGAGAGCAAAAAAATTAATAGCTCCGAAACTGTCACGGACTTAAATAAACTTTTAATGTTATATGTTAATTAAAGTACTACTAAGTTGAGATGGCATGATTACAAAAAATCAATTTTTTTACGAATAGCTGAGTTATTGTTAAAAACCTAATGGACAAGGTGCATTTTGATGCGAATACACCGAAAATGATGTATCAGAGTCTCCATAAATGAAATACAAAAATACTTTTGAGCATATTTTATTTACATTGCTACACATAATAATGTATGAGGCATATAGAAGTGTAATTCTCTCTCTCTGTATGCGAATATTAAAGGATTCACGCCATAAAACGAGCATACATGCTACAAATTGAAAACAGTGACCTTTTGCTATAAGAATACACACATACACATTAATATGCTCTGCAGTAACATGGTCTCAATTTCGTGTTGTGCTTCATACAATACTTACTTTCTCTTCCAAGCAGTCGCATTGGGACACATTTTCGTTTTCAATGCAACGTGCAAGCTGTGCATCCAGTGCGTCAATATACGTAGAACTGCAGCACAGGTTCATGTCTCTAGTGATCTCCGAATAGTTTTTCAGAATATTTGCAACGTCAGCTTTATTTGCATCGGTGATTCGACTTTCCAGGGGTAATACTATGCGTCTGGTACGCTGACAACCTTCATTTCGTTTCATGACACACGTTTCATGTCACTGATACCTGTAATTTCTTTTGTAGGGAATTGCCTAACGCTTTCACATCCCTCAACTTTCACAGTCCCAATTGCGCGGTACGTTGCAGTATAACTATCAGTTTCCAAAATTTCGGAATGGTTTCGAAAAGACTTTTCTTACACTCTAAATAATCGGTCGGCTGGGGGATAGAAATGCCCTCGCACTGGAAAGTGCGTAGTAATACTCTTGAGAGAAAAAGATCTTCGCAGAAACCACATGATTAAGACATGGTCAACATAGGTGTTTTTATTTTGACCAACGAATCAGTCGGGGAAAAATCGAATGGATTTTGTAGAAGCGTCAAGCTATCGCCGTACATATGCCAAATTATGTCAACAACGTTCCTGACCACAGTAGACTCATTAATACTGATAGCATGCGAAATAATTTGTGAGCTGATGTGACTACAGTTTCCTGCAATAGCGCGTTCTGTTCTGGCTAACATGGTGGACATCGCACTTTCTGCATCAAATGTTATATTTCACGGCCGTTTTACGCAGTGATATGACTTTATAACCGAATTGGTAGCATAGGTAGCTTCAGCGCTGGCGATTTATAGAAAATCCACATCATAAAGCACATCGTCCCCGGACGGATTTAGCGCGTTTTGCTTTGATTTGGAGCTCCTCACTTATTCAGACATAAAGATTCATTCAGATTTTGTATATTAACTTTATACGACAATTTTATAATATCTAGATAAAATGTAAAGGGCTAAATCCAGCGGTGCTATTCAGCCGGTTCGCGAGAAGCAATTGTTAAAATATTTCGAGTTCGCAGAACCATTTGTTACACCCAGACATTTTGAATACGAATTCCGAAATTTCGTCCGGAATACTGGGACCTGTGAATGCAATGAATGTGATACATGCAATGAATGCCTACTACATGTGCTACCCGTTTGTTTTCGTATGACCATCGAAGCGCGTCTGATTTCTTCACCAGTTCCGGAGATATGTGTCATCGAAGCAATGTGTACGAAATATTGGTCTTTTCATCGATATCTCGGACGATTGCTTGTCATGACCATACTGTCATTTCTCAAAATACGGCACCAGAAAAGGGACACCCTATATACAATATATATATATATATATATATATATATATATATATATATATATATATATATACATATATATATATATATATATATATATATATATATATATATATATATATATATATATATATATATATATATATATATATATATATAACTCTATGGCCTATGGAACCCGGAGGTTCAGTGCCGCGTTCACAAAAGCTCTCCACTGACTTCTATTCTTAGCTAATTGGATCCAGTTTCTACTTTGTATTCCTATCTCTGCGAGATCCATCTTAATATTATCCTCCCATCTGCGTCTAGGTCTTCGTAATGGTCGTTTTCCTATTGGTCTACCAGTCAAATATATATATATATAAGTCGTATTCCAAAAGCAAGGGCCGTTTGATGATTAAAAAAACAGATGCTCGTGCAGAACGGTATTTATTGCC
This sequence comes from Thermobia domestica, assembly GCF_964235325.1. Lineage (NCBI taxonomy): Eukaryota > Metazoa > Arthropoda > Insecta > Zygentoma > Lepismatidae > Thermobia > Thermobia domestica. The sequence goes on along the minus strand of NC_137469.1, from coordinate 131,097,228 downwards.
AGAAATAGGTGCCTACGGAGCTAGTTCACTTTTCCACATAATTATCATTTCGCTCCAAACACTTTTTGTTACGCTGCACCATCTTCCGTAAACTCTGTGAATAGAAGTTTGCCGCCTGAGATTGGAACCACTTTTGAACGGCCTCTTGAGATCCTCATCGTTTTCAAACCGTTGTCCACCAAGCCACCGTTTCAAACGCAAGAAGAGGAAGTAATGGTTGGGGGAAAGGTTGGAACTGTATGGAGGATGTTCAAACAGATCCTAACGAAAATCTTGAATCTTCTCGATGACAACAGCGGTATGAGGACGCGCGTTGTCGTGAACGAGGGTGATTCCGAACGACAGTTTCCTGCGGCGTCGATTTTGAATCACACGTCGCACTTTACTGAACGTGTCACAGTACACGTCAACTATAACTGTTGTCCCACGTTCCAAAAAATCAACCAACAGGACGTTCTTGTCATCCTAAAAGACAGTAGCCATTAGTTTGCAACTCGAATGCGGGGATTGCTTAAACTTTTTTGATTTGGGGGGGGGGGATGAATGGTGCCACTCCATGGACGGTTGTTTGGATTCGGTGTTGGTGTACGAGATCCACGTCTCATCTCCCGTCACAATGTGGAAAACAAATCATTTCCCTGTTCTCTATAGCGATCCAAAACTGTCGGGCATTGCACATTCGTTGCTTTTTGTGCTGGTCCATTAGCATTTTCGGCACCCATCTTGCACCATGATATCCAAGCGTTTCTGTGACAATCCTGTAGATGGTAGTTGGTGCAATCCGGGGAAATTCATGAGCCAGAGCGCTGATCGTCAATTGCTGATCACTTCGCAGTTTTGGGTTCACTTGCTCCATGAGGTCATCCGTCTGAATACTAGGCCTGCCACTCCGGTAGTGCGACAATTTTGAAACTCGCGACACCATTTGTGTATCTATCTTGCACTCATTACTGTAGGTTCATACACTACGCACAATTCCCAATGGATATCAGCAGCAAAAGTTCCTTTTGCAAGCAAAAGACATATCACATCGCGCATTTCACTACTAGCGGGAGAAAGAGTTCTCGCGGTCATTGCAATCTGCCATCGAGGCAGCCAAACTCCTACTAACTCAAGACAACCATTGCAGTGACTTCGTCAATAGTCCGTCGTTGGCGTTTCGTGCGTGAAATTGTGTTCCGGCCTATCTCATTTTACTATACCTCGACGGCCCTTACTTTTGGAATACGCCTCGCATATATATATAGTGTGAGGTAGCTAAAAGTACCACCTGAAATGGCGAAGAAAATAGAAACACTAGCGATGTAAGGTTTGCGAGAAACAATAATAACAGTAGGAGCTCGTAAAATAGAGATATGTGGTGATTCGAAAAAGAGCAACAAATAGGGCATCTGGAGCAAAGTTATATTTTGTTAAATGGAGCGATATACATTAACATGCATAATATAAAAGAGCACACACAGAGAAACACAACGCCGTTGGTCCCATGTGTGTACTGTACATAGAAACGAAAATATGGCCATGTAAATAGGTGTAAACAAAGTAACAAGTGGCCCACTTGACCATCAGTACCACGGCATGTAAGACGTCTCAGGTGCCTGACAGAACTGTCTTTACGCGCCTCGATGCCTGTATCGCAGCTGACGGCCACCATTTTGAACATACACTTTGACAGGTTTTCGCTTATTACACAGTGGTTCTGCCACATATTGTAATGGCCATTGTCATTATGCTGTAATACTGTCACATAAATGGTGCTGACGATGTCTCCTCTATTTTATATTCCTTGTTATCACACCCTTTCTTCATCTTGTCCGATTTGTTCTGAAAGCTCATACATACATGCAGTGGTACTGCCGGTCATGTGGGCCACTTGTTATTTCGATAGGGGCGCGGTGGCTCAGTGGTAGAGCGTTCACCTCTGGTGCTTGGGGTCCCGGGTTCGATCCCAGCCCCCGCCAAGTGAACTTTGTGATGGACAAACACCGTGCTCGTGGGTTTTCTCGGGGTACTCCCGTTTCCTCCCACTTTCTTCATTCCACCATTTCACTCATCTCTCATTATCACCGTCTCCTTTAGCCTAACCGGCATAACCGTGGGACGTAAAACTTACAGATTTCATTTCATTTCATTTCATTTTGTTATTTGGATACACCTATTTACATGTCCATATCTTCGTTCCTATGTGCAGTACACACATGGAATTAACGGCGTTGTGTTTCTCTGCGCGTGCTCTTTTATATTGTGCATGTTAATGTATATCGTTCCATTTAACAAAATACAACTTTGCTCCAGGTGTCCCATTTGTCGCATGGTTCGGATTCCACGTTAATCAGTAAGTCCACGTCTCATATACCCTCGCTGCTGAACGGGACGTTAAACTCAAAATCAATCAATCAATCAATCCCATTTGTCGCTCTTTTTCGAATCACCCCATACCATTATTTTATGAGCCCCTACTGCTATTATTGTTTCTCGCAAACCTTACATTGCTAATGTTTCTTCGCTATTTTAGGTGGCACTTTTAGCTGCCTCAGGCTGTAGAGAGAGAGAGAGAAAGAAAGAGAGAGAGAGAACCGGTTGTTAAAAAATTACAGTAGCACCCGTGTAGTTCCTGACTCTCCTATAGAATATTACAATAAAAAATAATACAATTAAATAGCCATTCAAATTCTAATGGTGCTCCCATAACCTAAACTTTTTAATTGAACATAATACCTATTAAATGAAATGAAATCTTTGAGTTTTACGTCCCACGATTATGCCGGTTAGGCTAAAGGAGACGGTGATTATGAGAAATAAATGAAACAGTGGAATGAGGAAATTAGGAGGAAAAGGGGAGAACCCCGAGAAAACCCACGCACACGGTGTTTGTCAACCACAAAGTTCACTTGGCGGGGAATGGGATCGAAACCGGGACCCCAAGCACCAGAGGTGAACGCTCTGCCACTGAGCCACCGCGGCCCGATAATACCTATTAATCTTTTTTGTACCAAATATCTTTGCCTGTTTAATTTCAATTCAATTTTTTCGTCTTCCCTATAATTACTGTTTTTTTTTTTTTTAAATTTACAAGTGGTAGATGCCTTCTGCCATAGCCATGGGAATCATTGCGCTCCATCTTTGTCGATGTTTCCAGGGTCTACCTTACGATTTTTTTTAAAGTTTAACATCACAGAGTAACGCTGTTTAAGAAAAAATGAGAAGGGTAATTAATGAGTGTGAATGATTGTGAAGTTAATTGTTTTGTGTCTCTTCACCGAGAATTGAACTTAGTACTACGAATACCAAATCCACACGCGCAAGCTACTACATCCTTGTGAAGCGCTGGTGATAATTAGTCTAGGCGCTAGCCCATGTCACGTATGAAATTATACGTGCCCTCATTTTGACTGCTGGGTGTTATTACCCACTTAAAAGAGAGTTAATTTCTTGTGATCTGGTTCATGGTCGTTTAGTCGCCTCATTGAATTCAAGATGGCGGATCGTGATCTTTTTTAACGCCATTTATAGACCGATTTTTATCATCCTTTTTCCTTTAAAAAGAGAACATTGTACTCTATAATATTGTATTCTTTCACTTTTCACCGAAATCTGCCCCATTTTCCTGAAAAAATGGAAAGAGTAGAATTGAAGACAACATTTTATTCTATTTTCGTAATTCTCTCGAAAATGACTAACAATTTAACATTTTAATAACTAACTCTAACTAACTAACTCTATGGTCTATGGAACCCGGAGGTTTAATGCCGCGGTCACAAAAGCTCTCCACTGACTTCTATTCTTAGCTAACTGCATCCAGTTTCCACTTAGTATTCCAATCTCTGCGAGATCCATCTTAATATTGTCCTCCCATCTGCGCCTAGGTCTTCCTAATGGTCGTTTTCCGATTGGTCTTCTAGTCAAGACTTTGAAAGCGTTTTACTTTATTCCATTCTAGCTACATGACCCGCCCACCTAAGCCTCATAGACTTGACGACCCAACAATGTTTGGTTAACCGTATAAAGTATGTAGTTCCTCGTTAAGAAGTTTCCCCCATTCCCATTCCTCTTGGGTCCGAATATTCGTCTCAGGATCTTGTTCTCAAATACTTTCAGTCTATGTTCTTCCCTCAGAGTAAGCGACCATGTTTCGCCACCATACAGAACAACAGGCATGATACCGTTTTGTATATTTTAAGCTTGATTCCTCGACAGAATTCGCGACAACAAGAGATTTTGAACCGAATAGTAACACGAATTCCCTGCTTTTAGTCGACATTTAATTTATTCGTGAATGTGATTTTCCTCTGTTAATACTGATCCTAGATATTTAAAACTATCCACTTTATCAAAAGTATTATTTAATATTTTAACGCATCCATAATTTGCTGTATTACGGTCCCGACGCACTTCCATGTATTTAGTTTGCTCTGTGTTTACTTCTAAACCCATGTCCCTGCAAGCGTTTAATAAAATATCTGTATTTCTTTCTATTATTTTCCTATCATCCCCTATTAAATTTACGTCATCAGGATATGCCATAACCTGGTGAATACAATTCGACTCTAGACCCAGGTTGCTATCTTTGATTTTCCTTATAGCGTATTCCAGAACAAAGTTAAGAAAACATTTTTCAGTATCCCCTTGTACTTCGGCGACTAAGGCACAGTTCATTGCCGAACGCCGACCCCCCTAGAGCAGGGCATGAAGAAACTGAATTATTTGGTTGTTAGTTCCGGGTAGTTTTAAACTTTGTTCCTGCCATTCTGAGATACTTTCACACATCGCGCACTATTCGATACAGTTAGACTTCTTTACCATATGTTCATGCAGTACCTAAAAGCAGTCCTGTTCACTTTAATTTGGGTCAACCTACTTGTTCAACCTACCTGAACATTTCGTTAAAGCTCTCGAACTCTCGTAAGATTGCTTGCAGTCTTCACTCCTACTTCAGTACGCCATAATACACCATAATACAACACGCCAAATTCCTATTTATCACACTTGCTTGTGTAACTTTGAGTTATCACCTATCGATCGCACTTGCTTGTGTAACCTTGAGTTAACAACTATCGACTACCTGCAGGCATCTGGCACCTCTTACGTGAGAGTAGAAACAGAGTTTCTACTGGTCAGGGAAATCAGGGAAGTCTGGGAAAATAATGCAGGTCATGGACAGTTAGGGAAAAAGGCTGAAGATCAGGGAAAGCCAGGGAAATTTTATAAAATATATTTTTCTAACATTAATTGTACAACAATTTCAGTTTAGCCAACCATTAATGATCACAGTATGGAACATTGCTCAAATTTTTATGGATAAGTGAAATGTGCGTATGACCAATTGATTACTATTTGTCTCTATAGAATAAATGTTCTCATATATAAATACACCTATATTTATTCCCTATTTATATGTCAACGTCATCTGACATCAGTGATGAAAGTCAGGGAATTTCCTGCCAACGTTCAGGGAAGGTCAGGGAGATAGATTCCTCCAGATCAGTAGGAACGCTGGGCTACCTTGTGTCCAACATAAATATATGTACTTTTGTGATAGGTACTTGTCATTATGAAATAATTGGAATTACTAAACATTCTGTAAGTATTATCTGTCTTTTGTTGCGATTTCTCATACACCCAATCCAACTTTAATTACATGTGTATGCTGAAAGTTTCAAGATGTGTCCCTGAAAGTTATTCCAGGTAACATATAGATCATCCTTGCTAATTGACAGAAGTTACTATTCTCACAAGTGAAACTCGATTTATTTTATAGCGAAACTCCCTGGCCTATTGGCAAGGACACCTATTTTAAAGTGCGTGGTTCTGGGCCCGACTCTCGGTGAGAGAGCGCAGAAATCATTATGGTAGTTTTAATAATACAATAAGCTGCAGGCCTACATTTCATATAGCCACACTTCTGAGAAGGGACGCTAAGTTTCAACAAACAATACCAAGAATATGTCATCGGCACAAATGGAGATAATTCTGTTATATTTCTTTTTTTAAATTCAAAAACAACCCCATAGTTTATTTCGTAGGTGAACGAAATATTCTGTGAATTGTAAGAGAACATTTTGAACAATAGGTAAATAATAACAAAAAATGCAATGGGAAATTAACTTTTGAAGAGACGAAAGAATTATCAGAAATCTATTGTTTTTTTGTCTCATCTCATTTCAGTCAACAAGGAGAGGAAAATAAAGTAAACGTAATTAAATGGCTAAAGGCATCCCTAAAAGCGTATAGTGAGGGTTCATCAGAAGAAACAGCAAAGGATGATTACTCTAGTAACCTCAACAAAATGGATACAAAGGATTTTTACCTCCATTATACATCTAGGTTTCTAGATCGATTAGTAATATCAGAGGTGAGTGATCCGATTTCCTATTAAAACTGTTCTCTTACGGAACAGAATGGCTTTACCTGAATGGTAGTGGTATGGATGGAAGCTTAATCTACCTCTATACCATTCACCAACCAGCAGCACTTTCTAAACAATAAATCATAACAAACTTATTAACATGTACAAATTTGTATTTTAATTATAGTGTGAATTGCGATTTTCTTGGAAGGGAATGATTGATTAATAGGCTTACCACGTAGGTCAACGGCGGGACAAATGCCTGAATATCAATGGGGATTATGTGGAGTAGTGAGGAAGGACCCACCTACACATTTATTTATAGTTTAAAAATGTATCTTAAAAATAAAGTTTTTATTGCTTAGGGAAACATATATTTGAACGTCGTAGTATCTTAACAACCATATTAATATTACCAATAGCTCTCCACATAACTATGAATTTCATTTTCTTTAAAAAAAATTATTTAAACTTCGCATTGTAACGCCCCCATCAGTAGCCTATCGGACAAGGTGGGAAAACCCAATCCAAGATGGCCGCAGTAGAAATTTACACGCACAAACACCTAGAAAGCTCAGCTGTTATTTTCAATTCGGAAATCCAGAGGCTGTTATAATACATAAATTCATATTAATTATATAAACAAATAACAACACAACAATTTCAGGAAAAAATATTTATTACAAAATTTTTACAACAATCTGTGTTTTCCTCGCTGCCAAGTCAAATCTGGATTCATCAATTATTATATCCATGCAGTTTCAGGAGTGACAAAATTTTAAAAAATCTCAAGAAAGTATCATCCGATGTGTCATAAATCGTTATATCTGAACATTAAATTATATTATCCAATATAGTCAAGGACCTCTCTTGTTTGACACTAATACCTATACTGCAGGCCAGTCAAGGACCTCTTGTTTACTACTAGTATCTTTTCTTTCCTTTAAACAAGAAACTAATTCGCAGCCTTAATCAATACTAAATGAAAATTTCCTTATCATTCAAATCAAAAGAAAAGTTGCCGTAGATACTTATTTTTTTAAAAAAAACACAAATACTATTTTAACTAATTTAAAGCAAATTAGTTTACAAATGAAATGTCACGACGGAAAGCAACCGCAATCGACTTTACTACATTCAATCAAATGCGTTGTAACTTCAAAACATTATCAGTCATAAACCGGTCAAACATTACACTCAAACAATTCGAACACGTCAAACGATTTTTTACTTTTTAGAAAAAAAGAAATAATTTTTACGTTCTGTTTATAAACATTCAAATCAGAATTAATAAGATTTTCGATTGTTACTCCTTTAATCAAAATCAGGAACTTAAAACCGGAAAAGAACACAGGATAACAAGTACACTTCCAAGGTTTCGGGTATAATCCCTTCACCTTTGCTCCCCTGGATTTACCGAGCTTACTCGCGTTAAATCTCTGTATAATTCGCGAAAAATCTTGTCAAATGGAAATCAACCAGACAACCCACTGTAACACATAATTGACGCAGACAAACAATGTACTAGAAAAATTGAAAAAACACTCACCTTTGAATTTCCACCTTGTTACCTTTGATTTTCGTAGTTTTTCTGCCCTCAACTGCCTTGGACTCACTTATCAAACAAGAATAATCCACTGTATAGTGAAGTTATGCTCAGGGTTTAGTTTTAACGATCCCAATTTAAACGGTAACTGAATTGAGAAAAATGGGACGTTAATCCACAATTTCTCACATTCACAAAATTGAGAAATAATTCGGAAACAATTATAATTATGTGATTGTTTGAACTTACGATGTTCCATCGGTTATCTAATGGTGTTGAATAAGGACGTCCGTAACACAATTCGATCTTCAGTCCCTCACGTTCGCTAATATTCATAATTGATGTAAACTGTAATTGAGGAATAAGGTTGCTCCACAGATGTTGTTTCTTCGATATATAGGCACGTAACGCCGCCTTTAAGGTTTTTATGAATCTCTCCGCTGCATTTCCTCCCGGGTGATAAGGACTGAGTCTGATATGACGAATCCCCAATCCAAACACAAATGTTCTAAATTTCTCTGACACAAAGATGGATGTATTGTCTGTCGATATGGCCTCCGGAAAACCTAACCGACTGAAAATCTCCATCATTTTATTTGCTACCACAGTTGAATTGATAGTCCTCAACTTTTCCAATACAACGAAGCCACTGGCGTCATCAACCCCAATCAAAATAAACTTATATCCCTGAGAATTTGGGAGAACACCTACTATATCGAACATCCAATGGGCGTTAATCCTTTTGCTGAATTCAGAAGCTAGATGACCTATCTTCTTTTGATTAATTTCTTTCGATTTTTGACAAACATCACATGTTGAAACAGTCTCTAACATAACTTTTCATTTTTTCCCACGTAAATTTCCTCCTAGGCTTTTTTAATGTTTTATAAGTTCCAGAATGACCTCCCACTAATCTGTCATCATGATGCTATTCTATCAAAACTTTCCGTAGTTTTTTAGGAATTACTATCTTAAATGGATTCGTAACAGATTTGCTCTTCTTCATGAGTATTTTATTATTCAGAACGTATCCTGAAACACTTTCCCCACGCTCTAATTTCTCTATTATTTCATTCAGCTCGATGTCGTTTCACTCTAACTTATCGATCGAATCTTGTACCAAAGGAAGTTTTCCACCTATTAGCTATTTCCATGTTCTTTTTAAAAGCAGCTAGTTCTACAGGTGTTTACAAAATATCGAACTCAAACGGATCATAAATCCTGGTCAGAAAGTCCGCAAATGTATTGTCCGCTGATCTGACATGTTTTATCTTAAAATTGAACTGACACAGTATTTCCACTAATGGACCATACTTAAGGAGTCTTTTGCTATTATTCCAGATCCAAGTTAACGCCTTATTATCTGTGAGCATGTCAAATTCATTAATTAAATAATGTTTATAGCGTGAAATAGTTTTAACAAGGCTAATAAACTCTATTTCATGTATGCTTCGGTGCTTATCAGCATCCGAAAGCCGTTTACTAAAGTAAGGAACAGGTTGAAGATTGGCTTTCTCATTTTCCTGTGAGACGCACCCAGCTACGCTCTTCCCGGAGCCGTCCACATTTACAATGAACCTCTTGTTTAAATCGGGCGTTTTTAATACATTTTCAATCAAAATGTTCTTTAACCTTTCTAGCAACATTTGATGCTCCTTCGTCCATAGAAACTTAACCTTAGGTGACTTCAAGGCACTCAACGGTCTTATTAATTCTTGAAATTCAGAAGAAAACCTTGAATAATAGTTAAATAAACCGAGAATTTTCATAAGACCACGTCTATTTCTAGGAGGAGGGATATTTTTAATAGCTGACACCCTACTAGGATCTATTTCCATTTGATGGCCTTCTATTACATATCCTAAATACTTAATTCGACGGTGAAAGAACATACATTTGTTTGGGAACACAGTAATATTATATTCTTTAAATCGTTCCAATACCTTTTCAACCGTTTTCATATGTTCTTCAATTGAATGGGAAGCTATCAGGACATCATCAAAAATAATTTAACACCATCTTCTCTCATGTCTCCTAAGACCTTTTCCATCGCACGAGACAAAATATTACTTCCAGTCTTAATTCCTACTGAAAGACGAGTATACTGATAGCACCCTTTTGGAGTTACAATAGTTGTAATGTCTCGGGAACCTTTATCTAACTGGATTTGAAAGTACGCACGGCGTAAATCTATTTCCGTGTACACGCGCTTATCCGCTAACCCTGTAAGGTATTCTTCTAAATTAGGAGACGGATATACGTCATTTACTATAAGAGAGTTAGCCTTAATGTAGTTCCCAACAATACAATAAGTATTATTCTTATTCCGAACCAGAAAACAATTACTTGCAAAGTTAAAATGATCAACTTCCTCCAGAATACCCTGATCCAATAACTCTTGAATTTGATCATAGAAAAACTTTTCTTTGTTTTTTGGAATTGGAAATGGTGTATCTTTAAACGGTTTATTATCCTTTAGATATAGTCTATCAATAAAATTTTTAATACACCCTACTCTATCTGATATCAAATCTTTATATTTAGCCTTTATAGAATCAATGAAAGAGAGCACCTCTGGTTCATTAAATCTCCAAGAATCCCGATTATCTTTGTGGTTTTTCAACTGTGTGCATTCCGGGTTATTCACCTGCATGGTAGTCTGATCATGTAAACTATCTGATGTATGAGGCTCCTCAGAAACAAACTTTTTATTTCTCTGAATCAACTTGTGAAAGTTTTCAGCTTGATCGACATCAATATCTGATACCTCAGAGCCGCTACTACCATCTAATGAACACAGCTTATCCATTTTATTCACTGGACCATTGCTATGTCTAAGCTCCACTTTCTTTTCAGCTAAGTTTTCATCCTGAGCTTTCACTAAAGTTTTATTCTTTGATCCTTTCCTCCTACGATTCCTACGCTTGATTTTCTTTCCACTAGTATTAGCATCGGGTTTCACAACACTATCATGATCATTATCTGACAACCTGGCATTGTTCGCCGAATGTTCACTTTGACAAAGTTCAATATTCCGAACTCCAGATGTTAAACCAAAAACCAAAGGTTGATTCAACTTTTCTTTTAAACTATTTTTATTTCCTAATTTGTTCATTACCGAGAATTCACAATACACTGTCCCGAATTTTCCAATTTATTTTTCGGATATTTCATTTGAACCACTCTGATTTCCACAAACACGATCAATCTCTGAGACACAATCGCCCGTTGAAGATGGATTATTATACTGAGTTTCAAATTGATATTTATCCTCGGTCCTTTCAATCGCACCACCTAATGTTTTGCCAAAATTTGTATGAGTTTTATCCATCCATATGGATTCATGGGAATATTCGATTTTACGAACGTCTCCAACTTCTGAATCAATCATAGATCTCAGATGATTCAGCTGGATAGCACTAGGGGCCTGAATTTCTAATAATTTGGATTCAAGCTCTAAATAATCCAAATCACACTATATACTAGCATCATTCTTCCGAAAATTAAATCCATCCTCACAAATAAAAATTGAGGCCATAAAGTTCGAAACAGAAGAACTATCTCGTTTATTCGAGTGATAATAAGTTAACATTTCATCCTTCGGGCCAGGCTCAACACCAAATTTAAATCCCCTCAGATGTTTATTATGTTGAATAATCTTCTTATAATTTAATCTAACCCGCTTCTTACCACCGCGTAGAATCAAACAGTTTCTAGCATAATCAATAACTGAATTTGTTGATCGTAAGAAAGGCGTTCCCAGCAGACACATGCAAGGCAATTGTTCCACAATCTTAAATGATATTCTCTCAAAATGGCCTGAGAGATTCAAAGTCAATATTATCTCCCGGTTCGTTGAAAAATTTAACCCGGCCGGAGCATTTACCACCTTTTCAGGAGTCAAACTAATAAATTTTTCTAATCCACAAAGCCGCACTAAGTCCAGTCGAACAATGTTAAAACTTGAACCTCCATCCACACAAATGTCAGTTAAATAATTATGAATTTTACCAACCACAAAGGAAGCGACGGTATTATCCATTTACTAGGATTAGTTTTAACTGAAGCATTAGGTGTATTAAATTGATCAGACCGCTCATTCGGAACCTTGTTTTTTCTATGAACCTGAGATTCTACTTTCAAACGATTCCTTACATTAGTAGGGTAAGAATTATTTAATCCTTTATTCAGAGAAAAATTTTGATCACCCACTGGCAATTCTGGATTTTTCGAACCCTGATCATGGTTTGACATTACAAAATTAGTCTTTTTCCGAGAAAAACCCATCTCCCTATTATATTCCAATGATTTCTAAAATTTAATTCATATCTACCAGCAATATCCATTAACTCGGATCGGGTAGCTGGGATATAATAATTCAACATTTTATATCTATGATTTGGATTCATGCCGCCTAGTATGATATTAACCATGTCTGACTCACTATCCAAAATATTCAATACATTCATAGGAATTACTATGGATCTCACATACTGATTAACTGATTCAGACATGCGTTGACGTCTATAAATTCTATCAGAAATAAGTGAATGCAATGCAACAGGTGTAATAAAATTATTAACAAGCCTAGATTTTAACTCAGTCCACGATATTTGATGATTTAATGCAAACATAGTTAATTTCAATAACGAACCTTCACATTTCCCGGCAAGAACAGAAAGAATCATACTCAAAGAATAACTAGTATCCATTAGAGTTTCCTCAATATTTGCTAATATCTCAAAAGCTAGCAAACTATTACTGCCATCTGTTGTTTTAAATTCCTTAAATTTTTACTCTAGAAAATCATTAGTTCTTTAAATGTATACTTCATCAGGAGATTATGCCCAACATTTGAAGATTCATTATTACTAGGCAAAGTTGGCAACCCTGTTAATACATTGTCACCCATTTGAGTTCTCTTGGGCGGGGAACAATACCGCGGATGTAACGAAGTCTTGGGAGTTGAATTTCTAATTTGAGAAACCCTTCGGTAATAATCTCTAAGATTCAAATACCTTGAAGGAACCTCATTTTTATGACGACCTGAATTTCCAAAATTTATCGAATTCCTATCATTATTAGTACTAGAACTTATTAAAGGCTCATTAAAAGTAACTTGCCTCTGATCTCGAAAAGATTCATTCAACCTCCCAATATTAACAAATCTACTAAAATTGTATTCATCCGCAGGTGACTGCAAACTACCCCCACATTCCAAACTATTAGTTCTCATAGCTGGTTGTCTAATATGAAAACTACCTTGAGTTGGCGGAGTCAGTGACATATTCAACTGTCCAAAATCAGATCTAGTATCTGTTTCAAAATTACCGGTTCTATCAAATGTTATCAATTCTGAATATTGATCCGGAATATCAATGCTCACATACTCCATCGGATTACACATAAGTAATATTATCGAACAATACAAATATAAATACAACATATTATTAATATAACTATAACACATAAAAATACAATACTAAATACGAACACTTCAGCGACCCAGAATTTTTGACCAAATGGAAATAACCCTAAAGATACCTTGCTTCACCTTAAATCCAATTTATCAAACATACTATTAATTCATAAATGAACAATAAATTTTAATAGCAATAAAATTAAATTCTGAATGCAAAAAAAAAAACAATTTGCGAAATAAAAAAAATAACGAGTTTAAATACTTACAACAAAAAATAACAAACGGACTCGGGTTGGAACCAATTTGTAACGCCCCCATCCGTAGCCTATCGGACAAGGTGGGAAAACCCAATCCAAGATGGCCGCAGTAGAGAATTTACACGCACAAACACCTAGAAAGGTCAGCTGTTATTTTCAATTCGGAAATCCAGAGGCTGTTATAATACATAAATTAATATTAATTATATAAACAAATAACAACACAACAATTTCAGGAAAAAATATTTATTACAAAATTTTTACAACAATCTGTGTTTTCCTCGCTGCCAAGTCAAATCTGGATTCATCAATTATTATATCCATGCAGTTTCAGGAATGACAAAATTTTAAAAAATCTCAAGAAAGTATCATCCGATGTGTCATAAATCGTTATATCTGAACATTAAATTATATTATCCAATATAGTCAAGGACCTCTCTTGTTTGACACTAATACCTATACTGCAGGCCAGTCAAGGACCTCTTGTTTACTACTAGTATCTTTTCTTTCCTTTAAACAAGAAACTAATTCGCAGCCTTAATCAATACTAAATGAAAATTTCCTTATCATTCAAATCAAAAGAAAAGTTGCCGTAGATACTTATTTTTTTAAAAAAACACACATACTATTTTAACTAATTTAAAGCAAATTAGTTTACAAATGAAATGTCACGACGGAAAGCAACCGCAATCGACTTTATTACATTCAATCAAATGCGTTGTAACTTCAAAACATTATCAGTCATAAACCGGTCAAACATTACTCTGAAACAATTCGAACACGTCAAACGATTTTTTACTTTTTAGAAAAAAAGAAATAATTTTTACGTTCTGTTTATAAACATTCAAATCAGAATTAATAAGATTTTCGATTGTTACTCCTTTAATCAAAATCAGGAACTTAAAACCGGAAAAGAGCACAGTATAACAAGTACACTTCCAAGGTTTCGGGTATAATCCCTCCACCTTTGCTCCCCTGGATTTACCGAGCTTACTCGCGTTAAATCTCTGTATAATTCGCGAAAAATCTTGTCAAATGGAAATCAACCAGACAACCCACTGTAACACATAATTGACGCAGACAAACAATGTACTAGAAAAATTGAAAAAACACTCACCTTTGAATTTTCACCTTGTTACCTTTGATTTTCGTAGTTTTTCTGCCCTCAACTGCCTTGGACTCACTTATCAAACAAGAATAATCCACTGTATAGTGACATTATGCTCAGGGTTTAGTTTTAACGATCCCAATTTAAACGGTAACTGAATTGAAAAAATGGGACGTTAATCCACAATTTCTCACATTCACAAAATTGAGAAATAATTCGGAAACAATTATAATTATGTGATTCTGAGTATTACCAAAGCACTTTTCTGTATTTTGCTTGTTAACAGAAAGAGAGATAGCTAAGCCAAGCCTCCCTTTCAATACTTTCATCGACTTTTTAAGCAACACTAATTTCACTAGTTTTTGAAGAACAAACAGACACACGTAATATTGCACCAAATGAAATATTACGATTATCATAATCCTCACGTACTGGGGTTATTCTTATTTCACTTCAGTATAACACACTTCTATAACAACGACTTCAATAACAAACATAAGCGAAGCAAAGCCCAAACGTCCATTTCGATTCGTAATCCATTCGAACAACCAAACAATCCAGATGTTGCACGTTCGGATATTCCAACCCAATTCAGCTAGCCGAGGCAAGCTGCTTGCGGTGGCAAGGCTGTGACCATGCGCTGACGCCTACCAGCGCATAAGCCAAGACCTTGAAGCTCTTGATTGTGAATAGAAAGGAAATCTTCTCACAAGTGTTATTTCATTTATGTCTTTTTCTCCTATTTTTAAAAGTGATGATTTTTTAAAGCTTATGTCTCCTTTAACACATATTATTAAATACATTAATATTATTTAACCATTATTCATCTTAGATTTACTTTTTATTTTTATAATTTCTTGTTTTTTCCTGTAACTTGTAAGGGGCACGTTACAGCATGAAGAATTTTATTTTACCTGCATATTGTGTACTAATAATGAACAACAATTCTCAAAAATCTAATTGTGATACCAAATTATTCTTTAGACCATACCATTCTATGCTGGCTTATAAAATCACGCTTTAATATTAATATTCTGTAGTACATAAATCTCAGAACAGATTATATGAATGAGACTGTTTATACATCTATTCGTTCCTGTAAATTTGAGCTTTTTAGTGCGTTTCTGAAAGCTGGTATTTTTCTTATAAGTTTGTTTATTTTTTCCACTTTTTCCTTATTCGAGTAGTTCAGGATTAGAATTAGGAATTCGAGTTGTGATCTTTAGACATCTATGGCCATGGAAGCTCGTCATGTATGTGGGAGACTAGCCTTGGCGATCATTCTACACGGGGAAGGTAAAGAAAGAAGGAAATAGAGAAGGAAGAAACCGCCCTGCGACCATATTTGCCTAATGTGAATGAGGAAAACCACGAGAAACCTCACTCATGATGGCTGGCCTGAAATAACTTTTTCGATCGAGTGTCCCCATCTCTATCGAACTCAGGAGTTAGATACCTAAACTAAATGTATGACTCTAACTTCCTATAAAATATATGTTTTCTAAAAGTAGTGGAAATGTTTGAGAATTCTTTCGATTCGCGGAAGAAAGCGGACAACGTTTTAGGCGGTCAACGTAGGCGGAGAGAGACTGACTCCCGGGATAAGGAGTCAACCTCTACCACGTGTGAACGGCGTCCTAGAATAGATGGTGGGACCATTCGGACTAGGTATAAGAAACGCACAAGATCAGAGACCAGGGTTTTAAAAAATAGTTAAAAAAGAGAACAAAACATGTGTTTAAAACATGAAAAAGGTGTTCAAAATGTTTTAAACATATTTTGAGACACACACACACATACAAAAGCATGTTTTAAACATCTTAAACAGTTTAAAACATAATATTAAATATATTTCAAAATCATGTAATAACGTATTTATTAAGACTTTTTTGCTTTTGCAACCGATCTTTTCATTTATTTTATTCTCGTTAAGACTATTACTGTATTGGGTACAAAATATTTCACACAAAATAATATTTGTATTTATTTTGTAATAGTATAGTCTAAGTTATTACAAAATAAATACAAATATTATTTAGAAACTAGTTAACAAGGACCCAAGACAACATGATGAGTCATCAATTACGTTGAGTTCATTTTTCTAGTCGCTGCCTTTACCTAGATTTTTAGGTAATTCAAATGCTGGTCACTCTGTAGTTTCTGTGGGTGGCAACACTGAAAATTCTTCCGACTCGTATTTTCGGGTATAGAATATCATTATCTATTATTATGGTACGTTACATTTCATTATCTCTTTTCATTTACGAAAAACGGGCAAAAGAAAAATTGTTAGCTTTTGAAAAATATTTAGTAGTCTACCACCTTAAGTGATTAAAATTAATACACTGCGAAGAGATCAATACCTGCTGTAGCCTAAACGGCAGAGCCGGCTTTAAGGCGATTGGACCGATTGCTCCCAATCGGGCCCCGCGCCTAAGGGGGCCCGCGCTAGTGCCGTCTATTCTACTGTCCAGTTTAATCTACTCTCCAGTGCCGTTTTAATAGCATATTAGGCCGCAGAGCAAACAAGTGTGTTATCGTCCCTATGACTAAATTTTGCTCCTACTACATGTAATTAATACATGCCATTCTGCTAGCGGGGCCCCTGCCCAGGTGGCTATGGTACCATGAAGATGGCTCTAGGTTGTCAAGTACACACAACAACATATTGCGATACAGGTGTATCCATGGACTCCACCAGGGAGGGTATGCGTCTTTCTAACGAGTAAATGAATAGTTTGAATGAAGTTTCTGGATATAAGCAAATATTTTCCGATTTTAATGCTGCAGTAGTTTTTTATTATTTTTTTACGTTTACAACTTCTGTTGTAAGAATAGATATTATGTCCGGGCAGTATTCTGTACATCTCCAACACCCGTAACACTCCTCCAAATTTCCCTATACACGCCCATGTGCGTAAAAATATTGTTTTCTTTTAGTTTGTGTAAAAACATGTATCATTATTCTGGGTGCATTGTTCCAGACTTCTCCGTTAATGTGAGCGGAGAAGTCTGGTGTTTGTTTGTTCTTATCATGCATCACCCACACTTGGCATTCTGATATGGGAATAATAAACTAACATTTTACTGGTATCTGACTTTAATTCAACGGACTAAGACTAGTGCATTGTAAATTCGGAATATTTAAAACCTTATCCTGCGACTTTATCTGGACATTTTGCCGCTCCCATCTTTATCCAGGATTGCACGCATTCCATAGTAACACCCTGTTTTATTTTGAACCCCCCACTAAGTAAAAGTTCATCTCGTTCTTACTGATTATATCATGCGATACTGAATACCGAGATGGTATCAAATAAATCAGCCTCAGTGCGACTTCTTTACATATTATTTCTCTTGTTATGGCTGTATTAAAAATACAAAACCAGAGGATAAACTATGAACATTCTTCCGAAAAGTCCCGTCTAAGTACTTCTTTTTAAATCAAGTCAGGAAAACCGAAAGTATACTAGTGTGCCGGTGCTGTGCCATCAGTTGTAGCTCAGAATACATAATAAATAAATGCAACCTAATTGGGATGGAACTGATGCACAACACGGTACTTAACTGTAAAATTGTGGTTGAATTTAATGAAATTCAATTGCTTCTAATTTGAAAAATGACTAGTAGGGAATAGGTGAGAGAGAGAAAGGTAATGATTAAAAGATAAAGGATGAGCACTAGCCTGATAGATCCAATGAAGCTGGCGTCGTCCTAGTCATCTGGAACGATGAAAGTTCTCCCCTGGAAGAGCCTGGATAAGCTGGAGACAGTCAACATCTGGATCTCTATCCTGTTGATCTGCAAGGGGCGTCGATAATACGTCCTTACGATGATGTCCTCCTACACCTTCATTCTACTAGTCTGCTGAAGCTTAATGAGTCTGCGGTGATAAACCAACAGAATGGTACTTTTGACTATGGAGCTGGTTATTCTCCAACGGTGCGATCCGCTTCTCTCGTCGATCCTGCACCTTAATCGTGTGTCGAATACCCCTGTTGTTGTGTTCCTCTTGGTTTTGTGTCGCTGAAGAATGATGACTTTGGAGTTCAATGAATCGGGAAGTATCAGGCTATGCTTGAAGGTATGCGGAAAGGCAATGAGGAAACTAGTCGTATTTATTAACAAATATGCGTTTACAAAAGCTGTCTGAGAATGTACAATCTTGATCAAAGTTTCCTTCCGATGAATTCTCAAAAGTTCATGATTCTGTCGTTGATAATGCAATTTAATAAAATATTACAAATTAACGAATTAAATTCACAGTTACTTCTAATATACAGTCACTTCACACTAGTATATATTCAATTGGTGGCTGCTTATAAATATTTGTCTTCTAACTCAAATAATCTAATGGAAAACATGTCATCCATCGTCCATCAGTTCCTTAAGGTTTGTGATCGTCTCATCACCATTTCATTTTGTCTGCAGTCAATAACTATTTCAAGCTGATTATATCTTTCATAAGTAACTACCTGCCATGCTCTCACTAGCATACATTACGTTTTCCTGACGAATTATTTTCAAAAAGATACAGCTGTTAAGAAAAGTTCGAACCAAAAATTCACATCAATGTGCATTTCATTACATTTTACAAATATAAACTTATGGAAACATAGATTCACCATTGTATTTCTCGTAAAATTTTAGCCCAATTTTATATATTACATGACCCTCTTCCTACTTAAAAAAAGTCGAGCTCGGTACAAGATGCCGACTTCAGAAATGATAAGCATAATCTCAAATAGATGTCTAGTTCCTGCTGGTGTCGGTTAATGTGTTTCTGTTTTACACCCCTTTACCCGTTTTACAAATAAAATGAAATTTTCGAACTTGAAACACATTGTTATGGGTTATTCTGATCAATCAGGTTTTAGGTCACTCCGGCTGTCTTTGTAGCTGGAAGCACTTTATGCTCGTTTCTTGATATTGGACACTTATCTGCCAAGTTTGGTCAAGAAATTAGATTTCGACATCGATAGGTTTACTTGTAAGAGAAGAAAATTATGAAATACTGGTACAGAACCTTCTTAAAAACTTGCAAGGCACAAGGGAGAAATATGTATTTTAAAATTGATTCACTGTCTGCATTTCCATTTGAGTTATTTCTCTGAACAAGAATTTTAGGAATGATCAAAAGATTGCGATCTTTGCCAATAATTTTAGGAATGATCCAAGAAATTCATCAACAAATTGCAATCTTGGCCAATAATTAATTTTTGGATCAGGGGCGACAAAAATTTTGAACGACTCCTAAATCGAGTTTCCGTATTTTCTACAGACTAACTACATCATACTGAGTTAAATTATGTTTTGGGTTTGGGTATAATGTATGTAGTTCTCTAGATATAAGGCGTTCAATAAAATTTCTGTTTGAAATATGTTGGATGTTTTGATCCAAAAATTAGCTTTTATAAGTTAAGAACTAAACACGCAGAACATTTTGCAGATCATTTTTCACCAAAACATTTTGTAAATAGAAAAAAACGTTATTAAGGGAAATGGGTATTATCACTAGACCAGCAGGGAGATCGCAATATGGGGCCCCGCAAAAATGTTCCCAATCGGGTCCCGCACCATCTAAGGCCAGCCCGTGACGTATGCAAAGTTTGTAAGACATCATCAACGTACTTTTTCTGTCAAATTCCATATATGGGCATCCAGATTGTTCGGTAGTATTGAGAAATGTTGAAAAAATTTACGGGTATGTCTTCTGTGATTCAGTATAATCGATTTGGAAAAAAAGACGTTTAAATATTGTTCAAAGATAAGACATAACAGTTAGTTGGTCACATCAAATCAAATAAAATAATATGTCTGGGAGTAAATTCTGATGTGCAGTATTCGAGAAAATAATACTAATTTCATTTCGCTAGAAATTATATCGTTCGGCTGCCTAAAGTTTTCATTTTGCTGATAGCAAACGCTATTGATGTAAACACTATTATTTGTAGCAAAATACACTGTCAACTAAGTGATCTTTTCCTGTCTGTGACAAACATACAGCTTTACGCATATACTATTAGTTCGTTCGTTCAGATGGCGGGTTTTACCTTTATTTGTGCGAAGTTTCGGCCAAAGCCCATACCTTCATTCTAGTTGTGGAATTCTTGGTTGTTGTTGTTGACGTAGTTATGTTGTTTCATGATTACAACTGTCGCATGTACCTGTTGTGCTTTTGTATGTTAGGTGGAGTTCATCTAGACGGTCCAGGCATTTTGTAAGAGTCTTCTTGGTCTCTTTCTTCCGATGGCTGCGATGTGAGGGTTGTGAGAGTTTCTGACCGCCTCCAGAATTTTGCTGATCGTCGTTGACGAATGTCCTCTAAGATGGGAAGGTCACGGTCCTCGTTTATTTATTCAAATCTAGTGTCCTTTGAGTGGCCTGTAATGGCCCTTGCTACTCTGTTTTGCAGTGGTTGATGGGGGGTTTCAGGCGGCGTTTTGATGTGGTTTCCATGGAGGATGGGCAAATAGTAGGATCGGTTGAATGATCATCTCGTAAACATGTCGTTGAGTTTTGTCTGTAAGGGATGGGGAAAGTACGATTGGAAGAAGTGCCTGCAGCCTTTGCAACTCTTTGTTGTTGGTGGTTGCTACATGGTTGTCAAATAATACATTTCGGTCTAGTTGGACGCCTAAATATTTTCCCTCCTCTGATAGAGTGAGTTGTGATCTTGCCAGATGGAACTGAAGCGACTGTCTATTTTGACTTCTTGTGAAGTCTACGATTACTGTTATTTTGATCTTCCATTCTTCCCTACAGAGGTCCAGCTATTCCAGATGTCTTCGAAGATACACCGTAGCGTATTTGACATTGCCATGGCTCGCGAAGATTGCCGCGTCGTCTACAAAGTTGGCGAGGGTGGTGTTTTGGGTGGTGGGTGTGCCTGCTGTGTATACTCAACCACAAAAGTATCTTCCCCTTAAGTGCTCTAATTCCATTACTTGGGGTCCAGGTCATTTGTAGTTGTGAGAACGCCTAGACAGATGCAACCCAACTTACACGAAACTTTTCTCGACACTGACAGCAGTTGGTAATCCTCATCCAGGTGTTATGCAGGTAAAATTGTAAAGTAGGTGATTAACGAAACAGTTCTCCATTCTAAGATGAATCTCTATGGTTCGGATCGTGTTTTCCAAAGAACATCATGTATTAATCTCAATATTGCTGTGTATGTAATGTATTATTTCTTTACATACTGCATGTTTAGAGAAATAAAAATACTGACAACGCATGAACCAGGAAATGTTTGAAAGTAACTGAAAATATCAAATCTAGAACAACTGCTGGAAATAAGTTTGCAAATGATTGCCTCCATTGAGAGACCTTCTCCAATTCTCCTCATTCCAACATCTTTTTCTTTGTGGAGGACAGAAGAACTTGGTTGTCGCACTGAGTATGTATTGAAATTGAAACATTTTAAAAAGTTTCAACTTGGCCTGGAGTCGAACCCGGGTCTGCCGAATAGAAGTTCAATACGCTAACCACTTGCCTACCGCGTCACTTCATCCTCCATCTAAACTATTAACTAGTTAAAATAGTTGCATGTAATACTATACAAAATACTAATGCTCGTATAATGAGACGTTCCTTATGAGTCATCCCGGCGGGAGTTCATGTGGTTCGAATTCCACTTAATCAGTAGGTTTGACGTCTCATATAGCCTTGCTGCTGAAACGGACGCTAAACTAAAATCAACTCAACTCAACTCAATGAATTACTCGAGATTTTGCTTATTTAACTCAAAAACAAGTTATATAGACCTTCGCCAATGAGGATATTATCACGAAACGTTTTTCAAGTTGAGGCTACTTAATCGTTTTTAACTTTTACCGATTTACATTACTACTATTCTTCCTCATGGTAACTTCTAATTTCCAAAGAAGAAAAGACGGCAGAAATTAATTTCACGGTGAGGTGGACAAACCGTGTGCGTGGGTTTTCTCGGGGTTCCTCCGTTTCCTCCTACTTTCTTCATTTCGCCATTTCATTCATTACTCATCATCACCGTCTCCTTTAGCCGAACCGGCATAAGCGTGGGACGTAAAACTCAAAGATTTACAGTCAATCGCTCAATCACCGTTCTGTTACAATAACGGTGGACTGACCTTTACGATATAAAATGGTAAAGTGTTTGTTATGGGCAAAATTTCGATGAATTTCAATTAAATTATCGAGGTCTAATTATTTCCTTGTTGAATTATCGATAATTTTCAGTGGAGAAACAGATGAAATTTTAAATTCCCAAACCAGGTAGACCAACGTAAGAAGCTACATTACAAATTTCATGTCTATTTTTCTCACAACTTTATGGGCTGACTGCCTTGTGCTCTAAATGCTCCATATAATAATAAACAAGCTTCAGCAATTATTATAATAGAAAGCGGGTGGTAAGCATATATGGATGTGTGATGCGAAGCACTGTATTTTTTGTTTTTCAATTTGTTTATTAACTAATATCGATCGTTTTCGATTATTTTGGCAAACTATCCCATTAGCAATTTATCACATATAGAAAGTGTCGCCCCTCTTCATAAAGGAGAATTTTAAAAAACAAAGGGGAAGTTCTGTTCATTTTCAATAATGGGTTAATATACTGAATTTCAGCTCAGTAAGTTCAGGGGCTTGTGAGTTATGTATTTTTTTTCTAAAGTTCGGATCCCCACTATTCTGTAAGATATTATTAAATGAAAGCAATATGGTAACATCCCAGTTTGGATTAAGGCCTAAACATATAGGGCGAGGGTGAAAAAAATATGATGTTCAGAAGATACTGTCCAGAATGCAGTGAGCAGAGTGTGTCGGTAGGTCCCAGTGGGTCCCAGTAGGTGTTGTGTAGCAGTGGGTCACATGCTGTTGACCCACGCAGGAAACTCGATCAATTTGACCCACTGACCCACTCCAACTCTAGATTTAACAACACATAGAAGATGGGAGACCAAAAATTGCATGTTCACTATAATTTATTGTTTTACTTGAGTCAAGGGAAGAACGCGTGAATAGTGTTTCTGATTTTTACTTTCCTCAATGTTTCTGTGTTTTTTGTCCCTGTTCTTAAAGTGTTAGTGGAAAAACTGTAAAAGTGAGTAAAACACGTAAAAATAGGAAACAAGGTACTGAGGAAGGTTCGTTAAATTATTTTACTTTTAAAAATATGATCCAAAGCCCTGAAACATCAGATTTCAATCAATATGAGTATCTGTCCAATGCCGTGCCGTGAAATATCAGGGCCCGAGGCGAAAATATACGGCAGCGCCTTCGTTTATATGAGTAGTCAATTTAAAGTTAAATTCTCTGGACTACTTTTTCTGCATAATACTTTACTATTTTATCATGACTGAAATCAGAAAGTGTGCATTATTACACTGGAATCGTGAAAGTGTGTAATTACTGAATTCACCGCACATCCA
This sequence comes from Thermobia domestica, assembly GCF_964235325.1. NCBI lineage: Eukaryota > Metazoa > Arthropoda > Insecta > Zygentoma > Lepismatidae > Thermobia > Thermobia domestica. The sequence goes on along the minus strand of NC_137469.1, from coordinate 131,073,136 downwards.
TTTTTCCTTCCCCCACAACAGTGATGTCTTATAGTAGTGGCTTAAACGTTATTTTCATACTGTTGGGGTCATGGGTTCGATATCGGCTGTGGCAATTAAGGAATTTTTTATAATTTGCTATATTGATACTTCTGATATATACTAACATGAAAAATATTCAATTTCTCTGGGTCTAAGAGTTGAGATGACTTCCTTCACAGGTGAAATGCCACCAACACAAAATTACGTCATCCCTATCAACCTTCATCCGTAACTATCTGGGGACGTAAAGTGTTGGGACAAGAATTGATGAATACATAAGGGTTAAACACGTCCTTACTGTTGTAGTATGGGCCAAAACTGAGTTCCAAGGAATTGTACCTAGCTGTGCACAAATTGCATATAATGATCGAACCTACAACTCTAGTAACGAGAATGATCCTATTTAAGATGTCGCCTCTCCTTTCTACCTAGAAGAAGGGCGAATCAAAATACATTACTGTTATCACCTAACAAATATTTATACTCCATTTCGTGTTGTCATAAAATCATAATTCTATCTGTGAATCCATAAACGTATTAATATTATTGTTCATGTGTAAACCTAAGAAACATCTGACATACTGTATATCTTTTCCCTTGCTATGAATACCTTCGACTATGTTACTTTTTCTATTCTTCTGGGGTAATAATAATAATAATAATAATAATAATAATAATAATAATAATAATAATAATAATAATAATAATAAAGGAATAACATAATTCTATTACAAATTACATAAATATCACCTTCCCATACAGAAAAATTAATAATTGTCACAACAATGTGAAACAATATGGCTGCAATTGGAGTTTCCTTCTTTCACAATTTTTTTTAAACAAATCGCCCCTACCGGGGTATTGTTCGCTACTGGAACCTCATGTCCTTTCGACGTATTCCAAACACTACAGGGACACGAACACAGAAATACTGTGGACAGTTAAAATTTCGACCTTGCTCTTCAGGGGAATTCGAACCCCTAGTGGATTGCACCTTATGATCAGAAGCCGAACGCCCGAGATCACTAGGCTAGTGCCACCGGCTCAATTTGCCAGAAATTCCTCATATGAATATAAGAAAATAAACTAGTAGTTATGGAACATATACATAGAACTATTTCTACACGTGTTGATACAATTCAAAGAATGTGAAGATAATTTCTGTCGTCTTGTCTTCTTTGGAAATTAGAAGTTATGGTATAGGAGAAATGTAATGTAAATCGGGATCATTCCTGAAACCGATGACGTAGCCTCAACTTGAAGAACGTTTCGTAATATTTTCCTTATTGAGGAACGTCTATATAACTTGTTTTTGAGTTAAACAAGGAAATCTCGAGTAACTCAATAAGGCACTTACATAAGCATTAGTATCTATTAGTATCTAACGATTTTAACTAGGTATTAGTTTGGGTAGCAGATGAAGTTGCGCGGTAGGTGAGTGGTTAACGCATTGAACTTCTATTTAGTAGGGCCGTGTTCGAATTCCGGCCAGGCTGAAACTTTTTGAAGTGTTTCAATTTCAATTTCAATTTCAATGTATACTCAGTATGATAAGCAAGATCTTCTCTTCCCCAGAAAGAAAAAGATGTTGGAATAATGAGAATTGGAGATCTGTCAATCTAGACAGTGATTTACAAACTTATTTCCAGCAGTTGTTCTAGATTTGATATTTTCGTCTACTTTCAAGCATTTTCTGATTCATGTGTGATCAGTGTTTTTATTTTTTTTGAATATACAATACGTAATGAAATAATACATTACATACACAACAATATTGAGGTTAACATATGATGTTTATTGGACAACAAGGTCTGAACGGGAGATATCCATCTCAGAATGGAGAAATGTTTCGTGCGTCGTCTACTCACAATTTTGCTTGCTTAAAGACCTGACTCAGTGCTACCAACTGCTGTCAATGCCGAGAAAAGTCACGTGTAAGTTGGGTTGCATCTTTCCAGGCGTTCTCACAACTGCAAATTACCTGGGTCCCAAGTAATGGAATTAGAGCACTTAGGGGGGGGATACTTTTGTGGTTCGCTGTACAGAGTACATAATATCGGTGAGATGCAGGGGCATTGGGGAACTCTTCCTCTTATTGCTCGTGGATTAGTGATGTGTTCTGCGTGGGCGACTTTAAACTGGCGGTCTTGAAGGTTGGAGCTTCGTGGACATTGCGGTGAACCTCTTCTTGGATGTCTGCTGGTGTTGGATTCTGGAGAGGTTGCATTGTCGTTTTTAAGGACTCTACAAAGAATTCTCCCTGTTCAGCAGTTCGTAAAGCCGTCCCTGTGGTTCTTGCAGTGGGTATGTTTTGGCGCCTGAAGAGGGCTTGAGATCCTGTGTACCAGTTTCCAGAAGTGCCTGTTGGGGGTTTCTAGTTCCTGCAGTTTGTTGTTCCATTTTGCCAAAAGGTGAGTTATACTTAAAAGTATAAAGGATGTTTCAAAAAGTATGACCTGATATTAAAAGTCCATATGTATTGATAGAAACATACCTACTACAAAAATGGGATGGATTGCAAAATACTCACAAAATCTTCAAGTTTTAGCTATAATAGTACAAATGGTCTATGCGTTCCCAGCAGCAGCACGAACAACATCTACACGATAGCTAAATTCGTCATAAACTTTACACAATGTATCTGCGTTTACAGCAGTTGTAGCGGTTGTTATTCTGTTCTTTACTTCTTCTATGTCACGAATTAAAGGAAGGTGAACACACGCAAAACAATGTCAAAACATCAACGAAAAGCTCGCTGTACCGAAAACGCTGATTCAGTCTTTGCAAACTGCAGCACACAAAACGCCTTCTGTTGAGTAGATGCCATCTTACTTCTGACTGACGCCTAATGGCGATTTTCTGAAATTCTAGGTCACGTGCATTGAAACAATACTCATTTCCTTGCCCGCACGTCCCATGTTTCGTAATTATTACTGTCCAAAATCAGGTCATTCTTCTCGAAACACAGTGTATAATCAAGTATAAATAAGTAAGTGTTTAAATCTTTACATAACTGAACAATTTACAGTGGATTGCTTTTCTTTAAAGGAAGTAGCCCTAAAAACAGACGCTATATGTCTCGCCAGCAACTTTCCATGGATCCTTCAACCAGATACCCAGTTCTTACAAATATGGAAAATGTTTATCGCTGTTTTGGCCTTGGTCGCTGGTATACTGTTTCCATATAATGCATCTGTTCTGAGAACACCTACTTTCTCAACAGTTGTATTTACCAACATAGTGGAGATTGTATATATTATTGACACATACATATATTGTATGACTGCGATTAAGACACCTCATGGTAAGTAATTGTTTAAAACTCTTTGTCTTGGTTGCCTGTAAAAAATTAAAAGTTATAAGACTGGGACTATTTTTTTAAACCACTAATAATTACTTTATCGTAGGTGTTCAAAAAACCCGGACGGCAGTTCGCCATGGCGACAGGAAGTAAGAGTCAGACGCTTTATGACGGCCCTCCAAGTTTCGACTTTTAGTAGTTCAATTTCGATATACTTGGATGAATTAATCCTTTCGGCCCTGACGATAACATCCTCATATCGTAAACGTCGCCAACACCTAGTGGCCCACTTGCCGATTGTCGATATAGCGATGGGTCGAAGGATTGCCTATGGTGTTCCACTTGCAGCAGGGATTCGTCGAGTTGAAACAGATATCTAGAGTCTGAGTGTTAAAGGTGCTATCGCGTAGCAGCGAGGATTTCGTTTTGGTCCGCGCTTCTTCGATTTGTTGCGATGAACACGAACTATCATCAGTTATGTGTATGCGATTATTGTTATATATTGTTTTTCCTGACGAATTGTTTCTAAAGTGAGCTCCGGCGGTCAAGTGTAACCCCTGCCTCTATACCATGAAGTGAAGAATATTGAATGAGTGCGTATAATTGTATGAATTTAAATGGCAACTGTAGCCGATTATTAGAAAGGCAATATGTGCGAAGTATGAAATAAAGTAAATTGTCTCGCGTCATTTTGTTATAAAATTACGTGGCGAACGCATTTTATCTGATCCCAAAGGGTTATCGTCGAATATACGCGGTTAAAGGAACACTCTGATTACCCAAAGTCAAAAGACTTCAACAATTTATCCCTCTACAAGCGATGTTTTCTTCATCGCCTCCATGGCCAAGTCGGAAGAGCACGCAGCTAGTAATCCAGAGGTTGGCGACTCGTACCCACCCTGGGATACATTTTTTACTTCTTTAAAGCGTATTTTAGACTCACCTTAATGTAAACACATTACGCATATAGGCGATTTAACCTATTTTGGGGGAGTAATTTGTGGTTCATTGACATTTACGTCGTGGGGAACATACCTAGAACATAATAGGTACGTTCTCCAGATACATGTCAGGCATGCGCCTAGGGGCGGACATAGACTGTGACTATCACTTGCCATCCATATGATTTCTCTCTCAGAGGTACATAAGGCACATACTGGACACATTCCCACGTATCGATACTTGAGGAAACATGATACTTGCTATCTTTTACAAACCTTACTTCTCAGCTTTAACAAGATACCGAATATCTAGGTACGTACGTGACTTATCGATCTCACATAACCAGGGTACTACTCCTCATGCTTTACCGCCTTGTATTATAGATTTTAAACCATACAGCACTAGTGACCTTTTCGGAGTTATTGTAATTTTTTCAAACTCAATTTGTCTCTGCTGTTGGTGGCAACACTGTTCAGCGGACCCTTCTAGACTTACAAGGAGAAGGCACACTTTGGTAAGTGAACTTTAGGGCCATTTTTTGCGAGGTGGTAGTGCATATTTAAAGAATTAATATTACAAACTGGGAGAGCACAATGGGCAAAAATGACGGAGAAAAACCGTCTTAAAGTTTTATACTCGACGCATATATCGTACGAAACGCAAACTTTCGGCATTTGAAAGGCATTTGAAAGGCATAAAGTAGGCATTTGAAACTATAAGTAAAATATTAATTCACCATATGTTTATAACGAATAAAACAGTAGAAATTTTAAAATCACTTGTAAAATCTTTCAATGTTCCATGTTAACTAGCAAGAAAATTTAATCCATTCCGTAAGTATACTGATATCACGAGTTGTATTATGGTTACAAAATTTCCCTCTCGCGACGTTCATAAATACACTTGGACCTTTACCAGACGGAAAAACACATAATCAAATTGATCACGTTTTAGTAGATAGAAGAAGGCAATCTAGCATAATTGAAGTCCGCTCGTTTAGAGGGGCTGATTGTGACACTGATCACTACCTGGTAGCAGCGTTAATACGAGAGAGATTATCGTTGAATAAAGGTAATATTCAATGTCACAAAACGGAGAGATTTAATTTAAAGAAATTAGAAGAGAGTCAGGTAAGAGATTGATATCAGATTGAAGTTTCGAATAGAGTCTCGGCTTTAGAAGATTCGGACTGCGCTAGTGTTGAAGATACTTGGATTCAAATTAGAGAAAGCATTAAAATTTCAGCAAAAGAAAAATTGGGATACGCGGGAATACGTTGGAACAAACCATGGTTTCACCAGGAATGCATTAAACTAGCAGAGAAGAGAAAACAGGCAAAATTACGGTGGCTACAAAATCCGAATGAAATTAGACATTTTAATCGTGAATATGTGTGACCTCATACTCAATAATTTTATTTTGTGTCAACAAGTTTATAAAATATTTATTTCCACGGGACAAAACTTTCTCTTCTGTTTCCTTTGTGAACAATAACAGTTCAAAAATGGTATTTCAGATGTGCTGAGGGCTTGGTCCTGCGAGAGTTAATAGGGGATGATAGGACAACAATAGAAAGAAATACAGAGATCTTATTAAACGCTTGCAGGGACATGGGTTTAGAAGTAAATGCAGAGTAAACTAAATACATGGAAATGAATCGGGACCGTAATATGGCAAATTAGGGATGCGTTAAAATATTAAATAATACTTTTGATAAAGTGGAAACTTTCAAATATCTAGGATCAATATTAACAGACGAAAATCATATTCACAAAGAAATTAAATGTCGACTAAATGCAGGGAATTCATGTTATTATTCAGTTCAAAATCTCTTATCGTCGCGAATTCTGTGGAGGAAATCGTAGGTTAAAATAATATAAAACGATAATCATGCCTGTTGTTCCGTATGGTTGCGAAACATGGTCGCTTACTCTGAGGGAAGAACGTAGACTGAAAGTATTTGAGAACAAGATCCTGAGACGAATATTCGGACCCAAGATGAATGGAAATGGGGAAAAGCGAAAACTTCATAACGAGGAATTACATACTTTATACGGTTTACCAAACATTGTTAGATTCATCAAGTGTAGGAGGCTTAGGTGGGCAGGTCATGTAGCTAGGATGGAAGAAAGTAGAAACGCTTTCAAAGTCTTGACTGGAATACCAATCGGGAATGACCATTAGGAAGACCTAGGGCAGATGCAAGCACAATATTAAGACGGATCTCCCAGAAATAGGAATACAAAGTAGAAACTGGATCCAGTTGGCTAAGGATAGAAGTCAGTGGGTAGCTTTTGTGAACGCGGCATTGAACCTCTGGGTTCCATAGGCCATAAAGTAAGTTAGTTAGAAGTTAAAATGAAAGGTTATGTCAGAGACGGCAGATGATGGCTTAACACCCAAAATAAACTCTTGGCCCCCCAAGTGGGGTTAGTTTGTGTTTAATAATTACAGGAAATTAATAATGTTTGAACATTTTAAACATTTTTATTCATTTTAATATTTTAAACATTTAATTTATACATTTTTTTTAGGAATTATCATGGAATTCACGTATCTCCATTAGAAAGAAACGAATTTCTTAAAAGCCTGCCTTACTACAAATAATACAAAATTTACCATTTATCTTGTGCTTGTTTATTAATCAGTGAAAGGAGATAATGAAATGCAAGTCACCACAATCATAGATAATGTTATTCTACAACAGAAAATATGAACCTAAAGAATATTCAGTGCTGCCATCCATAGAAATTACAGTGTTGCCAGAAAAACAATTTCCCTAAAGTTAAGGCAGCGAGTAGAGGAACAAACTCAACTGCATTTGCTTACGTATCATATTGTTTTGGTTTCCTGTGAACTACTTTTTAAATAACAGTTGTATTTAATTTGTAATGAACAAAATAGTTTTAACATACAGTTATTAAAACTAAATAATAATGTTAATTAAAAAGTAGTTCACAAGAAACCAAAACAGCATGATACGTAATCAAATTCAGTTGAGTTCATTCCTCTACTCTTTGTCTTAACTTAGATTTTAGGGAAATCGTTTTCTGCCAACACTGTAATTTCTATGGATTGCAACACTGAACATTCTTCAGGTTTATATTTTCTGTTGTAGGATAGCATTATCTATGATTTGGTGACTTGAATTTCATTATCTCCTTTCACTGATTAATAATGATGCAAAAGAAAAAATGGTAAATTTCGTATTATTTTTAGTAAGGCAGGCTCTTAATCAATTATATAATTAATTTTTAGAATGAAATAGGATATTTAATATAATACATGTATAACTGCAGAACAGATAATGATAGTAATAATTTTAGTAGTACAAATATAGCTGTTACCCTTGGAATTAGCTACATTCGTAACATTATTACCAACTAGCTACTGCATCGTCGTAATTTCGAGTGGTGGTGGCGTATTTCAGAACTAAAGCAGGTGAATGAAAAGGGCACAAGAACTAAACCGCACAAATCCTAAACGGCGTAAGACGTAAATGGCACAAGACCTAAAAATCGTTTCGTGGCACTAGTTCTAAACGGCACAAGACCTAAAATTTAGATCTAGTGCCTATATTTTTAGGACTTTTGCTGTTTAGGTCTTGGCCGTTTAGGACTTATGAATAAATGTTACCCACGACAAAATTAAGAAATAACATTTCCATATTATAATATAATTTAGAATTTCAAACCGTGATAACGGAGAAACTAAAAGAGACAGAGGAACAAAACTTTGGACGAAGCAACTAGAAAAATGACATTTGCCCGTGTATTGATGAACATCACCGGTTGAACAGTGTTGCCAACCCAAGAGAAAGTTTTGTTTTTGTGAATTGAATGACCTAAATTGGATATCATCATTGGAAGCAACAAAGAAAATGAAAATAAAAGAGATGGTAAACGCAGATCATGGTTGCTAACTTTTCGAGAAATAACGTGAAACATGTTTTAAATCCAAACGCCGTTAGTGGACACAGTGAGAGAGGTACTAATGTTTTATACTCCTTAAATTAAGTATTGACAAGAACTGTTTATACTGACTCTAACAAGGAGAAGGCACACTTTGGTAAGTGAACTTCAGGGCCATTTTTTGCTCCGTAGTAGTGCACACTTAAAGAGTTAATATTACAAATTGGGAGAGCGCAATGGGCAGAAATGACGGAGAAAAACCGTCTTAAAGTTTTCTACTCGACGCATATATCGCATGAAACGCAAACTTATCAAGTGACGGCGTGGCAGAGTTAGGAGAATCATCTACTCAAGTGAAAAGGGTCCCGAATTCGATTCTCGTTCGAGTCAAACCTTTTTTCTTATTTTTTGCTTCAACCAATAAAGTAGGCACTTGTAACTATAAGTAAAATGTTAATTAACCGTAAGTTTATAGTGAATAAAACAATATGAATTTTCAATCACTTGTAAATTCTTTTGATGTTCCATGATAACTAGGAACAAAATTTAATCTCTTCCGTAAATATTATTGTTACTGCAGTCGTTGTGTAAAAAAACTGTTCATGAAGCTTCGTGTCTACATCTGTTGACAATGTGAGAATTACAAGCGGAATGATGAGGAAATCTGCTTTGGTTATTGCAACATCCAGTATTAGCAAAGGGGATTTCCCGCCTCAACTCCTTTGTAAATCGCACACTGTCAACAGATCTAGACACGAAGCGTTAAGAACATTTATTACACAACGACTGTCGTCAAGGGCGCGAATCATGTTGGGCCCGTCCCCCAAGCTCATGTGGGCACCATGTATTTTTATGAATGTGTATTTTTTATTGTTACATGTATTTTTTATGAATGCCCCCCTCCAAATTTACAGAGAAATCGGCACCATTGATTGTCGTAACCATAATACAACTCGTGATATCAGTATACTTACGGAATGGATTAAATTTTCTTGCTAGTTAACATGGAACATTGAAAGATTTTACAAGTGATTTTAAAATTTCTATTGTTTTATTCGTTATAAACATATGGTGAATTAATATTTTACTTATAATTACAAATGCCTACTTTATTAGTTGAAGAAAAAAACAAGAAAGAAAGTTTTGACTCAAACGAGAATCGAACCCGGGACCGTTTGCACTTCAGTCGCTGATTCTTCTCACTCTGCCACGCCGTCACTTGGTAAGTTTGCGTTTCGTACGATATATGCGTCGAGTATAAAACTTTAAGACGGTTTTTCTCCGTCATTTTTGCCCATTGTGCTCTCCCAGTTTGTAATATTAATTCTTTAAATATGCACTACCACCTCGCAAAAAATGGCCCTAAAGTTCACTTACCAAAGTGTGCCTTCTCCTTGTAAGTCTAGAAGGGTCCGCTGAACAGTGTTGCCACCAACAGCAGAGACAAATTGAGTTTGAAAAAATTACAATAACTCCGAAAAGGTCACTAGTGCTGTATGGTTTAAAATCTACAATACAAGGCGGTAAAGCATGAGGAGTAGTACCCTGGTTATGTGAGATCGATAAGTCACGTAGGGACCTAGATATTCGGTATCTTGTTAAAGCTGAGAAGTAAGGTTTGTAAAAGGTAGCAAGTATCATGTTCCCTCAAGCATCGATACGTGGGAACGTGGATACGTGGGAAATTTTGTAGTACAAAAAAGGCACAGATCTCAAAAATATATCATATCTGAAATATGTTAATAATAATAATAATAATAATAATAATAATAATAATAATAATAATAATAATAATAATAATAATAATAATAATAATAATAATAAGAAGAAGAAGAAGAAGAAGAAGAAGAAGAAGAATAAGAATAAGAATAGATATTAGATTTAATTCCAACGGTAAAGCTATTTTAGTAACACTAAAACTATTGGCAATAATGGTAACGAGTAAAGAGTAGTTAATTACGAGTATGGCAACTATTTGCTACGGAAAGAGTTGAATATGGTAAATATATGTGTAAAAATAATTTACTTCAAATCAGCACAAAGGAAGCAAAATTTTGACGTATATAACTGTAACACAACATTATGTTACTAATACGAGGTCAATGATGTGGGAAAATAATAATAAAAAAAGCAGATATTATGAAAGATCTGAGAATTACATTTGATAGGTTGTTAATATTTTGTCACCGCACAAATGATATCATGCAAACAGCAAGAAAGTAAAATAGTCTTTATTTTTTATTATTTCGAAACGATAAAATTACCTGTAAGAACTAAGCTAGAATTTGGTTCTGTAATATGAAACAGTATATCTACAACTTTGACTAATAAATTGACAGTATTCTTTGCACGGCAGCGATGGTAGCGCCACAAGGGATTTTTAGGTCCAATGCTATTTAGGACTAGTGCCGCGAAGTGATTTTTAGGTCTTGTGCCGTTTAGGACTAGTGCCGCGTCCCCTTTGTCGTCAAGTCGGCACGGGTTAATGTTCTCGAAGAGAGCTGCTATTTTACTAATGTGTGTGGGGTCACATAGAATACATTTGGGGAATGTGCATATCGCAACAAAAGATTATATACCATAACTCTACAAGATGGCGTCTGGTAAAGTTGTGATGTAGTAGTGGCTCCGTTTAAAGCGCTGGAAAAAGAAGTTAAAAGTCTCTGATAAGTTGTAAAATGTAGTGTTGCGTGAATTTATTGAACACAGTGTGAGTTTAGAGTTTCCTCATTTTGTGTAGAATAATGATTATTTACGTGATTTTCTTAGTACTTTGCTCTTTCGGAGAAGAGTTTATTTACAATCTACTCTCCCAGGTGTAGAAAGCATGAATCAGTGTTGGAAACTCTACATTTACTTGCAGTGACGGTGTAGTGTAACTTTTGGTACTGTAAGTGAGCGGAACTGAGCAACTGTACTATTAATTCAAAATTTATTGAGCAATGATTTAAAACATAATTATTGATAGTATAAGAAGTATCATAGTGAATCTCACGTAGATATTGCGATTAGTTAATTTTTTATTATATATATATTGTGGTGATCAAAAGGAGGCTGAATTGCTTTGCTCCTTATTGGAAATATGTGTAATCGTGCTATGTAATCTAGTTTTGCCGATGCCAGTGTTGGAAATATATAAGGTTTCCCCGTCTTCAGAATTACACAATGGATGTTTGTGGCAAGTGTTCCAAGTCTATATCGAGTATCTATATCCAAGTATATATTTAAAGAACTTCGAAGTTGTTTTATAAACAAATGAGACTCATATCCTGTTATTTACGATAACGGGCACACATTTTGGGACTTTAACTTTTAGATCATAGTTATTATAAAGAGGAGTACATAGCCTACTCCCCTGTTAAATTATCGTGATATTAAGCATATGATTTTCTCTCAAAAGGCCTATTAGTGCAAACCACCCTATAATTACTGGTGGGCCTCTTGTAACACACATATATATAATTAAATATTTATGTCCCAGTTCCATTGAAATTACTTTAATAATCACCAAACTTATCAGGATAATTATTTCAATAAATTATTTTTGTTACTTTTACACTTCGTATTTCTTTAATACTTATCATTACTTTTGCAGAAATTAAATAATACACTTCAATCAACTACGGCTTCCTCGCTTATTAAATCTTAAACGGGATAAGTAAAACAAGTTTAAACATGTCTGGCCACAAGATTTGTTATCTTAAGGTACCGGACTATTGTCCTTGTTGCCCTATAACTAAACATGCATAAACGTTATCGTTGCGCTCTCTTACAACTTATAATCATTTCTCAATATCTTCAAATTTATTAACATATTTTTTAACTGCTTCATAAACTGCTTCATGCATCTGCTTGTTCTTTGTTTTCATCAAAGCTCGATAAGAAGATTTCGCATTTCTCTATTTTTTTAAAAAAAAAAAAATTCGTTTAGATAGCCATTTTTACTCTTGTCTGTCTGTACGGTTTGATGAGAAAGTGAAACTGATTCAAAATTATTCGCCATTTTTGAGTCACGTCGTTTATACTGCCCTCTTGGTTATAATTTTGTCACTGAAAAGCTTTTTCGCTTTAGCAAGTTCCAGGTAAACCTCATATATAGCGTGCAGCGCGCAGATTTCAACCGTGTTATCATGACTAAATATATATATATTTTCTTGCTTCTTTAAATCCCCAGTGTACTCTTTACGACTTTCATCTTAATAGTTATTATATTCAATTGAATGTGCAATTGATTATTGTTTCTTCACATTATACCCTTTAGGCACAGACATGACCTGTACGCATATTAAACATTACAGCTTACCTTTGCGATTTCTTATATAAAAGTCATTTTCTCAGTACTCTTGATACAGTTTGGATTTTATCGGGGCGCAAGGTAGCTCAGTTATAGAGCGCTTATCTCTTTTGCATGGGGTCCCTATAGGGTGGTCCTTAGGTATATGGAAAAAAATAAATTTTCGAATTTCTTTCGCCGCACCCCCTATTTCTTTTCCTTTGGTAGTAGAAACATCATACGCAAAATTTCACAAAAATCCATCAACCTTAACCAGTGCTGCAAACCAGTTGATTTTTGTAAAAAGAAATCCATTTAAATTTCAATGGCACTCGATTTATTATTTGTCAATAAACGTATAATAATTATCGCAAATGTAAACAGGACAATATAAAGCTTTCTTTTGTAATTGAGAATTGACTGGGTTTCAAATATAGTCTGTTGGTTATCAATCAACAAGCTACAAGCATCATGATTTTCGTCCGTACATATAGTACTTATGGTAATGCAGTGTCATGAACCACCGTGTAAAATATATTTGGATCTATTTCTCATGCCACTTGTTTCGTTAATAAAATTTACATGAGTTAGAAATCAATCAGCTAATAAATACAAGTAAAAATGATAGTGGTTGATATTCCAAAAAATGGACAAAAAATATATTTGAATTGTAGATCGACTTAATGATAACTTTAACTTTTTACATAAGGTAGCTTTTCCACATCCTGGAAACAAGTCTTTCACCAATTGCGAAAGGAATTGTTTCTGTTCTTCATTTTTAGTTAGAACTGCATTGTGATCTTCCATTAACTTTACGCTCTTTCCGCTGCGTTATTTGTAATGCAGCTTATGAACTACTTTTTTTCCGAAAAGAAATTCATCATACTCGACCAACAAACCGGATCAAGGTCTAAAAAACCTGTAGAAATCCGAAACCTTTTGAAGAACTTCTTAGTGTTTCCTATCACAAAATCATCAATTTTTCTTTCTTCAATATCATCTATTTCACTTGCGCGCAGTTCAAATCGGTTCATCGTTTCATATGAACTGTCACTATTTTTTAATTTTTCTGCTATTTTGTGTTTTGTTCATTATTGACATTCTCGTCAAAAAATGAAAGTGCTCATACTCCTCTGAGAGGTACCAAAGATATTTGGAAAACTTCAATAAAGCCACTCTCGAGAGATCAGCGTTTATGAGTTTGTACGTTTGAAGGCTCTTCAAAAATTGTAAATCTTGATGTGGTGAACGAGATGCACTGGGACAAGAAAACCAAGCTTTTACATACAACATAAACCAAGCTTTTTAGAACAGGAAAAGTGCACACTTGACGATGTCCTTCTTCTTCCCGCTCATTTAATTTAAACTGTTTACCAAAGTGAAATATTTTTAAACATCATAACTTTTCCCATCCACCTTGCCTGATGTAAAGCTTCAGGGAAACGGAAAGAAATACCTGCAGGAGGCGTACTTCCTAGAAAAATTACTATAAGTTCCAGAAGTTCTCGGTAATCTTGTCTGCAATGCTTCTCTGCATTTCCAAATTTTGAACAGCAAAAACTATCGTATCTTTCTTCATATTGCAAAGAACTGATTTAACACTTCGATTAGAAATTCATGTAACAAAATTGTTGTGTTGAAATCTCGGCCACTCTTTCTGGGAAGGCTTAAAAATTGGCACCTCTGGACCGGAAGAAACTGAAACACCTTCTTCAAATACACACTTTAATATCAATTCAAAAATATGATGCCTACACGGAAGATATAAAAGATCTTTTTCCAATTTCTGTTCAAGAAGAATATAAGCCCCATTGATACGTTCAGTATTAGCAGTTGTCCCAATGCCTCTCCTGTTGCGATTAATGTGTGTATGGAGCTTTATCAATCATTTTATAGCGATCAAAAGCCGCAACGAGTCGTGGAGTAATAAATCGTACTTTCACTCTTCTGTTCGGAGATCCTGCCACTACCTCATCAGAATCTACTCCTTCCATTGGAATTGTATTTTCTGTTTGGCATACATTTTCGTCTTCAACACTTGAATTGATAATCGATTATTCACCCGCTTCGCTTACTTCACAAGTCGTCCTTTTTGCCTTTGAGATATAAGGAATTCCTTCTCCTCTCCTGAATTTGTATTAAGTCTAAAGCATTTTGATGTGCTGTATCAAATAAATCGTCTAACATATCTAAGAAATATGTCTTGTCTCCTTTTCCCTTCACTATTTCCTATACTTGATTTTTGAAACCAATGACACATTTCGTACAATCCAATGGGTTTATCGATGCTGTGGTGAGTATCCTTGATCGGTATTCTTGCTTTAGACCAAAACATGCCTGTTTCACGAATTGCTAACCGAGCATTCTCTCTTAAAGGTAATTTCACATTCGTATGTTATAAAAGAATGCACCAAGTACTTGTCTGTTGGACAGTAACATACAACCCAATATCTGTTCACTCATATTACCAACGAGGTAAATACCACTAGGATAACTGACTTCACTAGACACCGAACACATAATGATCACTTTGTTCATTTAATCACATGTGATGATACAAGATTTACAACGAAACTTCAATTCCCTAAAAATAACAATCATATCAAAAGAAAATAGAAAAATCTTTTTTTGTTTTTTGCTAGCCGAGGCTGGCTACCCGCCCGAGGGTTACGTCCTCCATGGGGAAAAAGAAGTTTGGCAATTGAGAGGAAAGGACTGGGAGATGGTCTAGGGGATTTTCATTTTATTTCATTATCTTTTTATTTCATAATATTTAGTATATAGAAGGTGGATATTGCTATCTTTGCGATAGCAACCATATGGTAGGGGAGTGTCGGCATTGTTTGATAGATTGATTACAGTACACTGTAGAATTGGACAATATTTCTTTATGGAGGAGAAAACAGGAATGAGATGACTATGAGATGAGGTGTACTTGACAACACAATACGAGGGTGATTGTTAGAGGACAGATGGAAGTTAATCTTCTCCTTTGAGGGCTGCTTCAAGCATTGATGGGAGACAGGGGAAAGTTAGTAACAGAAGACTAGATGGTATATGACTCTGTGGTATATGACGGTATGATATGAGGTGGAGGATGGTCGATGAGAAAAGTACGAGTGAATGGAAGATCAAGGTGGTCGGATGGTAGAGAATAATGATACAATGTGAAAAGAAGGGAAAGAGAAGAATGTGTGATGGGATGTAAAATATCAAAGTTGGTATGAGTGTTAATAGTAGCACGGAGGAGCGGGTGATGAAAATGGAGACGTGTCTGAAAGTATCTAAGGCGAAGCTTTTCGAGATGGAATAAGATGTGAGGAAAAGGCATTCGATCGTATAGAATCTGAGTTGGACTCGGAAGTTTGATGCGGTAGGCTATACGAAGGGCGTGTCGTTCTAGGACTTTAAGTTTGTTATAATAGGAAGGGGGAGTTTCAATCCAGGCAGGGTGGCCATAGGTCAGCACCGGGCGAAGAAATACTTTATAGATGTTTAAAAGAAGTTCGAAGTGAAGACCCCAAGTTTTACCAGTTAGGCGTTTAAGTAAGTTAAGTCGACGGTAAGCTTTTGCTGTGACATCCTGTAGTGTGCTTTCCAAGAAAGGTGCCTGTCCAATGTAAGTCCCAGGTATTTGTTTTAGAAAGCTGAAGACCAGTGTCGTTAACGGTGAGATTCAATAGAGATGGATTGTGGTGAACTTTGGAGCGTTGATTTGGTGGTAGGATTGCTGTGGATTGGCTTTTACTGGCATTGACCTTAAGTCTCCATTTATCACACCAGATGACAAATGTATTTATCGCATCTTGTAATGCTGTGTTACATTGGTGAACAGTGCGGCCCACGGCAAGAAAGGCCGTGTCGTTAGCATATTGAAATAGATGAACGTTGGCA
Source organism: Thermobia domestica (assembly GCF_964235325.1). Lineage (NCBI taxonomy): Eukaryota > Metazoa > Arthropoda > Insecta > Zygentoma > Lepismatidae > Thermobia > Thermobia domestica. The sequence goes on along the minus strand of NC_137469.1, from coordinate 131,056,794 downwards.
GGAAATGGAGGCATGTCTGCGACATACACCAGGTAGAGTAGAGGAGAGAGAGAAGAGCCCTGAGGCACACCGGAATGTAGGAAAATCGGATGTGGTGATTGCTGATTGATGAAAACGTAAGCGAGGCGTGCAGATAGAAAATTATAAATGAATCTATGTATGCAAGGGGAAGGCGAAAATTGAATAACTTAGAGGGAAGTCCCTAGTGCCAAACTTTATCAAATGCCTTTTCCAGACGAAAAAGGATCAGGCAGGATGATTTTGCCTTATTGTAGTGATTAGTGATATTGTTTAGAACATGCATGAGCTCATCATTAATACTGAATTGTGGGCGGAATCCTGCTTGGTGTAGCGGCAGATGATCGTATTGTGAAAGATGGAGATGAAGACGTTGGACTATGATTTTTTCCAGAGTTTTAGTAAATACCGGGGTGAGCTGAATTGGGCGGTAAGAGGATACGTGGATGGGAGGTTTCTCTGGTTTAAGAAACATAGGAACTTTAGAAGTTTTCCATGTTTTCGAATATATCCGTTACGAAAATTAAATGTATAGATCAGGGCAAGAATATTTATCAGAACTGGTGGGCTTTCTTTCACATGGTGATACGAGATGTTGTCGATAACTGGAGCGGTGTTGCGTTTGCGGGTAACTATATTCGTGATCTTGGTAGGAGTAATAGGGGCAGTGAGTGTTTTGTTAGAAGAGACTGTGTGATTGACATTAGGTTGAAGATGTGGGAGCCAGAAGTTAAAGTGCTTTGTGGGATGATGACGAAAAGGGCGTATAGCTGATAAAGGCGTAAAGATATCCTGTAAATATGTAGCGAAGGCATTAGCTTTATCTTGGTGTGAGTGGTGTGTTTGATCATGATGAATGAGTGGATATGACGTTCTGGCGTATTTTCCGGTGAGTGCGTTGAAACGCTTCCAATATTTTGTAGTATGGGATGTATCAGAGAGTGAATTACAAACCTTGATCCATTGTCTTAATTTGTAAGCTTTAACGTATTTGGAGACTGTACGGTGAAGAGTTCGATGATGTTGAAGAGCTTCACGGTTTCCAGATCGTATGTGTTTTTTATAAAACTGGCGAGAGCGCTGTATGAGAGTAAGATATTGTGAGGGTATTTTAGGTTTGTGGGGTGAATATGTAGATTGAGGAATAAACTCTTGAGAGGCAACTTGTATATGATTAATGATATGATCCAGGGTAGAGTATAACTCATCTTCCGTAGTGAGCGGAGTATAACACACCGCTCCCATTGCTCAAGAGAGTGACTTAAGTAAGTTCGATATTTCGACCAATTTGCCTTATCATAACGGGGGATAAGCCTTGGAGGGTGCCGTGTGTTAGTGATAGAGGTAGGGGATACTCGGAGGCTGAGTTTAATTGGGACATGATCGTTACCTATTGGATCTAAGATATCAATGAGAATACGGTGTGATAAAGAGGATGAAGTTATGGCGATGCCTGGAGTAGTATTGCATTCTGGGCGGGTGGGTTTAGGTAAAGGATGAATTATATCGGTCGTAGTTGTAGCAATGAAATTCATGAAAGTTGTCTTATCTCTATCAGAGCGGCTGTGAATGTTAATGTCTGCTAAAGTGATGTAATGACGGAAGTTGTTAGAGATGTACTGAAAGAATGATAGTGGAATTGAGTGACTGGGACGAACATAAATGGTAGCTACTGTTACACATAATGACTTATAATATAGAGTAGTAACGAGATGTTCTGGTAGATTTTGGATCGGTGCAGAATGAATACGGTGAGGTATATGACGTGAAAAACCTATGGCAACGCCGCCACTAGCACGGCGGGCTGGTATGTTAATATCATGGCGAAGAATGTGATATCCTGGAAGGCGGCAAGTGAGCTTGGATGTGAGGTGCGTTTCATTCAGAAGGAAAGTATTGACTTTTTCTTCTAGTAAAAGTTATTCAAACAGAATTTTATGAGTGAAAAATGAGCGGATGTTGAGGAATAAGAATATGAGCCTCGATAAAAGCCATATTCAAGATGGATTTAGACAGCAGTTGTGAGTGGAGTTGCATGGAAATGTACGTAGGGGCCATTATAGGTAGCATGGAAGTGAAGATGGAAAAGGTTGTGAGGGGCATGTTGAACATGCTGTAGCATGAGTGGCCATGCAAAAGGATGGACGTTCTGAAGTGCCAAAGTGATGAATGCTAATAATTGATGAAGGGTGACATATTCATTGAGTTCCAGTGGTGTATCCACTGTTTGATTCTGAGCGTCATGAGTACGTAATGGTACTACCAGTTCTGATTTAGTCTCTTCTGGAATAGGCCGAGATTTACATTTATAACTGCAAGTTGGATGAGATCTTTCGTGGCAAGTATTACAAGTAGGAGCTTGTTGAAGATTAGTGCAGGTGTGAGTTGGATGAGGTCCAGAGCAATAGCCGCATTTGAATTGGTTTGTGCAGCGATCAGTGGAGTGCGTGTGTATTCCTGGCATCTATCGCATCTAAGAGGAAGTGGTGCTGGTGATCGTGACGGTTCAACACGATGTCACTTTTTTGAAGATGAAAACGCCATTATCTGGTAGATCGTTTATCGTTTCTTGTGAAGTGGTCAAGATCCGGACCATGTATGTTGGTTCCTGATTATTCCGAATACGGATACATTTTTTGAAGAAATAAACTTGCTCTCGTAGTTCATCTTTAACCTCTGCATCTGTTATCGACGGATCAACCCCGCGGACCACTACCGACATGGTAAATGGTTGGCGTGCGAGTGGGCGCTGTTTCTGCCTATTGTTAGTCAGTGGAGAAAGTGTTGCGGTTTTTCCAAAGATTTCAAAGGTATGTTTATCTCGGATGGTTGTAGCAAAGTTTGCTGATGATGACTTAATGATGAAGCCGTTCTTGGTTTCTCCTATTTTTTATATCTCAGAGCGTGGTCGGTATTTCAGAATTTGTTGAAGAAGTAGTTTCGAATTCCGGTACTTATTGTAGTTTTGAAGAAGATAGCTATAAACTTCCTGTTGCAGCTTTGGAGGAGGTAGAGGAGGAAATTCCTCTTCGTCAATGATGAGACGGTCATCGTCTGAACTAGAGATGCCGTGGGCATCTGTATGGTGTTTCTTGGATGGTAGCAATTTGGCGACGGTACTGGGTTGCTAAGAGGTGAGCGAGGTCGATCTGGGCTTGTTTCAGGTTTAGACTTTTCCCTACGAGGCTTCCGCTTTACTGTTTTCGTAGAGATGGTAGATGGTCGAAAAGCTGATGGTCCTCAAGCCTGCACAGTATCCATAGCCAGATACTATAAGCGATGAAAAGTTTTATACAGCTAGCGGTGAAGTGATGGAAGCGAAGCGAGACGAAGTAATAAGAAATGATTAAAAAATACACAATAATAATGTACTTCAGCAGGCTTCCACTTCGGTGAAACCCTCAATCTCTTATAACCTGTCGCCCGAAACTGAATTCCGAGCGCCTTGCGTCCACACGTACGCAAAGAAGACAATCTAGACTTGTTACGAAAGCTGTACTGTGCCAGCTGGTTAAGTATCTGTACATTTTTTTTGCTAGCCGCATACGACTAGCACCCACCCAAAGAGTCACACCCTTTATTGAGGGATGAGGTAGGAAAGGAAAACTGAACGGAGGAAGGTAAATGGTGGATGGTTAGAAACCAGTTTTTATTGGTTTCTTTATTTCCATATGAAAATAAATAATGTGGAGGGAAACATCAATTCGCAGCAGCGGTACTGTCTTTGAGCTGCAAGCACATTATGGCCTTTAACCATAATCATTCAATTAGGATGGGATGAGGTTAGAAGGAGGTGCAGTAGACATCAGAACAACAGGGAGATGGTTAGAGTAGACACATGCAAGCTATCTTCTGATCCCGGGCTACTCTGGATCGTGATGTAGACAGTGGGAGGCCTATTGAAACAGTAGGACTAATGTGGAGTATATGGAAAAATGAAAGCTGAATCAAGATGCGTGTCCAAATCGGCTACGAGAGGAAGGTGAAAACTATCTGGCGTTAGGGAGTAGTAGTAGAGAGTAAAGAGTAAAGATAAGGGAATATGGCGAAGTAATTTCGATTTGCGGAAGGTGGCGTTGAAATGCATAGTGTCGAAGAGAAGTGGATGTGCTTCTGGAAGCGTTGAGAGATGTATCGTAAGCGGAGAGTTTCAAGATGATAGAGAATATGGGGAAATGGTGTACGGGCGTATAAATCACGGGTGGGGTTGGAAGACGGATTCGGAAAGCAAGCCAGAGTGCATGGCGTTCCAGAACTTGAAGGCGTTTGTAGAAGGAGGGAGGAGCATCGACCCAAGCTGTAAAGCCATAAGTGAGAACAGGTCGGAGGAAAGCTTTATAGGTATTCAAAGGTGTGGTAGCATAAAGACCCCACGTGGTAACGGTCAGGCGACGAAGAAGATTAAGGCGAGAATAGGCCTTTTGACATATACTTAAGGTAGGGAGTCCATTTGAGGCGTTGATAAAAAATAACGCCTAAATAGGTGAGTGTTTTACTGATGGTAATAGGAGTGTGCGAAATGTGAAGATGGAGGTTGGCAGGGTTACGATAGACACTGGACCGTTGGCCAGGCGGTAAGAAGATAATCGCCTAAGTTTTTGTGGCATTGATGGTAAGTCGCCACGTGTGGCACAAAGAAAGAAAGGAATCAATGGCGGGCTGGAGTAAGAGATTAAGGCGAGAGATCGTATTTCCTGTAGCAAGAAAGACAGTGTCATTAGCATTGAAAAAGGGTGACATTAGCGAGTAGAGTAGGAAAATCTGCGACATAAAGAAGATAGAGAAGGGGTGAGAGAGCCGAGCCTTGTGGAACACCTGAGTGAAGGAAAATGGGAAGAGATAGAAGATTGTTAATGGATACATAGCTAAGGCGACAGGTTAGTAAGTGATGGATAAGACGAATGTAACAATAGGGCAGATTAAAGTGAAAAGTTTATAGAGAAGGCCCATATGCCATACCTTGTCGACAGCTTTTTCGAGATCAAATAACAGAAGACAGGATGGTTTGGAAGTGTTGAACTGTTCGGTGATGAAAGTAGTAAGGCGGAGAAGTTGATCTGAGATGCTAAAGAAAGGGCGGAAACTAGCTTGAAGGAGAGGGCGTAAATTAAAAGCAGTGATATGGGTGTGGAGACGGGTGACAAGGATACGTTCAAGAATTTTGCTAAATACTACAAGGTTCTCCCAAAAGTTCGTAAACACATGCAAAAACTTGAAATTTTATGCAATTGTTAGGTGTTTTGTCTGTTTATATCGTGATAGTGATGCTCTTTATTTGTGTATTCTACAATATTATGAGTTGGATGGGACGATAAGAGGAAACTGAGTGCGCTGGTTTGTTGGGTTTAAGAAACAATAATATGGTAGAGGTTTACCAGGACATTGGATAAAAGCCAGTGCGAAGGATGAAGGTAAAAATAACGGAAAGGAGGTAATGTGAGATATAAGGACCTTCCTTGATATGACGATATTTGATTTTATCTATGCTGGGGAAGTGTTCTTTTTTCGAGAGACGGTTTGATAGATTTCCGGGACAGTGACGGGGAGAGTGAGTGGATTGCTTAGAGGAAGCTCATTATCGGGGTGAGGTTGTAAGTTCGATGAGGAAAGGTTTACATGATCAGTAGGATGGTGGCGAATTCTTCGATCAGGCAAAGTTGGGGTGAAGATATCTTGAAGACGGGTTGCAAACGCGTTGGCTTTGGTAGTATTGTCTGAAATAGGATGATCGCCATAGAGAAGTGGGTAGGGGATACGGGTACTTTTGCCAGTGAGTTGATGGAAACGCTTCCAGAACTTGATGGGATAAGAGGTGTCAGCAAGAGAGTTGCACGTTTTAATCCAGCTGTGGCGCTTGTATGCCACGAGATAATTATGGACTGTACCTTGGTACTGGCGGTGGAGGCGAAGGGATTCAGAATTTCCTGTACGGGTAAAATCTCGATATAGTTGGCGGAAGCGTGTGATGAGCGAGAGATAGTGGGGTGGAAGTGGGGGTTGGTGTGGTCTGATTACCGATTGTGGGATGTTTTTCTGCGACGCTGAGTGAATGGTGTTGGTGACATTGTCAAGAATCGTGTAGAGTTCTATTTCTATAGTTGGAGGCGAAACGTCAGAGAGGTTTTCAGAGATGTAGAGGCGGTAACGAACCCAGTCAACTTTATCGAAACGAGGAGTGGTACGAACTAGAAAAGACTGGGTATTAGAACGGGATTGCCGGAGAAGGATGGTAAGTTTTACCGGAACATGATCGCTCCCAAGTGGGCCCAAGACCGTGATCGCACACCGTGGAGAGAGATTGCGGATGTTATTACCACGTCCGGGGTGGAGTTACTTTCGGGACGAGTTTGTTTGGGAAGAGTATGAATGAACCCAGTAGTGAAAGTAGTGATATACGTTTGAAAGTCTAGTTTCTGGTGGGCTGAGCGACTATGAAATTTCAGATCGGCCATAATAATGAAAGAATGGAAATGAGAAGAGATGTAGTGAAAGAAGTCTTGCGGAATGGGATGGCCTTTACGAACATAAAGAGTAGCAACAGTGACAGATAAATGTTCAAATAAAGCGTAAGAATGAGATGTTCAGGAAGATTAGGAACAGTAGAGAGGTGCTGACGATAAGGAACACTGGGTGGGAATCCTATGGCGACTCCACCATTTGCATGATGTGCTAGAAGAGCATTATCATGTCGAACTAACTGATAACCATAGATACATGGATGGAGGTGCGGGGTCAGATAAGTTTCGTTTGAAAGAAACGTAGTAACATGTTCTTCCCGGAGTAGTTGCTCAAAAGGAGGTTGATGTTGTGATAGGGAACAAATCTTCAAAAACAAAGTTCAGTTCCATGATAAAAGCTACAGCGAAAGTTAGTTTATGTGATAGGTAGTGAAGAGAGTCAAACTGCTGTTTGGAGCACATCGGAGTGAAAATTAACAGTAGGACCAGAATATGTGGCTTGATCGTCGACGTTTAGGATGGCTTTTCCTGTCTGTTGAACCTGTTGTAAGATGTGATGACGAAGGAACGGATGGATATTCTGAAGAGTAACAGTGATGAAAGGCAAGAATTGATTGATCTTGGTTGGTTGATATACGGATGATGGCGGAGGAAGAGTGGTATCTTGAGGCCCGTGGGGACGGAGAGGAACAACAACTTCTGGCTTGAAAGGTTCGGCGGTTGGTCGGGCTTTGCATTTGTAGCTATAGGTGGGATGATTAGAACCACAGGTGCTGCAGAGTGGAGGTTGCGTAAGATTTGTGCATGTTTTGGTAGCGTGAGGTCCGGAGCAGAAACAACATTTGGGTGTATTCGGGCATTGAGAGTGTGATGTGAGTTGTAGACTTGACATGTCTCACAACGGACGGGGAGGGGTGCCGGTGATTTAGAGGGTTCTACTCTATGCTTTTTACGATAGATGTAAGCGCTATGCGAAAGAAGATTGCCGATTGTTGATGAGGAATCCGTAAGCACACGGACCATGTACGTGTTTCCAGAGGCGCTTTTGACGCAGATACACCTAAAAATAGTGTGTCCGTCAAGTTTGAGTTCCTCAGCAATCTCTTCATCGGTATAGTTAGGTGGTACTCCTCGAATAAGAACCGAGAGTGCTGGTGATCGACGAGGTGGTGGAGGTTGTTTCGTACTAGAAGCAGGTAGTTTAAAAAGACGAGTGTTCTTGCCAAAGATTTTGTCGGAGTGTGTATTTAACAGTGTACCATCCAGGTTGGAGTCGGGACTTTTGATGATGCCTTTACGGGTTGAGACTATTTGAGTGATGTTTGCACGTGGAACGTATTTGGTGAGTCGAAGGTATAGTTGCTTTAGATCCTGATATTTTCGGTCGTAATTGGTAAGTAAAAACGAGCAAACTACTGGAGACTGAAGATTGCTGGCTATAGGTGGATTCTGTAAAGGAGGTAAAGATGGAAAGTCTGCATCCATGTCGACATTACCTGATGTAGTTGATGATGATGATTCGCTAAGAGTATGAGGACGTTTAGCACTTGGTGATTTTGACCGAGGGTCCTCTTTAGAATGAGGCGATCGTGAGCGTTCAGGACTAGGTTGAGGTTTTCCACGGCGTTCCTTCCGTTTAACGGAAGAGCCGGAATCGGTGTGAATGTCCTGTAGTAGACATAGCTAGTGAAAGCCTAACACAAATATGATACTATAAATATATGTGTCAGATAGTAGGTTGAAGACCACCCATTCGGATAGTGGTCTAGGTGAGGAAATGCCCCAGTCTAAACGTGTCGCAACGAGCTACCCTTGGCTGAGATAAGTCTGATACCTGTTGCTCAGCGAATATCTGACGTGCAAGTCCCAGGATCGTGGACAGGATTACAAAAAGCAGCCGTGCTGACGTTTGGTACGTCATAGCTGATATGGTCGATATCGCTATCGACCTCAGAGATGTATGCAAAAAATAGAGTAATAATGTTAGGATTGGTAGGTTGTACTTTATTCATCAATTTGTAGTTCCAAACGAATAAATGCTTTTGGAGCATGTCTCCTAACCCTACCCATTGGAGGGTTACGCCCTCTCTTTGCCACAGTATTTACGACATTACGGATTAAATTATGTAGGATGGTGTAAGAGTAATTTTATAAACAAACAGTGCTGAAAAATTACAATAAACAAAATATTAGGTGACTGAATAAATAGAAATGTGCATACAAGAAAACGACAAACATCTAAATGGTGCAGGTAAAGAAAAGGAAACTTTTGTATAGAAACAATGTGTTGTGCTTTTATGAAATAAAGATGATGTAAAATGAAATGCAGTGTATACACGCAACAGTCACAACACACAGTGTTAGGTATACGAATGCAGGTTAGTTCTTCTGTCTCGGGGCAACTCGAGATTGATGGCAACAAGGGGGCATCCCAAGGTTATTATTGAAGTCAGACATTGTGCTACAATGGAAACAAATGAGGAAGATGATCGGGTATATGATATATATTAAAGATGTCGTGTTCTTCAGCTGTAGGATGTGTGGTTTTTAGATATAACGTGAGAAGAATGTTCAATGCTGAATGCAAATATTTATACGGTGCGTCAGTTTGCGCATCAGCTTGTAAAGTATCAAGAAGTAATGGCTGGGAGACTGATAGGCGGGATAGTATGTATTTCAAACGAAGGTCGGCAATATGTTGAATAAGGTGAGGGAAATTGATATCTTCATATGTCAAGAAGTTCGGATATGGTAATTTTATGTGATATGCAAGTCGGATGACATGGCGTTCCAATATCGATAAACGGTCGTAGAACTTTGTTGCAGCATTGCACCAAGCAATGTGACCCAAAATTAAGATAGGCCTAAGGAACATTTTATATGTATTTAGTAGCAATGGGACATTTAATCCCCAAGTAGTTCCAGTTAGCCGACGTAGAAGGTTGAGCCGGATTAGCGTTTTGTGATATGTTTTCAAGATGAGTCTTTCAATTGAGCTTTGTATCGAATAAAACACCGAGATATGTTGCTGTGGAAGTTGTTTGCGGAGAACGTTCATTAAGCATGACTTTGAGGTTTCGCGGATTGCGGTGAACCTTGGAGCAGCGTTTCGGAGGTAAAAAGACTTAACGCTTGTGTTTTATCGCTATTGACAGTAAGTTTCCAAGTGTTACACAATTGCACAAATTCACTGAGAGTGGATTGTAATCTCATGCAAATCTGATGCATAGTTTTGCCAAGAGCTAGAAAGGCCGTGTCATCGGCATATTGAAATAAGTACACGTTTTGCATAGGTTTAGGTATAGCAGAGGCAACAGTATATGTAAGAGTTGAGTGAGGGCAGATCCCTGTGGAACGCCACAATACGGAAAAATGGGAGATCCTATGGAGAGATGGCAGGTCCTATGTATACATATCCTATTCGATTAATTTAAAATGAAATATGAAACGTAAGTAGCAGATAGGGAGGTTTAGTTTCTGTAATTTTTGAATAAGTCCATAATGCCATACTTTATCGAAAGCCTTTTCAAGGTCCATTAATACAAGGCAAGATGGAAAGGCCTTGTTATATTGGTTTGTTATTAGCGTAGATAGCCAAAGTAACCTGTCGTTAATGGAAAAGTCTGGTCGAAAACCTGCTTGGTGTATGGGCAGTAAGTTATGCTCTTGAATATGTAAGTGGGGCCGATGGACAAGAATTTTCTGTTTACTGAAGACTGTTGTCAGTTGTATTGGGCGATAAGAAGACACAGGGTGCGCTGGTTTATGAGGCTTAAGAAACATGCATATTTTGGATACCTTCCAATCCATTGGGTAAAAGCCGGTGCGCAGAATGAAGTTGTAGAGAGCAAGAAGTAGTGTAAGTAAACTGAGTGGAGCCTCTTTTGGGAGCCGATAGGAAATATGATCGATGCTTGGTGTAGTGTTTCGTTTCTTACGAACTGCGTTTTGAAGTTCTTGTGTAGTGATTTGTGCTGTAATAGGATGGTCGTTATCTATGAAGTGTGAGAGTGATGGTTCAAGAGCTAGGATAAAAGACAAATCTGTGCGGTTATGAGAAATATATGACATTGCAGGCTTAAAGACCGTTTGTAATTTTGTTGCGAATGCGTTAGCTTTATTTTCGTCCGTAGAAAGAGGAACATCATTGTCCAACAGAGGGTAGGATCGTTTAGTGCTTTTGCCTGTGAGACTATGAAAGATTTTCCAATATCGGCTTGGTGAGGCTTCATCGGTTAGCTTATTATATGAGCTGATACAGTTGCTACGTTTGTATGCTATGAGATAATTTGTAACAGTTCTTTACCTTTGTCTGTGTTCACGGAGACATTCTTGATTACCGGTTCGTTTATATTCTCGAAATTGTTGGCGTGATTTCTGTATTAGAGAAAGATATTGTGGGGGCAATTTTGTCTTAGATAGATAAATTTTCTCCACAGCTTGATGAACACCAGTATGTAAAGCATCTGTGATGTGGTTTGAAACATTGTACATTTCGGTTTCTGAAGTTGGTGGTTAAAAAGTGGAAACACGGTTATTTACGGTCTGCCGAAATTGAGGCCAATCAGATTTATCATAACGGTGGATAAGTTGTGGTTCTAGCTTTTGTAAAGATGGTCGAGTCTTCTTGATGGTTAGTTTGATTGGGCAGTGATCGCTTCCAATCGTATCAAAAACCTCGTATCAAACTCGCAGTCATTTATAAGCGCGAGAGACGTAATCGCTACGTCCGGGGTTATTTGGCTGTCTGGTCGAGTAGGACCAGGAAGAATATGAATGTGAAGTTGTAGTGTAGTTGAAACAAAGTCCATAAACCGTTGTTTCTTCCTTGCACTTCTGCTATGAATATTTATATCAGCCATAATGATTATGTTTTTTAAAATTATAGGCTATATAATCGAAAAAGGTGAATGGTATTGGGTGGCCAGGCCGTATATATATGGTATCTACACTAACAGTAAGAGAAGGGTAGTATATAGAGAATAAGATATGTTCAGGAAGTTTTGCAAATGCAGTAGGATTGTATTGTCTATAAGGACGTTTGGGAGAAAAGCCAATCAACACCCCTCCTTGAGCGCGTGCTCGTACATCGTGGTAGTCGCAGCGTTGAAGTTGGTAACCAGAAAGTCGTGCAGAAGACGCTGGTTTTAAAGCTGTTTCGTTGAGAGCTACGATATCAATTTTTCTTGTAACAGAAGAGGTTCTAAGTACTTCGTGTTGTTGAAATGATCTGATGTTAATGAATAGTAAAGTAAGAGCCATAATGTATACTGCCATATTGTTTTTAGACTTCTGTCTCTAGAGGTGCGATGTGAAAGTGAACGAAAGATCCTGATATGTAGCAGTAAAGTTAAGATTGAACAGAGATTTGACTGTTGATATGGCTAAACAAAGAATGTGCTCTCGTTGGGAAGGGAAAACATTTTGTAGTAGAATCGTGATATAACGAAGAAGATCTTCGACAGTGAGAGGTTGAGCAAGATATTTGAGGGTGGTGTGGCTTTGTCGAAACTTTGTACTTGCAGTGTCCGTTCTGGACGTTTCGATTGTGCCTGAGGTTTTCCCTTACAGTGATAGGTGAATGTAGGATGATTTTCGTTGCAAGTAGAGCAGCGTGGTTGTTGCTGTTGATTTTTTGCATGCTTTGTGTCGTGAGATTCACCACATTTAGATGGATTTGGGCACTGGCGAGTAAAGTGTGCGTTATAAGTTTGGCATTTCACACCCCGAATTGGCAAATGTCCCAGTGTCTTGGACGGCTCGAGTCTATGGAGTTTCTTATAGATAGGAGTTCCATGAGCTAACAAATATTTAAGTGTTGTCTGATCTTGGGACAAAACGTGTACCATGTAAGTAGGACCATTGTTATTTTTAATACGAATGCATTTGTTGACCTCAATGCCTTCTTGTTTGAGTTCAAGAACTTCTTCATCGCTGATTTCAGGTATCACTCCACGGATAACAAAAGAAAACATTGGTGGTTTTCGTGGAGGAAGTGATTGTTTTGCCTTCTGATCGGTTTGTTTGGTTAATTTAGCTGTTTTGCCAAAGATCTCGTATGACACTTTGTTCCTAAGTGTGATACCGAAGTTCGGGTCTTTTCAGCGGATGACAAAGCCATTTCTAGTTTTAACAATATTTTCTATACTGGCTCTACGTAAATACTTGTTTATTTGTAGGAATATCATTTTAGGATGAGTATATTTGGTGCCAAAATCGGTGAGCAAAAAACAAAAGATTGGTTCTTTAGATGTGGAGAAATTTGAGCCTGAGCTACAAGAATTGTGCTTTGCCGAGTCCATGTTAGTAGTTACAGGGGACCGAGATCTGTCGCGAGGTCTTTTACTTAAATGAGTGGAGTCACCAGAATCATTACGATCCCTGGGTTTAGTTGCTCGCAAACTGGGGTGACTGTCTCATAAAAGGTGCCTGGTACGACCGGAACGAGGCTCATTTTTACGGTCTATTTTAGAAGAGCCAGGAGCCGGTGGCCCCACGAACTGAGGTAGGTTCCTGTGCATTGGTCCAAGGACCAGCACAACCTATCCGTGTGATACGACAAGAGTGAAAAATGAAGTGATGAAACCAATGACGATGATGATAATATTCCAAAAATACAAGCGACCCTCCGAAAGTGTCAACTTTCGTCAATCCTCTAAATAACGGGACGCTCACAAGTGCGTATGCTACTCCTGATCCTCCATAACAGATTAACAGTTATAAGAGAGACTGGGTTCTGCTCAAAGGTAAAGATGTGTGTGTGTAAAAATAATTTTTTAAAACTTTTTCAGTGCTAGCTTGATGGCTAGCTCCCCCAAAAGGTTATGTCCTTTATATGGGAAGAGAAGGAAGAGGATTGTGGATAGGTGTATAGTGCTGGTCTATGAGTGCATTCTTTATTTATTAGCTTCAATAACAAACAAAAAAATAAACAACAGGTATATTACGAAGATAAATATAGAAATAGATGTGAATGTATGATATAACTGCAGACATTATGCTATAATCATAAGGATGGGGAGTAGGTACTATTTCAGGCGATGGCATTGCCTTTATTTTGGTTATGGGATCATACGAAGGACATTATAGCTTTAATGCTATAATCATAAATGAGGGGAATGTATGAGATGGAAATGAAGTTCATCGGACATCACAACACGTGGGATATGTTAGTGGATGAATGAGCTTATCTTCCGATCCTGGGGTGGCTCAGGACCATGATGGAGACAGTGGGAACCCTGTTGGGACAAAAGGACTACTGTGCAACATACGATAGAAATATGATAGGTGAATAATAGTCTGTTTTATAAGCAGCAACGGCATGAAGATCGGGATGATCAGGGGGTAAATTGTAATGATATAAAGAAAATAGAAGGAAAAGTGAAGTATGATGAAGGGGGTGAGAAGGGGTATAAGATATATCAAAGTGTGCAAATTTTTTTACATTGCTAGCTAAGGCTAACTACCTCTGAGAGGGTTACGCCCTCTTTTAGGGAAGTGATTTGAAGGGATTGTTGGGTTTTAGGTCGGTGGTTGGTCTAAGTGCTTTATTTATTTATTTCAGAGCAGTAATGGTCATAAGGAAATTTGCGTTCCTTAACATTACGTGGAGAGATAAACACACATATATAGCTGTTATGAACAATGATCTACAAATCAATAAACGAGGAACACTAAACAATATATACAATAAATACGATCAGGAGAATAGAAACTAAGTGTAGTAATGAAGTATTATAGTAATTAAATTAATGAGGATGAAGTATGAGATGAGGTGCAATTACAGGACAACAAATAGGGAAATGTTAGCGGACGAATGCAGTTATCTTCTTGCCTAGGGGGAATCTAAGCTATGATGAGAGACACGATGAACCCTAGTTAGTATGAGAAAATTACTGTGCATGAAATGATGGAAAAATGAGAGATAAATGAGCATGAGTGACGTAATCGTTCAGAAGCAAGGGTGAGGGATCATCAGGAGGAAGAGTGTAATGGTATAACGTAAATAAAAGAGATATTGGAGTGTGAAGATAACGGGTAGGTGTGGGATGTAGTGCTAAATAGTGCATTGTGTCAAAAGTAGTGGATGTTGGGTTTGAAATCGGCGGCGTATGTATGAGAGTCGAAGGGATTCAAGATGGTACTGCAGGGCGGGAAAAGTAATGCGCTGATATAGGTCTCGTGTGGGGCTAAGTAATTTGATGCGATAAGCAATTCGGAAGGCATGGCGTTCGAGAATAAGAAGTTTGTGGAAGAATTTTTCTGATGCGGCAATCCAAGCTGTGAAACCATAGGTGAGAGTAGGGCGGAGAAAGAATTTGTGGGTGTTCATGACTGTGTGTGATTTGAGACTCCAGGTCGTTCCTGCGAGACGTTTAAGCAGATTGAGACGATTGTGAGCTTTAGTCGAAGGTGTTGCATTCAGGTGAGGTGTGTGTCAAACGTGATGCCTAAGTATGTGACTGCTTTTGTAGCTTGCAGAGGAACCTGGTCTACGTGGAGAGATAGGCAACGTTGATTTCTGCGGACTTTGGTTGTTTTCTTTGGTGGAATGAAGATAATAGCCTGCGTTTTTGTAGCATTGATGGTGAGTTTCCAGTGAAAGCACCAAAGACAGAAGTCAGAGATGGCTGTTTGTAAGATGTTATTTATATACTGGATGGATGTTCCTAGAGCGAGAAAAGCAGTGTCATCTGGAAAGAATAAATTTTGTCTGGAAGGTGTGGCATGTCAGCAACAAACAGAATGTATAACATGGGTGAAAGGGCAGGCCCCTGTGGAACTCCTGACAGTAAGAAGATGGGATGAGACAAATATTCGTTAATGGGAACGTAGGTGATACGACCTGAGAGGAAGTTAAAGATAAGTCGTATGTATGCTGGAGGAAGCTGGAGCCTAATCAGTTTATAAATAAGACACTTTATCGAAAGCTTTCTCGAGATCGAATAAGACTAGACATGATGGTTTCACTCTATGATAATGCGTAGTGATAAGGCTTGTGAGACATAAGAGTTGATCGTTTATGGAGAAACAAGAACGGAAACCTGCTTAAGTGAGAGGAATGATATTTCTGGTGTTGAGGTAATTATGAAGCCGTTTAACGAGAATGCGTTCGAGAATTTTACTAAATGTGCTTGTGAGCTGGATTGGCCCGTAAGAAGAGATCTCATGAGGAGGCTTGTGGTTTTGGAAACAAGAGTTTTAGATGTTCTTCAGGGTGGAGGAAAGTAACCTGTACGCAGTACGAAGGTGAAGAGATGGCGATGAGGATAAGTAATGTAGGTGGACACTCTCTGATCTGGCGATAGGTAATATTATCAAAGCCAGGTGCTATGTTTCGTTTACATTTGACAGTATCTGTGACCTCTTCAACAGTGATAGGTGAAGTAACAGATTGGTTTACACTGAGTTCATGCATGGTGTTGGGTTGCAAGAATAGAGAGGTGTCAGCACTCTGCAACATGGGGTGTAGTTCCACGTGGCGGTGGGGTAAAGATGTTCTGCAGTTGGTCTGCGAAAGCATATGCTTTCTCCCTATCTGTTTGAGTAGCAGAGTTGCCGATCAAAATTGGATATGGAGTTTTTGTGAACTTGCCGCACAAAACGTTAAACTTTTTCCAGAATTTGGTAGGATGACTGGTGGTAGAGAGGTTATTGCAGGTTTTAACCCAACAACGAAGTTTATATGCCTGGATGTAGTTGTGCACAGTTTGTAATTGTTGATGATGGCGTAGGGCTTCAGGATTTTTGGTGCGGGTGTAATCTCGATAGAGTTGATGAGAGCATGAGATCATAGTCAGATAATGTGGAGGCAGTCGAGGTTGATATGGGATATTTTTGCTAGTGGGAATGAAGAGAGTGCTAGCTTCCTGTATGGTTTGAGTAAGTGTATCAACCGTGGTGTATAGATCGTCTTCTGTAGTGGGGGATGACAGGTGCTCGGTGCGTTGAGGAGGTAAGAGCAATAGCTGATCCCGTTAGCTTTATCAAATCGGAAACAGGTACGGGAAGGCATTTGCGAGCAAGATGATGCAGAAGAATGGGAGTTTATGGTGAGTTTAACAGGAGCGTGATCACTACCTACTGTATCAAGTATTGCAATGGTGCTATGAGTTAGGAGATTGATAGATGTTATAACGTTGTCAGGTGTGGTATTTGACTCTGGGCGAGTAGGTTTGGGTAACTGATGAATGGTTCCAGTGGTGTGTGTGGTGATAAAAGCTGCAATATTGGTACGATCGAGATCTGAGCGACTATGCATATTTAAATCTGCCATGATGATGTAGTGGCAATAGGTGTTTGAAATGTGCTGTACAGATTGTATCGGAAGGGATGCCCAGGCCAGATGTAGATAGTTGAAATAGTAATGAAAATAGATTTGAAATACACAGTGGTAATGATGTATTCGGATAACGGCGTAAGAGCACAGTAGAACTGGCGATAAGGCAAATGAGGGGAAAACCCAACCGCTACACCCCTATTAGCTCGCTGTGTAGGCAGGAGATTGTCAGCACGTAGAATTGTATATCCCAGAAGGCGACATGGAGTTGATTTGGTTAGAAATGTTTCATTGAGGAGAAAAACTGTGATATGTTACTCTAGTAACAGAGTTTCAAACAGTAGTTTGTTCTTTGAAAGGGATCTGATGTTCAAATATAGAAAGTTGGGTGCCATGATGAAATGAAATTTAACCGGTTGGAGTTGTTGAAGATGCATGAAAATGTATTGAAGTCCCAGAATATGCTGCCGTGAAGTGAATGTGAAATGCTGCAAAATGTGTGGATGAATAAAAGGGTGGATATTCTGTAGTGCAAGGGTTAGAAAGGTGAGCAGTTGGTTTACTGTAAGTGGAGTATCTATTGTAGGTGTGGTGTTGGGGTAATGTACGTTACACGTAATGGGACAACCAGTTTAGGATGTTGCGTTGTTGGTTCCGGTTTCGCTTTACATTGTACTTATATGTGGGATGGTTGTCAGGACATTTCGCCGGCTGATGCAAATTAGTACATAGGGGTGTAGAATGTGGTCCTGCACAATAGCCACATTTGAAATCATTCTTACATTCAACTGTACTATTGGTGTTATATGCCTGACAACGTTCGCACGTACTGGTAATGGTGTCAGTGAACGTGATGGTTCAACTATATGTTTCCGATTGTATATGTAAGCTCCATGAGCAAGCAGGTAGTCTATTGTCTCTTGATGCGGGATAAGAATGCGAACCATGAAGGTTAGCCCACGGTCAATGCGGATTCTAAGTACTTTGGAAATGGTGAAACCATCCAGTTTTAGTTCATCGTTAACTTCTTCGTCCGTGTAAGACGGGTCGACCCCGCGGATGACAACTGAAAGTTGGGACGGCCTCCGAGGTGGAGGGGGCTGCTTTCGTGTCGAAGTCTTAAGATGTGTGATTTCGGCTTGTGCCCCGAAAGTATCGATAGTGTTGTAGAGACCCGGATCAGATGTTTTAAGAATGTAGCCGTTTCTTGTGTGCATGATTTCCTTGATGGAAGCACGTGGAAGTTATTTCCTGAGTTGAAGAGCAACAAATTTCTCATTTGAGAACTTGGTATCATAATTACGAAGAAGGATGGAAAAGTTGATGGAACAGTTGGAAGAGTAGAAGCTGCTGGTATCCATGGTGTCATTATCAGAGTATTCCGGGTGATGCTTTTTCTTTGGAGGTGAGTGTTGTACTCTGGCGGCATAGCTACTCTTGGATTGAGGCGACCTGGATCGAACTGAAGCAGAAGATGCAATGGATGTGAAGGAAGTCTGAGAGTCTCTCCGTTGGCGAGAGCCTGAAGTGCTTGGTTGTGATTTTGACGGCCCCGCCTTCGTGGGACAAACGGATGGTCCATAAACAACAGAAGGTAAATTTGGATGTAGACCGTTTGTTCGTTTGCCAGGTTTCGTGAAAGAGTCCGCCATAGTGAGATCTATCCGGTGTTCCAATGCCCAGAAATCAAAGACAATACGATAATGTGGATATGATGAGATGTAATTTAATGATCTGATAGCAAGGTTGGACTACTCGTTTGGATAGTAGTCCTGGTAAGACAGTTCCCCTATTAATGCAGTGACACTGTATACCCTTGGCTGAGATAAGTCTGATGAACAGTGTCGTGTGAAAACGCGGAGAAAAGCCCAGGATCAGGAGTAGGAAGGTTTTTCAAAAATCGTCATCGTTCTAAGTTGGTAACGCTTCAGAGGCAAACCTCTGGAAAAGTGTGCAAAATAATTTTTTTAATTGCTAGCCGAAGGCCAGCTCCCTTGCGAGGGTTACGCCCTCTATCCGGGGTGAATGGTGAAAGTATTGGCGTAGTAAGAAGATTAGAGCTGGTCTATGGGATATAGGAGAACTGGAACATCATTTATTTAAGTAGCACTTTATTATATTTCAACTTTATTTCATTTTATTATAGTATCCATTGGACATTATGATCTTGTGATCGTAATCATTGGGTCAGGAAGAGACGATGATGAGGTGCACTTGACAGGACAAACACAAACAAGTTGTTAAAAACACGAATGCTGGTTATCTTCTTGTCCAGGGGCTACTGTGGACAGTGATGAAGACGAGTGAAACCCTGTTAATACGATGAGTATACAGTGCAACATATGTGAGCGAAACGTGATGGGGAAGATTGTCGGAAGAGTAGGCAGAAGCGTGGTCAGGTTGAATTGAAGGGAGAAGAGCAAAGATAGAGGTAAAGTAGCGAAATTATATCCCAGATTGTCATTGCGGTCGATGTCCATTGTGTCCACAAGTAAAGGATGTCTTTGCTGAAATCGGGTGGTAATGAATTTGAGCCTTAACTTTTCTATATGATGAAGTATGGTAGGAAAAGTTATGCGGTCATACAACTCCTGCGTTGGACTCGGGAGCTTGATTCGATAAGCTAAGCAGAAAGCATGGCGTTCGAGTACTTTCAATTTGGCATATAGAAAAGGCAAAGCACTAACCCAGGCAGGGTGGCCGTACGTCAAGATGGTACGTAAAAATACCTTTTAGGTATTCAGAACTGTAGTAGGCAGTAATCCCCAGGTGGTGCCAATAAGTCGGTTAAGGAGATTTAAACGATTGTAGGCCTTGCGAATGATTTCTTTCAAATGTGGCCGAAAAGTGAAATGATGATCGATAGTGAGACCTAGGTAAGTAACCTGTTTGGTGGGTTGAATTCGTGTGCTATCGACACTGATGTTAAGAAGATTCGGATTTTTCTGTATTCGAGATCGCTTGCGAGGTGGAATAAAGACTATTGCCTTCCTCTTAGTGGAGTTGATGTGAAGTCGCCACGTATTGCACCATCGAAGGAAGGAGTCAATCGCTATGTTGAGAGAAGAATTAATCTGTTGAACGGTCCGAGCTGTGCAGAGAAAAGCAGTGTCTTCGGAATATTGAAAAGTGTGCACATTGAGAGGAAGTGTCGGCATGTCAGCTACAAACAAAAGGTATAGAAGGGGTGAAAGAGGGGAGCCTTGAGGTACACCAGTGTGAATAAAAATAGGATGAGATAGAGAGCTATTGATGATTACCAAAGAGAGGCGGTTAGAAAGAAAATGAAAGATGAAGCGGAGATAAGATAGTGGAAGCCGGAAGCGGTGAAGTTTGAACATGAAAGCTAAGTACCATACTTTATCAAAATGTTTTTCGAGATCGAAAAGAATGAGACAAGACGGATGTGCAGTATTATAATGATTCGTAATGAGATTTATAAGTCTGATTAATTGGTCATTGATGCTAAAATTGTGTCGGAAACCAGCCTGATGCACAGGTAATAGATTATGGATAGTGAGATGAAGATGAAGTCTGATGACAATGATGCGTTCTAGGATTTTACTAAATACAGAGGTTAGTTGAATTGGTCGGTAAGATGCAACAGATGCTGGAGGTTTGTTAGGCTTTAGAAATGTGAGGGTAGAGGAGGTTTTCCATTCTGGGGGAAAGTAGCCGGTGCGGAGAATGAACGTATATATATGAGAAAGAAGAAGAAGAAGACAGTAAGGTTCTTCTTTGATGTGGCGGTACGTTATCCGATCCAGACCAGGAGCTGTATTCTTTTTGTGAGTTACAACAGATGAGAAGTCAGCAGTAGAGATAGGAGCGGAAAGAGGATTATTACCTGGGAAGATGTGCGTTTCACTTGGTTATAGATATGGTGCTGATAAGTTTAAGATGCCAGTAGGATGCCTCCGGGGAAAGTCTGGTGAAAAGGGTAGTGAATGTAGTTTGCAGGTGGTCGGCAAAAGCGTTGGCTTTTTCTTCGTCTGTATGTAGCGGACAGTCGTTAATTAGCACTGGATAAAGGGTCCGGGTAAGCTTGCCCGTTAGGATATTAAAGCGCTTCCAGTACTTAGTTGGGTGGGAAGTTTCTGCTAAGGTGTTGCAAGTCTGTACCCAGTTACGAAGTTTATATGCCTTGACATAATTTCGGACTGTGCGCTGGAGCTTGCGATGATGTCGAACAGCTTCTAAGTTCACAGTGCGCTGAAACTCACGGAAGAATTCACGGGAACGGTGTATAAGAGGTAAGTAGCTTAGTGGTAAGCGAGGTTGATACATGCTTATTACAGTGGTTGGTATGTGGACGTTAGAAACATGACGGATAGAGCTGATGATGTCGGAAACACGATTATATAGATTTTCTTCTGTAGTAGACGGCTCAATATGGGGTAAGTCGGCGGTAATGGTTGAACGATAATCGTCCCAGTTTGCTTGGTAGAAGCGTGGAATACGACGAGCTTCTGGTAATTCTCAAGGAGTAGGATCCTGTGGTTGATCTATGTGAAGCTTGATGGGAAGATGATCACTACCAATGGAATCTAGTACCTCAAGAGTGCACCGGTGTGAAAGGTTGATAGAGGAAATGACTACGTCTGGTGTGGTTTCAGTGATAGGTCTAGTGGGCTTGGGGATGTGAAAAATATGGACTGTGGTATGAGTTGTGATCTAGTCAAAGAAGCGTTGTTTTTGATTATCCGGACAGTAGTAGAAAATGGATCGATCTGGGCCAACCTGGAACAGACCTGGAACAGCATTGGCCAACTCAGGAGCCCCTGGGAAATTGAGCACCTTACACCGTGAACCCACGGTCTTTTACGACCTCCATTTTAGGGGTGAATTTGTTCCCTTTTATGACCACTTTTTAGGGGTGTACTCATTCTCTTTTATGAGCATATTTTAAGGGGTGAACTCGTTCTCTTTTATGAGCATATTTTTCAACCCCTACGAACATCAGACTACGTAACATACAGCAGAGCGGAGAATACATAAGACCCGTTCCACCCCTATTTGAACCTCGTTCTCTTTTATGAGCATATTTTTCAACCCTTACGAACACATAGAAGGTAATACTTAAGACTATGTAACATAGCAAGGGTGAACTCGTTCCCTTTTATGACCTCCATTTTAGGGGTGAACTCGTTTCCTTTTATCAGCACATTTTTCAACCCCTATTTTAACATAGCAGAACTAGTAAAAGAGTATGGCTTATTTTCCACCCCTAATTGAAATTACATAGCAGAGCAGATAATACATAAGATTCGTTTCCTTTTATTAACACATTTTTAGGGGTGAACTCGTTCTCTTTTATGAGCATATTTTCCAACCCTTATTTTAACTAAGACAATAATGAGGGTGTATTCGTTTCCTTTTCCAACCCTTAATTGAACATAGCGCATCAGACAGAGACTACGAAACATAGCAGGGGTGAACTCGTTTCAACCCTTATTTTAATTACGAACACATAGCAGATACATAAGACTCATTCCACCCCTATTTGAACATAGCAGAGATTATTTTCTTTCACGGGGGTAGCAACACCCCAACACTCCTCCTTTCTCATCCAGGGCTTGGGACCGGCAATGGCGGAGTTTTAAAAAATAACAATATCATACTCTCATAAATGAATAAAGCATAATATCATTAGCATCAATAGTAGTAAGTGAGAATTTGTTTAAAAAATCGTGCAGTGAATAACCAGATGGACGACATGCTAGATATAGAAAACGGTAATGTCCACTAAATTGAGATAAATCACCTTGAATACGTCTATTATTCCATGTATAATACAGGCAGTTTCGTTTTAAAAACCTTATATGATGTTGTATATAGGGAGGTATACCATAGCTATCGAAATACTCTCCCACACACATATTAGATATATAAACAGCAACCCAATGTTCACCAGGCTTATCACTATTATCAGTATAATAATTATGGCGGCTGGAAATGTATGAATAAACAAAGGTAACTCATCAGCAGCATATACACCAATAAAATTATCTTTAGGCAAATTTTGTTGTAATGCTTCATAAAGTTCAATTGTATTTAAGATTTTTTAAAATTAATATATTTCTATGGAAATCAATTTCTAATTCTGAATAGAATTCACCATAAATAATTGCTGTTACAGGAGATGTCAGTGCTTCTTTAAAATGAACCTCTAAACGTACACTTCCTTGCCGTTGTGGACTAGTATGAAATGCAGCACTTGCGCTTGAATCAGGAGTTAAATCAAACACAAGTAGAGTATAACCATTAGGATATTCAGCACGTGAAATATCATTACCTTGATTAGAATAATAAATACCTGAAGCTGTAAATAACGTAGAATATGCTTGTACATATATATTATTATCAAAATCCGGTTGTAATGGTTTGAAGGGGACTGGTGTTCCATCAACATACAGTGTAAAAAACGTCATACTAAAATGTTGGAAATTGAATGGATTTGTTTGATAAGTACCATTGAAAGCAGTATTAGTAACAAAACCAATAATAATACGTTTAGGCACTATGCCTGAAAACAGATCTGGAAGTGTACTATCCATAATTCATTGTGGCAGAGTTTCTGTCTTCACCTGCACTTTTGTTATAGGATATTTTATTCTAAATTTAGGATTTTGTAATACTTTATTTTGTGTTATTTTAACTGCTGGTGATACATCAACCTTTTTCACAAGCAATGTTGCATTTGTAATTACAACTTTTCCATCAGCATCTGCGTCACCCATTAGACAAAATGTAGGTTTAGCTGGAATTAGTTTAATACGCAATTGTACATCATTCAGTAAAACTTTCTCCTGATTGAAAATATCAGCAAGAATATAACCCAATAATTCAAATGACTGACTTAAAGCAGTGAGAAGAAAACGTTGTTTAAATCCTACATTAGTGTCGGCCATACTGTCCATATGATCTGCAGTATCTTTAAACCACATTTATGTTTGAAGATACGTTGTTTTAGCTTCAGCATTATAATTTAGTAGTTTTTCAATATACGATCGATATGGATATGTATGTGAAGAGTAGCAAATAAGTTGATTATTTAAATATAATTGCACTTCACTGATCATTGCATTGAGAAAACCATTTACAGGGCCGATTTTCTTATCGGCAGAAGTTACATTAGAACCATCTGATTTAGTAATTTTACCTTTAATATAAAACATTGTGTGCGCTAAGTCAATATAGTCATCCCCATGACCGGGCACTACAAATTCTATTGGTGCATTACCAGATGTTGAAGCCACAGGCTTATATGGAACTATTTTATTACCTATAATGCTGGTTTGAGTGGGTAAACCAGCAAATAAATCTAATTCTGATTTCATACACTCACACTGCATTTTTGTCTTTTTCTTACTATTAATATTCACACATGGTAAAATTTACAATACCGTATTACGTCTACGAAAATGTAATTTTACACATACACTGCCATATTGGAAAGGAAGTGGATTACCTGTACTATCTCTTAAATCAATAATAATTTGATCAAATTGTTTTCGTTGCACTGGCTCATAATGAGGATTATCAAAAATATGTACATTATTAATAACATGCTCTGTAATATTTGTATTTATAATACGTAACAATGGAGCTATGGTGTCACCTACCATTTGTGGGTCTACAATATCACTGTAAATATACATAAGTGTAGGTAGCGCTTTTTGTAAATCCGCTGGATAACGAGCATGATGAACAACTGCTATATCTTCCTGTTGAATATGATCAAAACCTAGTATTCTGGCTAGTTCAGGAGATAGGCGTACTTCTATATGCTTCTCTTGATCTTTTATTACTCTATTAACCTCAATTCGTTTTACAGATGTTTTGACTTTTAATTGTAAATTTAATATATCACTTTTATGATTGAGATAGAATATCATCAACATGATAATAGTGACCTGGTAAGATTTGAGTTATATTCCAGTTTTTTGTATTCATGATATGGTAATAAATATTATTTGTATATTTGGAAACATTCTGAAATGAACTTGTATAATGTACTTCAACAACAGCTGTTTCCCACACTCCCTTCTCCAGTACAATAGGATGATATAATTTAGTTGTATAACAAGCAAGAGTATTTTGAGGAAAATGTTTCATAGAACTATTGCTAGGAAGTGTGAGATAAAAACTATCACTTTGCTCCATAATCAATCAATCAAAAATATCTTTGGATCTTTTTATCCGTTTCACACCACCACCACCACTAAAATGAACTTTCTTTTTCTTCCAGATCCTTCCAACACCTGATTTAATTTATTTTGAGCTTTATTTTTTAAATTTGTTTTAGCTTCTTGCCACCGATTTTGCAAAGACTCTTCAATAGGTCTATTATTATCTAATACATCTCCTGCTACATTAATTCCTGTACGTATCAATTCTTTACCAACAGTTTTTGCACCTTGTTTTAATAAAGGAAATACAGTACGGAATAAACCTCCTAGTAAACTACCAATGCCATAACCTTCTTGATATGCTGTACCTTTATACACGTTATAATCACCTCCTGCTTTATGTGTGTAATAATTAAAGTACGGCTCATTCATCTTTCTTTCTTTCTATATACTTAAAAATATCAATAGATTACAATAGAATATTAGTATTATTGCTTATAAGTACACCATTTGCGTTTACGGGGTGGAGGACCATTCTCTTCGTCCTCTTCGTCTTCTGTTAGTTTTCTAATATAATCTATTCGTTGAGGATTACCAATGTACTCTAAGGGTATATTGGCTTTTGCTAATAATGTAGCAAAAGGTTTCCAGCCGGCAACTGAAATATTTTTCTTACCACATCTAACAAAATCGGATATCAAATCCACTATATTTGCACCTGGAATTAATTTATTATTAATATTCACATTTCCATTATCGTCCCATTGAATATTTGGATTTTGTTTCAATTTACATAATAAAGGTCTTGCTTTACGTTTACAAATTTCAGGGAGAGTAGATATTATTTCATCATTCTCTTCCTCCTCATCCTCTTCTTCTTCTTCCTCCGTAGTAGTAGTAGTAGTTGCTGTTGGTGTAACTGCTGCCGGTTTTTGAATTATATTTAATTTTTGTAAGACTTCTCTATATCTTATCCATTTTTCTTCTGCATTTAAACTTTTATTATTTAAAATTTCATTCATTTCATCATCAAGATTAGATATCGTTTGATAATGATGTAATTTTTCTGGTGAGATTAAAATAAGTTTTTGTGCGTTTTGCATAATTATTTAATTAAACTAGATAGTATACCTCCTAAAATAGGTGCAAGCAATGCAGTAAGAAAATCACCTTTTTGTATAATTATTCGTTTTTTCTTTTGTTTTAATGATGAACCTTTTTTCACCAAATCTCTCAGTTCCTTTTTATATTCTTTTAGCTTATTTATCTCTGTTTTATTTAATGGAACATTTCCCTGTATAGGAACATTCACAAATAGAACGAATTAAATCAGGATCTGCATTTTGTAAAATTGCCTTACGTGCTTTCGGTTTTGACTTTGCTAACAGTTTTAACAAATGTGCATTTCCTTACTGATCATTTTTTACGGCTATTAAAGCACAAATAGTTGTTAGAATATAAACCATATTGCAATTATTTTTTTACAGGCACATAAACATAATTAAAAGAATCTGTGGGAAAGATATTTGTTCGAACTCACTGCTCATCAGGAGTAATTTGTTTTAAATCAAAAAGTAAATAACCATGTGCAATTCGAGTTGCATCTTGATATGCTTCTTGAATAAATTTTGTATTACCTGGATACAATTGTCGTGCGAGATAATTAATTCGAGCTTGGTCTCTAGGATTTTTAAAACACAATATAATGACAATTTAACGAAATATCCCGCATTCCTTTTTGCTGATGAAAAATATTCTGTGTTATAAATATTACATTTATATTTCTATGATGACTACCCTTAGTAAAAATATTTACAATCTGATGGTCACACTCACGCATTAAGTCATCAATAATGACAAGATGTGGACCCTCATGTACTTGAAATTCATTATTTTGAGGTAAACCTTCTTTGAACGTGCAGTCTGAAAGAGTATCATACAATGGTTGCCATTCACCATAACACCATACAATATTTTTAAATAACTTACTATAATGGTCAAGAAATGTTTTAACAAAATATGATTTTCCACAGCCTGTAGGACCTGCTACCATACATGTAAAAGGAGTTTTCCATTCCATCTCTATTACAGATATATCACATTTATTTTAAATAGCGTTTTTAAATATTTTGATTTCTTTTCTCCTTTACATAAAAACACAGCGTTTGTTGAACAAATTTGATTTAATATACTTTTTACTTGTGATACTGATAGACCTCGTGATGATGATGACAATTTAACTAAGCAACGAAAATTTACAGTGTTGCTAGAAAATAAAATTCACCTTTTGAAATACTTGTGACGACATGCTTCACCTATAAATTCTTGACTTTTCTTTTTTTTACAATAGAGTATGCTTTAAATCAATCCAAGAATTTTCACTTTTTGGCAGACCCAACCATTTCACATAGACCTTATTATTTTTCTTTCGCAAAACTTTTTCAATTAAATATGTTTTTGGAAATTTCGTTAATTGTAATTCGTGTCCGTAAAATCTTCCCTCAATAGGTTTATTATTTGAGTCTAGTAAGTGATATGTTGGAGGATTAGTGAGGAAAACTTTAGCAATTCGAAAAATTTCTGTACTCCAATTGCGTGTAAAACCTCTATCAAAACCAGGACGCTTAAGTTTACTAATTCTTACATATTCACCTATCTTAAATTTACTTTTTCTTTTTATCACAGAAAACTTTTTGCAATAGATGTTTGTCAATAGATGTTTTTCATTTTCTTTTTTAATAGCGTCGATAGGTTTCATTTTAATAGTGGAATGAATAGTATTATTATATTTATGTAGTAATTCCGGCAGAATGCCAATCGACTTATAATTTCGCTGCAAATTGTCTCCACATTAAATTACGTAATGATCTATTAAATCTTTCAATAATACTTGCTTTCACATCACTGTATGTGGAATAATATTATTTTGCTTCATCGCCTTCTGAAACTCTGAATTATAAAATTCTCGACCCCTGTCAGTTTGTAAAAGTTTGGGGCTTTTGTTTGCTTTTCTCAGTACTGTTATAAATGCTTGTGTAATTTCTTTCCCAGTTTTATTTTTCACAGGCATAGCCCAAGCATATTTAGAGAATGTATCTATCACAGTTAATAAATATTTGAAATTTCGATTAATTTTTGCTAGACCTTTCAATTTTCCACTATTCATTTCAACTAAATCAGCTTGCCATAAATCATAAATACCTTTCGTTATAACGGGTATTCGAGAATAGTTTCGTCTTGCACTTTTATGTAATTCTGCAACTATTTGTTCTCGAACTGATTGTGACATATTTTTCTTTGTTTATCAATACTAATATATCCCAAAAAATTATCATATTTACAATATACAAATCTCACATGTTAAATCTTTATTATGATACCCCCAAGGAACAGTATGTATATTACAATTTAAAAATTTTCTCTTGTCATCATACGGATATAGCGCTAATTTTGTTACCTAATTTGTTGTTATATTGTGATATTTGCTTTTAATTTCAAATTGTGTTTTATGAATCGTTTCGTTTTCAAATAGACATGATTTATAATCGTTAAACGTAACTTGTTCTTTAACTACATTTTTCTTGATCTCTTTACATTTTTTCAATTCCTTATTTTCATCAGTTTTTATTGCATAATTTTTTGCTCGTAAACCAACATATTCAATGATAGGAACTCCACTTAACTCATCTTTCATTTTACCCAAAACGTGTTTATTTTTTGTGTTATATAAAGCATGATTTTCTGCATAATTAGAAGTATCAAAATATTCGTTCATGTCATTTATATCTTTATAAATATCATCGGTTTTAATGTAGTAAATGAAAGAGTCAGTATCCATGTAAGTAATGCTAATCTTATCTTCATATCGAGGTTTCATTATATTGTAATGGAATTCATACATTGCTAATTTTGATAGTTCCAAAACTGTAGCTCCTACATAGATCGGTTTATTTAAAGTTACAGATTTTTTAACATATCGAATAATGCAAGATTATCTCCTAATTTTACCCAATTTTGAAACTGATCTTGCGCTACTAATTTTTTACACTTTTTTCATTGTTAATTTTATATTAATTCGTTTTCGTACATTCTCCATTGTCTTTCCGTATACAGAATTATTTAATAACTTATAGAAATCTTTTTCAAATTCAATTGTGGCATTTGCACGACGTTGAGTATTTTCTTGTATGTATGATGCAAGCCATTTAGATTGACGAAACCATAATATTTTATGTACTTTTACCAATATTAAACCTTGTTTTAGATAAAATTGTAATACTCTATAATGCAAGATATAATTCGATTTCGATTTAAGTGTTAATAGTAATTTTGAGTATTTACCATTTGGTGGATCTTCATTAGTGGGAGCACACGGAAAATCAGAATGGTATTCGTGTAAATAATTTGGATACTCTAAGTCAACTTCTAGAAAAAAAAACCATTCACTATCCGTGGGCCAATTGATAATTTTATTCTTGTCTTGCCAATTGTCAATTTTATCTTCCCGCCGAAAACCACCATATGGTAAATAGTCAATCATTGATAGTCCGTACAGATTGTTCATATCAATATACAGTAAATAGTATTTTTCTTTTTCCGCATCAAAATCATGTACGTACGGATTATTAGCTTTGGCATACTTTAATACAGCTTGTGTAATACCTCCGCGAATCGATTTTTCTACAAACATATACATATTGATATGTGATAAAAGTTGAAGTTCAATTTTTGTTTTATATAACATGGCTTGCCATGCCAAACCAGGTGCAGTAAAACAATTAATTGGGTCAATACAAAAAGCATTTAAACACGTCTTTCGAAAATTCTCCAACACATCTGCTGTGAGAAGTACATCACATTTTAAATATAAATCATGGTAGTCCCCTAAATTTTGACATTTAAACACACGCCAAATCAGTTTTGCATATTGATAGTCAGTCTCGGAAATTTGTGTTCCATTCAATTTCCTATTAAATGCCTCTCTTTCAGGAAATTTAGTTTCTTTAAATGTCTCTAAATTTGTTATGTAATCACAATAATAAATTCCCTTACGAAGAATTAAAGGGAACTTATCATCAGAAAAATATTGCTTTGTATAGACGAATTGCTCAGGTTTTAATTTTGACACCAAATTTTCGAGACTGTACGGAAGAAATTTAAATAAGTCTACAAAACGTAACTCGATAGGTCTACCATTAAAATTAAAGTGCTTAGAGAATGTGATGTATTTCTCAGTGCTTTCAGCAATTACTGAAATATTGCCAGGTGTGCAACCTAATTCTTTCACAAATAAATGTGCATCATAGGCAGACAAATTATGGAAGAATACAGGGATAAAATTACTTTGACGTTTAATTTGCAAATTGCAATTATTGCACACCGTGGCAATATATTCACCAGTTAAATGGTTATGATGTTTAACTTTTCTATTGTTACTCATATATTTACTATCGCAAACAGAGCATTTAGTGGATAGATTAAACTCGTGTAACTGAGAACTATTTAATGGTATTAATGGTTTTTGTTGATCTAATATGTTTATGATTTTTCTTAATTCATTCTCCATAGCAGACATAAACTTCATTGATACATTTTCTCCCCGATAAATAACTAGATCTGGTTTCATATATTTGTTACTCCAACATACAATATAACCAAAACTGCATGATATATATTGCTGAATTTGTATTGTATGGGATCCACTTTGTTTATTTATAGGTTTTAATAAACTTTCGAAATCTGCAACTATTATCACATCATTCTGTAATAACAATTTCAGATTTCGAAATTTTAAACCATCTCCTTGTTTCGGCATGTTAACTTTGGTTGGAGTGTGTTCTTTACATAATTTCTCATGTTCATCTAATTTTGATTTGTTATAAAAAGATACTAAACATCGTCTACAAATAAATGTTCGATGAGTACCTAACTGATGTCTAACTAAACCATTTAAATTTGTAATTAAACAATAATGAGAGTTTAAATATAATAAATCTATATGTTTAAATACACCTGTATTTTCGCTTATACGTAACGGAAAAATTGTTTCATTATCATAACTAATGCCATATATATTAATAGAAATTTGTTCCTTAGTAAATACGGAATTATACATATGTTCAAATTGGTTTATGTGTTCTACTTCAAAAGGGAATTTTGTATTCGTTTTTTCAAATAACGGTATTAAAGTATTAATATATTGTATGTAATTATTCACACGATGTGGGTATTTTTTTACTGGATGTAATGCGGCTAGAATGCAGTACATAAAACATCTATTATCGTTATTTTCAATATTTATAACACATTTTGTGGATAAAATCCATTGAGGCAATTTCACATAAGTTTTCTCTTTATGACTTTTCAATAACGCATTGAGATTTTTTTATTAGACAATAATGACTATTGAAATTTTCTTCACAATACAGTAAATCTATACGTTTATCTACAGCTGTGTTTTCGCTTATACGTAACGGAAAAATTGTTTCATTATCATAATTAATGCCATATATATTAATAGAAATTTGTTCCTTAGTAAATACTTAATTATACATATGTTCAAATTTGTTTATGTGTTCTACTTCAACAGGGAATTTTATATTCGTTTTTTCAAATAACGGTAATAAAGTATTACTATATTGTATGTAATTATTCACACGATGTGGATGTTCTTTTACTGGATACAATGCAGCTATAATGCAGTACATAAAACATCTATTATCGTTATTTTGAATATTTAGAACACAATTCTTTTTAGATAAAGTCCACTGAGGCAATTTTATAAAAGATGAAGCTAACAGGGGATCATATTTATTGATTTTAATTTCTAAGTGATGGTTTGGTTCAGAACATAAAGACCACCCTGATTTCTTAATTGCTCTGTTTTCTTGTTCAACTAAAATTTTATTAAATAGTTTTTCAATTATAGAATTCACATCTGTACTCGGTAAAATAATTTCGTTACCACTATTTACAAAGAATCTACATGTTTCTAAATCTACTGGTTTTACAAAAGTTATAGCCAAAGAAAAATTTACTTTAAAAGATGTATTAGTTTGTTCCTATTTTAATATATCTAAACAGTCTTTTCTTTTATTATTTAAAAAACATCCACTATCCTCATTTAAAACAGTATCACATTTTAAAATGATTTTTTTTCAAATTGTTATTAAATAGAGTATCAGTTGGTGAATTGATAGTATTTGGTTTAACCTTTTTTGTTGCCATTTTTTTAAATAACTCAATGTTACTATAATAATTCTGAAGTGAGTTTTTATAATATGATATTATTATTATAAGATGTCTTTCTACCTAAAAACAAAACCACACTAATAATATAAACACACACAAAAAAACTGAACTTTACACCTGAAACACCAAGAAGGAACTGATTACAAAAAAACATCTCGTTCAGTCTTTTATACCTGTGTAAATGCATTGCGCAATAGAGATAAGTCACGGTCGGGGATTCCCCCTTTTTTTAATCCTATCGTTGAATGGCAAGTTATACCGCGAGCGATCAACATATACCTTTGTGATTGATTTCTTTACGTAATATTACGCAATAGAGATGATATCATCAAATCACGTTCAGGGATATTTTTTTTCAATCCTATCGTTGAATGACAAGTTATATTATTAAATCCGTATTGTCTGTTAAAGAGAAAACTAGCTCAATGTTTTTTTTAAATCCGAATGAATGACGTAATGAGAATTATCCACATATGGCGGAAGTTATTATGTAACTGATAACAAAACACTCTTTAAATAATCTCTGCTATGTTCAAATATAGGTTCGAACAAGTTCACTCCTTAAAAGAATCTTTGCTATAGGGTTCGAATGTATTATCTGTTATGTTCAAACAGGGTTTGAAAAATGTCTGATGCGCTATGTTCAATTAAGGGTTGGGAAAGAAACGAATACACCCTCATTATTGTCTTAGTTAAAATAGGGGTTGAAAAATATGCTCATAAAAGGAAACCAGTTCATCCTTAAAATGAAGGTCATAAAAGAGAACGAGTTCACCCTAAAAATGGACTATGCTCAAATAAGGGTGGAAAAATAGGCCCATTGCTATGTTACATTAAAACGAGTACACCTCTAAAATATGCTCGTAAAGGGTAACGAAGTTCAAATAGGGTGGAATCCAAAACGAATACACCCTATTTTTGCTATGTTCATTATGTTCAAATAGGGGTGGAATACACCCCCGTAGTCTTATGTATTCTCTGCTAAGTTCAAATAGGGGTTGAAAAATATGCTCATAAAAGGGAATAAGTTCACCCTTGCTTTATGTATTATCTGCTATGTTCCAATAAGGGTTGAATATTATTTATTCTCTGCTATCTTCAATTAAGGTTGAAAAATAAGTCATACTCTTTTACTAGTTCTGCTATGTTAAAATAGGGGTTGAAAAATATGCTCATAAAAGGAAACGAGTTCACCCTTAAAATGGAGGTCATAAAAGGGAACGAGTTCACCCTTGCTATGTTACGTAGTCTTAAATATTACCTTCTATGTGTTCGTAAGGGTTGAAAAATATGCTCATAAAAGAGAACGAGGTTCAAATAGGGGTGGAACGGGTCTTATGTATTCTCCGCTCTGCTGTATGTTACGTAGTCTGATGTTCGTAGGGGTTGAAAAATATGCTCATAAAAGAGAACGAGTACACCCCTAAAAGGAGTTATAAAAGGGAACAAATTCACCCCTAAAATGGAGGTCGTAAAAGACCGTGCGTTCACGGTGTAAGGTGCTCGATTTTCCAGGGGCTCCTGAGTTGGCCAATGCTGTTCCAGGTCTGTTCCAGGTTGGCCCAGATCGATCCATTTTCTACTACTCCGGACGGCTGTGAATGTTGACGTCGGCCAGGATGATGTAATATTTAAAGGTATTGGATATATATTGAAAGAATGAATGGGGAATTGGGTGTCCAGAGCGTACATAGATGGTGGCTATGGTAAGGTAAAGAGAGGGAAAGTACCAGGTAATAATGAGATACTCTGGCAGATTAGGCAAGGATGGATGATACTGGCGGTGACTGATTGAAGGATAGAAGCCGATGCACACCCCCATTTTCTCGGCGTGCTACTGCCATAGGGTCACAACGAAGCAATGTATATCGAGGTACTTGGAACTACATGGATGGGGTAAGATAAGTTTCGTTGATAAGGAAGGCTTGGATGGTTTCTTCTAAGTTGCTCAAAAAGGGTGTAGTGAGAGGCGAGTGACCGGATATTAACAAATAATAGAGAAATACCCTTAATTACGGTGCAGCAGAAGGGTTGGAAGTTTCGGGTGATGCATGTTTCTCGAGTGGGGTAACATGAAAGTATACGTGTGCGCCAGAGTATGTGGCTTGAAAGGAACATTTAAAGATGAGGCGAGCAGAGTGGTTGACCACGCCGAGAATGTGTTGGCGAAGGAAATAATGGATATTTTGCATAGCGATAGTTGTTGGATACTAATAGCTTCGTCGGCAGTTGGTAGTGGTAGAGCTTGCTGAGTTGGTGGTAAAACAGGTCTTAACGGAACAGTTAGCTCCGGATTTAGAGGCTCAGCTGTGGGCCGTGCTTTGCACCGATAACTATAAGTCGGGTGCTGCTCTGGACATGTAGAACATTGAGGGGGCTTAGCTAAGTTAGTGCAAGCCTTGGTGTCGTGGGCACCACTACAGTATCTACATTTGCTAGGTTGTGTGCATTTCGAAGTCGGATGAGAATTGTACGCCTGACAGCGTTCAGATCTCAGTGGTAGATGTGGTGGTGATTTGGACGGTTCGACTCTATGCTTCTTTTTATAGATGAGAGCGCCATAAGTTAACAGGTCATCAATGGTAGTTTTTGAATTAGTTAAGACTCGTACCAGGTACGTGGCTCCATGATCGCTTTTAATGCAAATACACTTAAGTATGGAGTGACCCTCGAGAGTGAGTTCTTCCTGAATCTCGTCGTCTGTGAGGGAAGGATCAACCCCCCTAATAACAACTGACAGAGCCGGTGGTTTGCGTGGTGGTGGCGCCTGTTTAAAATCCTTGGAGTCGAGTCGCTTCATTTGTACATGCTTGCCAAAAATTTAAAATCTGCATTTATTACGTACAGTGGTTAAGAATGTTGAATCATAGGATTTGAAGATTATTCCGTTTCCTGTACGAACAATTTGAGCGACTGACGCTCGGGGTAGGTATTTGATGAGCTGTTGGAAAGCCAGCTTGGTGTTTTCAAATTTGGTATCGAAATTAGTAAGTAAGAATGAGTGGAGACGAGGTTTGGAGGATTCCTGTAGAGACGGAAATTCATTACCGTCGTCGAGGTTCATGGACGAAACAGACTGTTCTGATTCACTCACGGTGTGATGACGTTTAGATAGTGGCTGAGTTGAGGAAGTGTGATGTTTGTCCGGTGTGCGTGATCGGGATTTACCAATACTTTTGTTTTGAGAACCAGAGGTATGCTGTCGGTCATGCCCCTTGCTCTGCGACGTGGGGTTCAGGGACGGCCCAGGAGGCTGCTGTAGTAGTCCCGGATGGCCACCTGACGCCATCCAGATGGGCACAGAGACTGCGGCGAAGAGGATGAAAGCGTTCTCAATCGGGTGGGACCTTCTGGATCCTGGTACTAAAAGGAAGCCCACTGTGGCTCTCACTTGAGGCAACAATACGTCCTCGCGGAGATGTCGGTCAGTGCAAGCACTGGCCCTCCACAAAAAGATGAGAAGATGAATATGATGATAGCTACGGCCTCCCACTTGAGTCAGCAATACGGACTGCAAGGGGATGTCGATTGTCTGTAACAGAACAATCCTCCCTAAATGATCAAAATTACTAGTGAATGCTCGCAGAGCGTTAGCAATCAAACTCAGACCTGTGAATCGATGATCGATTCTGAATTCTGAGTGGGTATGATGTGGGTGCATTTTTTAAAGGCTAGCTGACAGCTAGCCACCTCTTAGAGGGGTACACCCTCTTCCAGGAAAGGAATTGAAGAACTGAGAGGAATGAAAAAGGTGGGTGGTCTAAGTGGGGTTAAGTTATTTATTATTTATTTATTTTTTATTATTCATTATTCCATAGGGACATTATGATCTTTGCGATCATAATCATTCTGTAAGGTGGGATGAAGGTACAACATATTAATCAGACATTAAATAATAATATGAATGAAAACAAAACATCAGCAATACCAGGAAATGTGGAGAAAAAAATGACGGAAAAGTATTAGAGATGGGAAACTACAGGTTCTGAGTTAATAAAGTATAATGATAAAGACTGAATTATAATGGGCATGAGGGATGAGGCGAGGTGCGAAGCACGGCACAACACTTGGGAGAAGTTAGTAAAACAAATGCAATTATCTTCTGCCTAGGAGCGACGCTAGGCTGATGATGACATGAGGAGCCCTGTTAGTTACAAAGGTAGTCACTGTGCACTATATGTTGGGAAAAGATGCGGAAGATGATCATGCAAACGATAGTCCTCGAGCAGCGTAAGATCCGGATAATCAGGAGGAAGTGTGTAACAGGATAGTGTAAAAAGGAGGGGAAACGGTGTGTGATAATAACGAGAGCGACATGGATGGAGTGCGATGTAGCGCATAGTCTCAAGAAGAAGAGGCTGATGATTAGCGTAACGTCCAGCAATAAACTTGAGGCGGAGGGCTTCAAGGTGAAATTTGAGAATCGGAAAGGAGATGCGAGTGTACAGATCACGAGTAGGGCTAGGAAGTGATATGCGGAAGGCAATACGGAATGCAGGTCGTTCGAAAATATACAGTTGTTTATAGTAGGAGAGTGGAGCGGAGACCCATGGAGGAAAGCCATAGGTGAGTACTGGGCGAAGGAACGCTTTGTAAGTATTCAGTACAAGATGTGCAGGTAGTCCCCAGGTAGAACCGGTGAGGCGTTTCAACAGGTTTAGTCTATTTGTGACTTTGGTCTTGAGAAATTTAAGATGAGGTGTCCAAGTGAGGTATGATCGAAAACTATTCCAAGATATGTTACTGTTTTAGATGGCTGAATGGGGGTATCGTTAACTGTTAAGGAAAGCAAAGATGGACTTCGATTAACTTTGGATCGTTGTCGGGGCGGTATGAAAATGATACTTTGAGTTTTGCCTGCATTGATTGTCAGATTCCACTTGCGACACCAGCGTGTGAAGCGATTAATGGCTTCCTGAAGAGAGATATTGATCTGTTGGATGGTTCGGCAGAGAGCAAGAAAAGGTGTATCATCTGCATACCTAAACAGGTGAATATTCTGAGGCAAGTCTGGAAAATCGGCTACAAAAAGAATATACAGCAGAGGCGATAAAGCTGATCATTGTGGTACACCACACATGAGAAAAATAGGGTGAGAGAGTGCATCGTTGATAGCTACATATGACAGACGGCAGGTGAGAAAATGGTAGATGAGACGGATATATGTAACAGTGAGTTTCAGGTGGGTAAGCTTGTAGATAAGAGCGAGATGCCAGATTTTATCAAAGGCTTTCTCTAGAGCAAAGAGAATGAGACAAGATGGTTGAACAGAGTTATAGTTGTTGGTAATAAGTGTGGTAAGACGAAGTAATGGAATACGAAAGTCGGAATCCAGTCTGATGAGTGGGGATTATGTTTCGAGAGGCTAAGTATGGGTGTAAGCGTTTAACCATAATACTTTCAAAGATCTTGCTGAAGGTGGATGTTAACTGTGTTGGTCTGTAGGATGAAATATGAGCCGGCGGTTTATTCGGCTTGGGAAACATAAGAGTTTTGGAGACTCCAGTCTAGCGGATAAAACCCAGTGCGGAGTATGAAGGTGTAGATTAATGAAAGAAGAGTGAGTAATGAATGGGGACTTTAACATGGCGATAAGTGATACCATCAAAACCTGGAGCGGTATTACGTTTTCGCTGAACGACAGAAGTAATCTCCTCTACTGTAATGGGAATGGTGATTGGGTGTGTAGGTAGTGTATGAGTAGCAGCCGGTTGGAGATGTGGAGACTGAGTATTAACTGTATCGGCAGGATGAGTGCGAGTAGTAGGATCTGGTGCTTGTGGAGTAAAGATAGATTGAAGGTGAGAAGCGAAAGCGTTGGCTTTGTCTTGATCAGAATCTGCAGGCAGATTATTGATAAGAATTGGATAAGGGGTCTTAGTGAATTTTCCACATAGAGCATTAAAACGTTTCCAGTATAAGGTGGGATGGGCTGTGTCTGCAAGGTGATTACAGGTCTTTATCCATTGACGTTGCTTGTAGGCGGTAATGTAATTGCGAACGGTTCGCTGGAGTTGGTGATGAAGACGTAAAGTAGCAGGATTTCTAGTGTGCAGATATTCCCTTTAGCATTGACATGAACGACGTACGATAGCAAGGTATAGAGGTGGTAACTTCGGCCGAAATGGTATGGACTCAGTTTTGTGGAATGTAGAGGGTGGAGGCCTGTTGAATAGCAGTGGTTATAGCATCAGCCTGCGTAGTAAGTTCTTCGGAATTGGTAGGTGAATGATATGGTTCGATGGCGGAAGAAAGGTAAGTGCGATAATTATCCCAGTTTGCCTTATCATAGCGTGGAGAAAAACGAGGTGATCGTGCAGATGGCGAGTGTGCAAGACCAGTATGGTAAGTAAGTTTAATTGGAGCGTGATCACTACCAAGCAAATCCAGAACTGTAACTGTGCAATGTGTAACTATTGTATTTGAAGTAATTGCTACATCGGGTGTGGTATTAGAAGCTGGGCGAATGGGTGAAGGTAAGTCAAGTAGAGCACCTGTAGTGTTGGTCAGTATGAAATCTTTAAAGTGTGTACGTTCCTGATCAGTGCGACTGCGCATATTAATATCTGCGAGAATAATGAAATGCTTATAGGTGTTGGAGATATGAGAGGAGAAATCATATGGTATGGATACGCCGGGCCGGGTATAAATAGTAGCAAGAGTGATAGCTATGGATTTAAAGTAGAGAGTAGTAATAACATATTCTGGTATGTTTAGGACAGGACTAGTATCTTGTCTGAAAGGAAGATGATGCTGGAAACCTATGACAGCCCCGCCGTTTGCCCGTAACGTATGTAAAAGGTTATCATGTCGGAATAAATTGAAATTTGGAATTCTGCACTGTGTGGACGGAGTGAGGAAAGTTTCATTCAAGAGAAATGCAGTTATATGTTCTTCAAGTAAAAGTCCTTGAAAAAGTACTTTGGTTTTTGGAAGAGAACGGATATTCAAAAACAGAAAACTTAAATCCATGATAAGCAAAGTGTTACACTGGTGTTTCAAGTGGAGTAGTGTGAATTTGAACAAAATTGTTAGAGTATGTGGCATAAAGAGCTACATTAAAGGTCGATTTGGCGGCTAGAGTGAGCTGTTGAAGGATGTGTGGACGATGAAAAGGATGGATATTTTGTAATGCAAGGGTAATAAATTCTAGCAATTTTCCAACGGTAACTGGATCATTGACTGTAGTTTCGGTGTTGGTGGAAGTAGACTGAGTGCGTAACGGAACTACTAGCTCTGGATGTGCTTCGTCTGGTGATGGTTTGCATTTACATTTATAACTGTAGGCTGGATGGCGGTGAGTGCAAGTGGGGCATTGAGGTGGAAGCTGCATGTTTGGACAAACTCGAGGGAGATGCGGTCCAGAGCAATACCCAGAAACTGTGGGGTTTGTGCAATTTACTGTTGCATGACTGCTGTATGTCTGGCACTTTTTGCAACGAAGTGGTAGGGGCGGAGAAGATCGAGAAGGCTCAACTCGATGTATCCGTTTGTAAATGAATGCCCCATGAGTGAGCAGAGAGTCAATCGTATCTTGAGACATAGTTAGCACTCGTACCATATAAGTGGGGCCAGTATTGTTACGGATGCGAATGACTCTGTCAATGGTGTGCCTTTCTTGCTGTAACTCCACTAGTATTTCTCCGTCAGAATACGAGGGATCGACTCCTCAGATAACCACAGATAGCAGCGGAGGACGTTTAGGTGGAGGAGCTTGCTTACGGCGAGCAGTGTTGTGAGAAACCAGGGTGGAATTTTTGCCGAATATCTCAAACGATGCCTTATTACGAACGGTAGTTAGGAATGTGTGTGAATTTTTTTTAGAGTGGTGGGTTGTAACAGTACTTTACTTATTGAGTTGGAAGGTGATGGGCATCAATTTAAGTAAAACATTTATTGATTGCTGAAGAACTTGGAATGAATGGGTGTAAAGAAACGGCCACTAGAGGGTTTCGCCCTCTCTCTTGGCCAGGGGTGTGGGAGCATCAATTATTCTTTAATTAACTCATAGCTGGTCAAAGAGCTGTGAAACAATCATTGTTATCATACACTGACAAAAATCAAAAAATAAAAATATTAAACAACAATAACATTAAAATTATATGAATAATAACAAACTAGTAAGGAAAGGTGCACATACGAAAGATAACAATAAGGTGCAGAAAAAACTGAAAATAATGAATAACGTAGAAAATGGAAAAATGATGATGAGTGAGGTGCTCGTAACGCCACAACACAACATATAGATGTTAGTACAAACAAATGCAGATTAATCTTCTGTCCTGGGGCGTCTCAGGACTGATGAGAAACATAGGGTAAGCCCAGATTAGTGTTGTAGAGAGACAAGTGCTATGATGGAAAAAGATGTGGAAGATGTTGACGGATAAGTTGGTGACGGAAGAAGGTGGCATGGTGGTGATCTGCTGGAAGAGTACGGATGTATATGGAAAGCAAAACTCTGAGTGGTGTATAGCAGTATTTAGATTGAGATTCTTGTTGTAAATCAGTAAATATGGTGTCAAGAAAGATATCCTTACGATCATGGAGACTGGTAGTTATGAACTTATGACGCAATTGTGCTATGTGTTGAACAAGCGGAGGAAAGGTAATTTTGTCATACAAGTCAGCATTATGATACGGAAGTTTGATTCTAAATGCAAAACGAATGGCATGTCTCTCTAGAATTTCAAGTCTATTGTAAAATTTCGGAGGCGCTGAACACCTGGCTATGTCTCCAAATGTAAGTATACTCCGCATAAATGCTTTGTATGTGTTAAGCAATAATTTGGAATTTAAACCCCAGGTCTGGCCAACCAGACGACGAAGAAGTTGTAATCGGTTCTTTGCTTTAATAACAAGTTTCTGAAGCTGGGGTGTCCATCGCAACTTATAGTCAAAAATGATTCCTAAGTATGTTACTCTTTTAGCTGGTTGAAGAAAGTGACCTCCCACACATACACACGTATCTGTAGTAAATTTGTATTTCGTCTAACTTTTCTGCGGCATTTAGGAGGTAAAATAACAAGTGTTTGTGTTTTGCCTTCATTAACTGAAAGTCTCCATTTACTACATCAATTCAGAAAGCTAGTAATTGTAGTCTGCAAGTTTGTATTAATCTGCTGTATCGTGTTTCCCAGTGTAAGAAAAGCTGTATCATCAGCATATTGAAAGAGATAAGTGTTCGGCAATGGAGACGGTAAATCGGAAGCATAGAGTATGTATAAGAGAGGAGATAGACTAGAACCTTGCGGTACTCCTGTGTATGGAAAGACTGGATGTGATAATGGGTTGTTTATGCTGACGTAGGCTATTCGGTTGAGTATATGAACATAAGGAATAGTAATCATAATAAGTCACAATTTATATTGAAATTGAGTGCAGATATATGATTGAGGTGCTAAGGTGCTAATAGGCATTCAAATACATAGAATAAAGAACAATGATGATGATGATGAATGAGGTGAAGTGCTAACACATCACAAACATAGTTTGATTAGTGAGACAGATGCAGGGTTAAATCTTCTGTCCCGGGGCGACTCGGGACTAACGAACACATGGGGAAGCCCTTGTTAATGGCGAGGATCTAGTGCTCAGATGGAAAAAGATGCGGTATATTATGATCAATGACGTATATATCATATATTTCCCTTTCATCCGCAGGAAGGTGCACGTATTTAACATATAGAGATACAAAAATATTTAAAGGTGAATGCTTGTATCGATAGGCTGCGTCAGTAAGAGCGTCGGTGTGAAGGATGTCCAAGAAAAGTGGATGGCCTGTTTGGATGCGAGAGCTGATGTATCTCAGGCGAAGTTGTGCGAGATGCTCGGTGATCTTTGGAAAGTCTATATATTCGTATGTGAGCCACGTTGGGTATGGAAGTTTAATTCGATACGCCAGTCGAATTTCATGTCGTTCTAGTATGCTGAGTTTTTCATAGAAAGAAACAGAAGCATTGCACCAAGCGGTATGCCCAAAAGTAAGGATCGGACGGAGGAATGCTTTATATGTATGAAGCAAAACATCTGCTTTTAGTCCCCAAGATGTACCTGTGAGACGTCGTAAAAGATTTAATCTAAGATTGGCCTTATCCGTTAGTTTTTTCAAGTGAGCATTCCAGCTGAGCTTCGAATCGAAAACCACGACTAGATAGGTAGCAGTGATGGAAGGGCGTACATGATATCCATCAACAGTTAGTTGTAACAGAGCTGGGTTTCTACGGACTTTGGAACGACGCTTAGCTGGTAGAAATACCAGAACTTGCGTTTTCTCGGAGTTGATCGTTAACTGCCATTTCTTGCACCACTTGACAAAATTATCGATTGTTGTTTGTAAAGCAATGTTAAGCTGATGTACACTTTTGCCGAGAGCAAGAAAAGCTGTGTCGTCAGCATACTGAAAAATAAAGACATTACGTGGTACAGAAGGGATATCGGAACCATACAGTATATATAGTAAAGGACTGAGAGCTGATCCTTGGGGTACTCCGGTAAGAGGAAAAATCGGCCAGGAGAGTGCCGTACCAACTGTAACATAAGCAATGCGATTTGAAATAAAAGAATATATTAGCCTGAGATAGCATGCAGGAAGATTAAACGACTGCAATTTTTTAATGAGGCCATAATGCCAAACCTTATCGAATGCCTTCTCTAAATCCATGAGAATGAGACAGGATGGTTCTGCTTTGTTATATTGATTAGTAATTATTGAGCTGAGACGAAGTAGCTGGTCATTGATGGAAAAACCAGGGCGAAATCCCGCTTGATGAACAGGTAGCAGAGAAGTGGCGTCAGGATACTTATGGAGTCGGCATACTAGAATTTTTTCCAGTATCTTACTGAAAACTGAGGTGAGTTGGTTTGATCTGTAAGAAGCTATTGAATGTACAGGTTTATTCGGTTTATGTAACATACATATTTTGGAGACTTTCCAATCTGAGGGGTAAAACCCGGTTCTGAGGATGAAATTATATATTGTGACGAGGAGCAACAAGAGAGATGGCGGGGCTTCTTTGATATGTCGGTAAGATATCGTATCGATTCCAGGTGCTGTATTCCTTT
The DNA here is from genome assembly GCF_964235325.1 of Thermobia domestica. Classification (NCBI taxonomy): domain Eukaryota; kingdom Metazoa; phylum Arthropoda; class Insecta; order Zygentoma; family Lepismatidae; genus Thermobia; species Thermobia domestica. Next base: position 131,013,595 of record NC_137469.1, on the reverse strand, counting down.
TCCGTTTTAGAGCATAGTGCAGTTCATTGACAGTGATGGATGAAGTAAGAGGATAATCTAGGTATATGATATGCTCCGTGGAAGGTTGTAAGGCAGGAAGACAAGAGATATCTGTCCGTTCACAACTTTTGGAAACAGCTGTAGGGGTGAAAACGTCCTGTAACTGAGCTGCAAAAGCGTTTGCGTTGTCTTCGTCAGAGAAGAGAGGAGTATCATCGGCTATTAGAGGATAGGTGACTTTAGTGCTTTTGCCAATAAGTTGGTGAAACCGCTTCCAATAGCGAGAAGGATGTGCTTCCTCAAATAAGATGTTACAAGATTTTATCCTGTTTCGACGTTTATAAGCAACAAGATAATTACGCACCGTTCTTTGCCATTGGTGATGTAGGCGTAAATATGCTTCGTTCCCAGTTCTATAATATTCTCGAAGATGTCGGCGAGCTTGCTGGATGAGTGGAACGTATGTCGGCGGTAATTTCGGTTTGTGCAGATGCACTTGTTCGGTTGGAATATGATGCTTAGCACTAGTTTGTATTGCCGTAGTGATAGTTGTAAGACAGGAAGCTAACTCTGTCTCGCTAGTTGGAGGCGTTTTACTATGAAGTGCGCGCTCAAGTTCTTGCCGGAAAAGGCCAATTTGCTTTATCATATCTCAGGACATAATGAGGTGCGATTTCTTGGTGTGGTCGTTGTCCTCGAGTTAGCGTTAGTTTGACTGGATGGTGATCACTCCCAATTGAGTCTAGAACTTCAAGCTGGCAGTCAGTAAGAAGATACAGAGATGTAATGACAACATCTGGTGTAGTCTGACTTATAGGTCTGGTGTGCGAAGGTATGACATGAAGATTGTGCTGGACATTGTCAGTTAAATACTGTTGAAAAGCTACTTTTTCACGACCGCTACGAGTATGAATATTAATGTCCGCCATGATAATAATATTTCGATAATTATTGGCAATGTATCCGAAATACTCTAACGGGATAGGTTGTCGTGGTCGAATATAGATCGCACTAAAATTGATGACTATGGAAGGAAAGTATATAGAGCAAAGGAGGAATTCCGGGAAAGTTCTAAAAGCTGGTGGATTATACGAGCGAACTGGATACTTAGGAAAAAAGCCTATTGCAACCCCACCTTGCACACGACCCAGGTGATCATGATAGTCATGGCGTTATAGTTGATAGCCAGGAATGCGGGCTACCATGCTTGGTTTTAAAGCAGTTTCATTAAGCGCAAAGACATTGATATGTTTCTCCAACAACATTGCCTCTAACAACAGTTTATGCTGCGAAAAGGATCGAATATTGACAAATAGGAAAGTAATCCCCATAATGAAATTTACTATGCAGATTGTACTAAACTGCAGTTTCCAGAGATCCAAGATGAAAATGGACATAGTTGTTAGAATACGTTGCGTGTAGATTGATATGGAAGATGGATTTTGCGGCAAAAATGATGTGATGAAGAATATTGGCTCGCTGAAAGGGAAATATATTTTGAAGCACCAGACTGATGTAGCGGAGAAAATCTTCGATTGTTAGCGGTGGTAAGATGGATTGGTTTGGTTCAGTGGTCGTGTCAGTCGCTTTTAGCGGTACTGTTAGTTCCGGATGCTCGGGAGTTGGCTCTGGTTTAGCTTTACAGCGATAACTGTAGGTTGGGTGAAGTCCACTGCCACAGGTGTTACACTTGGGTGGTCCTTTTAAGTTTGTACATGCTTTGGTTTGATGTAGATCCAAGCAGTATCCACACTTAGATGGATTAGAGCAATTTGCTGTAATGTGGTCATTGTACACCTGACATTTTTCGCAGCGTATAGGTAAAGGTCCCTGAGTTTTAGAGGGTTCGACACGATGTATTTTCTTATAAATTGGTGCACCGAATCGTAACAGATAATCGATTGTCTCCTGTTGCTTAGAAAGCACCCGGACCATGTAGGTCGGACCATTATTATTTCGAATACGAATGCATCTGTCTACTGTAATCCCCTCTTGTTTTAGCTCCTCTTGGATTTCAGCATCGGTAAGTTCAGGGGAAACACCTCTAATAACAACCGAGAGATATGGTGGTTTGCGAGGTGGTGGAGGTTGTTTCTGCCGTTTATCTGTTAATTTTGTAAATTTGGCGCTCTTACCGAAGATTTCGTAGGATGCTTTGTTGCGAATAGTAATACCAAAATCTGGATCTTTCGATTTCAGAATATAGCCGTTTCTAGTGAGGACGATTTGAACGAGAGTATCCCGTAACCGTGGAACGTATTTCATAATTTGGAGAAAAATCATTTTAGGATTGGTGAACTTTGTATCGTAGTCTGTAAGAATGAAATAATAAAAAGGATTGGTATTTGACTGTGCAGCCAGGCCCGCAACTAGGGTTTCTGTCACCCGGGGCAAACACACAATTCGGCGTCTTCCCCCCAGGTTTAGTCGAAAAGTATCACTTACTTATGGATTGCAACTGTAAATAACATTCTTAATGAAACCAGTTATATCGATTTTTAAGTACTTTAATCAAACTTACTTTAACCACAAAAATATATTACATTCGTTATGTGCTCACAAGTTTTAAGAATAATTTTGTACATACATTTTGTTTTAATGTTGTATGAAGAAATCAAAACAAAATGAACTAGAAAATATCTGCCACATTATACAGTTATTAATTGAAATAACACATTTAGTTTTAATAACCCAAAGAATAATTATTAACATACGCTTTCATATTAAAATAAGAAACTAATACAAAATAAACTAGAAAATATCTAGTACATCATAAAGTTATAATTGAAATAACTTTTAGTTCTAATAAACCCAAAAATAATTTGTACATAAGCTTTCATTTAAAAATATAAAAACAATACAAAATAAACTTGAAAATATCTGGTATATTATAAATAGAGCAACCCAAAAGCATAAAAAGTATAATAGCAATTTAGACATATAGTTGGTACCTTGAACATGGGTGTGGTTGTCTAAGGGTCCAGAAGAAACTAACTTTAAAGAATAATAAAGCATAATTTTAGAAAATAAAGCATAATTTAAAATATATAGCATAATTCTTGGAAATTCTATTTAACTGCAAGTTTAACATATACTATATTAATATTTTTTAAAAAATATTTACAATGCAAAATCATTGAGAACATAACAATGCAACAATGAAAAGCTTATTTTTATTTCTGTAAATTTTTCGGTGTAATCCTTTGATGTAGAGAAAAGAAGAAAAAAAAAGAAAACTTTCCATCAACAATGAAGCACACAAGAACTCCACACTATATTGTTATGTGTACCTCTCGAACTTGAGCACTTTCTGTACTTTTTGTGCACCTTTCTTTATACTTTCTCTTTCTGTATATATGCACCTCTAATGTGCACACAAGTGATAGAAAAAACTGATTCGAGCAAAGCATATCTCTTTACAGTGCATTAACTAGAAAGTTCATTAAATATGAACGAAATTGCTTCATAAAATATTAATAAATAGACCAAGATATTTAGATTATTTAATGTATAGTAAATATTATACATTATACACGATTAATGTAAAACAATGATTGAAATTAACAATAAAGCATAATGAAGCATAAGTTGGACTGATAGATAACAATTCAAAATGCCTCTAAAAGCTCTCAAGCAAAACTAATAGATAAAACTTCATACAGCCTTCACTCGCAAAATCCCTTGGTAGGCGTACAAGAAACAATTAAATACACTGAGGCGTGTAACTTATCTTTTATGTCACAAAACTGCCCTCTAGTTTAAAAACATTACAGCAATTGCGGAACATTACAGGGTGCGCGTCTGAGCTAAACTCTTCAACCACCAGCAAGCAACAAAAATCGGTAACTTTTCACCCCCGCCCTATTGATAACAGCGTTTTAAACTTCAGAGCTGTTTTCAATGGAATTATAGAGCTTCTTCGTGGCTAAGCGGTTAACGTACGCGCCTTTGGCGTGGGAGACCCGGGTTCGATTGCTGGCGGGAGCTCATGTGGTTCGGATTCCACGTTAATCAGTAGGTGCACGTCTCATATAACCTTGCTGGTGAAAGGGACGTTAAACTCAAAATCAACTCAACTCAATGGAATTATACAGACAAACAGCTCCTTGTGGTAGGAAAAGGAAAGGGGGGCGGATTCTCTGTGGTCGCCCAAGGGAACAAATGCATGCAATATTAGGTTTTTAATGTATGACATTACACCTATTTAGATGAGACTCTCTCTCCCTCTCTAAAAGAGGTCCCATGGAAAAGGCCAAGTAAACTTTTGATTTCTTTTAACCTCTAGAATAAGTTCCTCAAGGGAAAGGGTGCGATTTTTAAAACAATTGATATACTATCTTCTTTCTGGCGCTCATTCCAACCACGCGCCCGGGGCACGTGCCCCCTCTGCCCCCCCTAGTTGCGGCACTGTGTGCAGCGGTAGTAGTCAGAAGCTCTGTAACAGTATTGTTACACTGCGGATGGACTTGAATGTCCATAGATTCTATTGAAGACCGTGACCGTATCCGTTTTGCTCACTGTATTGAATCATTTGATGGATGTCTCTCTCTAGATATAGACGGTATTGGTTGACTTCCCCAAGAAAAGTGCCGAGTGCGATTAGAAGGTACAACGGGTGCCGTCTGTGCAAGTGCAGAGCTTGAGTTTGCAAGAAGAATAGCAGGTAATCCGGAATGTCGTCCTAGAATCGATTGTCCGTCAGTGTTGCCAGAGTCCGCCATCTTAATGAAGCTGCCCAGGGCCGAAGCCCAAACGAGGATGAAAAAGATGAAGAAGATGATGAGATGAAGTTCAAAAAGCAAGTTTGCCCTTCGAAAGTGAAAGCTTCCGTCAACCCTCTAAGTGTTGTATGTGTGCTTTGCTCCCAAATGCGTATTGCAACACTTGTTCCTCGCTGGCACACTAACTAACACAAGAGAGGTTAGGCTCCTTGATTCAGTATGTGTGTGTGTGCATTTTTTTTCATGCTAGCCAGAAAGGCTACCACCTTTAAGAGGGTTATGCCCTCTGTTAGAAATGAGGTGTAGTGATAGGATAGGCTAAGTTTACTGTTGTTGGGCTAAGTGTTTCATGAAATATTTATTAACTTCAAATTGTCAAAATGAATGTAACATGGTGACTTAAGGAACTTTGATCCTTAACATTTGGTGAGGTGAATATAACAAAGGTAAATATACAAAAACATAATGATTAGAAATACGTGAAAACGTGCATTGAAAAATGTGCGTGAAATATAAGAATAGAAATAATAATTCAAAACATTTCAAAATATCAATAAGCATGAAATATGAGGCGAAGTGCAATACACAATACAACACTTTAGGTTATGTTAGTGAGACAGATGAGCTTATTCTTCAGCCTAGGGGCTGATCTTGGCACTGATGAGAACATGGGGAGCCCAAGTTAATAAACAGAGGTTATCACTGTGCGGGAAATGATGGATGGATGAGAGGAAGATTATCGTGAACAACATATTCTGATATGAATCGTAAAGTCGGGTCTGGTGGTTGAAGCGTATAGTTATTTAATGTAAACAGTAGAGAGAGTGGTGGATAATAGTAGATGTAAGGTGTGGGATGAACTGCTAAATAATGCATTGTATCTTGGAGTAATGGGTGGCGAGTTTGAAAGCGTTTAGAGATGTATGTTAGCCGCAGTTTTTCGAGGTGAAATTTCAGAATTGGAAAAGTAATATGGCGGTTAAGTTCCTGCGTAGGGCTAGGGAGCTTAATTCGATAAGCTGTACGGAAATCGTGGCGTTCTAAGATGAAAAGTTTATGGTAGTATTGAGGTCGGGCAGCTATCCAGGCAGTGAAACCATATGTCAAAACTGGTCGGAGAAAAACTTTGTAGGTGTTGAGGATTGTGTGTGGCTTCAGACCCCATGTAGTACCATTAAGACGTTTCAAAAGATTGATGCGATTATAGGCCTTAGTAGTGACTCTTTTCAGATGTTGCGACCATGTAAGATGGCGATCATTAGGGATGCATTCGAGTCGAGTCGAGTCGAGATTTAAGCCTGTCTCGACTCGTCTCGAGAAAATGTTGTCTCGACTCGTGTCTCGACTCGAAAATATGGTGCTGTCTCGACTCGTGTCTCGACTCAACAGTCTCTGTCTCGACTCGACTCGAATTCGAGTCGAGACGTCTCGAAATTCGAGTCGAGACAAAATATACGAGTTAAAATATACACACACATCAGCCAGACCGTTATGACTATCTACCTAATTGTTAGTATGTCCAACTTTTGGCACGAATAACAACGGCAACGCGTCTTGGCATGGTCGCAATGTTCCTCGGTGGGTCGCTGGAGAGAGTTGGCACCACATATGCACACACAGGTCATCTAATTCCCGTAAATTCCGGGGAGGGGGTGATGCACCCTCACGTTACGTTCAATCACATCCCAGATGTGATCGATTGGGTTCAGATCCGGAGAGTTTGGGGGCCAGCACATCACTTGGAACTCGCTCCTGTGTTCCTCGAACCCCTCCATCACACTCCTGGCCTTGTGACATGGTGCATTATTTTGTCGAAAAATTCCACTACCGATGGAAAACATGGCCGTCATGAAGGGGGTGTACGTAGTCTGCAAGCAGCGTGCGACACCTCGGCCGTCATGGTGCTTTGCTCGAGCTCCACTGGACACATGGATGCTCACCTGAATGTTCCCTAGATAATAATTAAGCCGCAGCCAGTTTGTCTCCGTCCCGCAGTACAGATGTCAAGGAGCTGTTCCCTTTGAACACGACGGATTCGCACCCACACATCGTCATGATGAAGAAGATATCGGGATTCATCAGACAATGCAACGCTCTGCCATTGTGCCAAGGTCAAGTGGTGATGGTCACGTGTTCATTTCAGTTATAGTTGCCGATGTCGTGGTGTTAACATTCGCCATCGTTAGGAGTGTTCGGTGCACTGTGTGTTCAGACTAGTGTTGTGAAGGCCTGTAAAAAAACGGAAATTTTGGGTAAAAAACAGTTTTTTTACTGTTTTCCCGAGCTAGGGAAAAAACGGAAAATATGGGTATTATCAGAATCATCATTCTTGTTAATCACAGAATCATTTTAGTTAATATGTTAAATCAAACATATATTTTATAGAGATATCTTCATTGTTCTATGTAAAATTCCGGAAATTTTGAAACCATTAGAAAAAATCATTTGTTCGGAAATATTGGCAAAAACAGGAAAATGTAGTTTAAAAACTATTTGTTGGCCTGATGCTAGTGATCTTACTTTCTGTAACATGTCTGCAACATATACAGTGGGAAGTGGAAAATCCGAACTAATTGGGACCACAGGTATTCGGATTTTCAAATTGTTCGGATTTTCGAAAATGACCAAGAAAATGTCTTTTAGGCTTACATATACTGTACGGTATGTTCTTCTATTGATACAGTGGTTATTCAGTACATACAGTAATTACAATACCGTACGTAAGGCTACTTACATTTAATGTTTCTGAAGAACTTGCTTGTACTCTAAGTCACACTTAAAACTTATAGGCCTAAGAAAAAATAAAAATAAAAATACATGACAAACAATTACATATAAATGAACTTTTGTAAAAACATTGACTTCACATAACGTCGATAGACACGCTATTGTTTGTTTATCGCTAGCGTTAACATAAAATGTAAAAAGCTTCTAGGGACCGCGTTCGGATTTTTGACGTTAGGATTATCGACGTCCTAGTGTATATACAATGTATTTCGCTAACGGAAAAATACTTAGAGCAACAGGTTTTAATTCTACTTTACACACATATACCGCACAAGTGAGTAAATTTGTGCAGTGAGAAATATATTAAATGAAACTTCCGTTGGTTATTACAGACTAGCAGAATATCCGTTCTTCGCACGGGGAGAATACGTTTCATTTTTGGACACAAAGGGCACCAAAACTGTCACCAATGAACTTGTGGAGCCTCAAAACTATGAATTTGACATTAATATCGATACTTTTCAATTATCTTTACATGTCACCATCCTCCTTAGAGTACTAATGGGGCTGAATTTGTAGATTTAAACGGTATCTTCTGTTCATCTCAGCGAGTGTGGATTCGAGGCCATTTTCGATCATATATATATATATATATATATATATATATATATATATATATATATATATATATATATATATATATATATATATATATACAGAGGCGGATCCAAGGGGGCTATAGCCTCCCCCTTCACACTCAAGTATACACTGCATAAAATGGGCTTCAATCCTGCTTTACACTGGATAAAACTGCAAACTATGGTTTAGCCCCTCCCTTGATCATATCCTGGATCCGCCACTATATGTATATATATATATATATATATATATATATATATATATATATATATATATATATATATATATATATATACACTGTATATAATGCTCAAAAAAATTAGGGGTTCAGCTGAAATATCACACAAGACCTTAAGATAGTGTATGAATAAGCTTGTGTTTGACTCATATTATCATACAAGAAGGAATGCTTTAAGATACACTAGAAAAATGGGGCACATACTGGTGTTGGGGCACGGAAAACCTTGTTCACATGGCTCATGACACAAGACGGTTATGTGTGCACCTCTCGAACTGCTCACAAACAGGCAAGGCAACAACACTGATTGTTCCTTAATATGTCATATGATCACTTCGAATAGTCAACTGGGCCTCGCACCTGCGTGGCATGGATTCAATCAGATTATCGATGAGTTCTTGGGGGATGTTGTGCCACTCATCCAGAAGAGCGACTTCCAGCTCTGGAATGATTGTTGGATTTACTGGCCTAGCGGCAATTCGTCTGCCAAGCATTATCCAGACATGCTCAATTGGAACGAGATCCGGAGAGCATGCTGGCCACTTCATCCGAGCGATACCCTCAGCATCCGGCATCTCATCCACTAACCGAGCTATGTGAGGACGAGTATTATCATCCATAAAAAGGAACGAATCACCAATGGCACCATCATAAGGAAGAACAAGAGTTTTCGTGATCTCATCCCTATATCTGAGAGCCGTCAAAGAGCCATTTCGGATGATGTGAAGCTCAGTACGCCCACCAATGCTGACTCCTGCCTACACTATCAGTACACCACCATGATACTGGGATGTTTCTCGCATAAACATGGGATTGTGTCGTGTTCCACACTCTCTCCAGATGAAAACACGTCGATTATCAGGCTCTACACTGAATCGAGACTCGTCAGAGAACAAAACATTGCCCCATTCATTGCGTCCCCACCCACGATGTTCCGCCGCCTACGCTCTTTGATCAACACGGTGTCATGCAGTTAATGGGACACACACCATAGGCCTACGTGCGTAGAGACCACCTTCTCGAAGGCGATTGCGGACCGTTTGAGTAGATACTGTGCGTCCTGTTGTTGTTCGGAAGACTCGCGGCAGCAGAGTTGTATTCTGACGTCGGTTTCGACGGGCTGTTAACAAGAGATAATGATCGTCTCTCGCTTTGGTTGCTAGTGGACGGCCCTGTCCTTGTCTTCTTCGAACACTTCCAGTTGTTTGAAATCGATTCCACAATCGGGAAACCACACTCTGTGCCACTCCTATGGCATGGGCCACCTCCTGCCATGACTGACCAGCTTCCAACCTCATAGAGGGCCGCGGTGGCTCAGTGGTAGAGCGTTCACCTCTGGTGCTTGGGGTCCCGGGTTCGATCCCAGCCCCTGCCAAGTGAACTTTGTGGTGTACAAACACCGTGTGCGTGGGTTTTCTCGGGGTTCTCCCGTTTCCTCCTACTTTCTTCATTCCACCCTTTCACTCATCTCTCATCATCACCGTCTCATTTAGCCTAACCGGCATAACCGTGGGACGCAAAACAAAGATTTTTTCCCGGCCCGCATACAATTATAGCTTAATTTGCAAATCATCGCAAATGGAAGTGTCACCATCGATATTAGTGACCGCGAAAACTATGGATTTGACACTAATATCGGTCATTTTAGATTACTTTTACATGTCTCGGTATCCGACCCCCCCCCCCCCCCCGGTGACCACCGGCCCGAATAGAGTGAATTTGTAAGTTAATGTGATCAGAGTTTCACCATTGATTTCAGCGACCGCGAAAACTATGATTTCGACAGTAATATCTGCCATTTTCTACCACTTTTACATGTCCCTGTAAGCGCACCCTGAGACCCCCTGGTTCGAATTTTGAAAAAAAAAGAGATTCGTCTTGATCTGGGGCCTGGGCCAGAGTACCACTGACTAAAATTTGGTAACTCTCGGTCCACTCATCTGGTCCCCAGGCTGCATACAGACAGACAAACACAAATAAACTATTTATTTTATTTATATTAGACTAGACAGATTCTTGCAAATTATGTCAGATTTTCATATTATCTTTCCGAACTAATTTTAAAGACCCGCTCCTACTTATCTTTATATATATACACAGTATATCTATATTTATATCTATGTGTATCTATATATGTATATAACAAACGCAGGAATTACACCCTAAATAACGCTCCTGGAAGACCCCTTTCTCAACAAAATTGCTGGGGAAACACTTGTAGAAACTTCAGTTTTCGTGCCAGACGATTACCGAGACCTGGTGGAAAAAAAAATTTCTTTAGCGATCGAATTAAAAAAAAATAGTTCTCCTCAGGTTAGTATTCACTGAGAATATTGTTATAAAATTTAAATTTTATGGGTAAATCAGTAGACTTTGAATACATCCACACCGTATCCACTGAGTTGCGAAATTGTGTACCTCCAGATATGGGCGGTCGAAGAAAATTTTCTAGGGGGCATCTTCAATGTTTGCTATATTAGTCTTGCATTTAATATGCATGGTTTGTTATATTACGTATACGTGAGCCAGGTAGGTTCATTCTTATCAAACACGGAGATTATGAAGGAGTAGATCTACTGTACAAAATATAATAAAAACATCTCTTTCGGATTTCTATCATCCCGCAGTCCAACCCCGAGACGGAAACATAAGAGATAGGCTTTTTGTTTTTAAACAAGATAACGTGCCTAGCGAATGCTTTACATTGTGAAGATTATATTAGTGAAAATTAAACGATTATAATTTTTCAACTTAATATACATATCACTAAATGTTGAGCTCCCCGTTGCTATGTGCTTAGCGTATGCGCCTTTCTCGAACGATTCATGGTAGGAGCTCATGTGTTTCAAATCCGACGTTAAACTGTACGTTCACGTCTTGTAGAGCTTTGCTCCTGAAAACGACGCTAAACTATAATCTAATTTAATATTACTAAATATTAAAAAATAATGACTTACCAAGGTGACGTCAATTTGGCAGTCATCAAATAAATTTTATACTTTCACTTAATCCAGTGGATATTAATATAACAATTACAAGACATACGCGCATATAAATACTCAGAAACAAGTACATACACACGTACATATACACAAATATGAATCCTCCAAATCTATTTACATGTGGTAGACTGCGTTGCATCAAGCACTGTTATCTTCATCATCATCTTCTCATGTATCTGCATTATTTGATTCATCCAAAGATTTGTTATTTGTACGCATCATTCATTTTTGCATTTTCGGGAGGGTTCAGGGTTCTTTCTTCATTTAAAGAGTCGGTTCTCTGTATTGGAAAGAGAATCAGGGGAGGAAGGGGGAATTTATACTTTAAGAATGGATAACATTTTAAGAAATATATACAAAACATGCCGCTTCCGACGCAGCACTGAAGCATTTCTTTTAGCGGTCATACCCCCTCCCCTCTCAAGTTGTAAAGTGAGAAGGGACTGAAACATCCCAGACACTCAGGGTTCAGTTGACAATAATAAAACTATGGGTAAATAAACATCTTGTACAGTCACGTTTTGCTTATTTTTGAACATTTCTGTGAATTCAACAATACAACAGCGGAAATACTAACTGGTTTTATTACTCCAACCATCGCTTCAACTAAGGGATAATTCCCAACGGTCAGTGAGCCATCTAAATTTTCGTTCTTTTTCTGTTCTCCAGAGGAATGAATGAGATTTTGCCAAGATGCTAAAGTCAAGATGTTATATGCTAAATGGGAGTGAATTATGCTAGATCTAGCACCAAGATGCTAGATATGGCTTCACTGGCGGGCTTCGATATCTACAGAACTTTCTGCCAAAGAAAGAAAAAAAAAACAATAGCACAATAGTTTCGATAACATATGTGTGGTCCTTCGGTAGACTACACATCTGGTAAGAAGCTCATCCCAAAGAGTAGTTTGGACAAAAGACTCGTAGCCGGCTTGTATAGATAATTGAATTCAAATATTCAAGTATCCATTTACTGAATGCCCATATCGTGTATGTATGCATTTGCATGCATTTTTTGATAAGTAAATAAAGTACACACACGACTAATTATGTCAGTGATAAACGGTGTTTATTGAAAAAAAAAACCTTACCAAACAATGAAGATTAATCTTAGACTGGAGAAATGATTATCCTTCGTTTTCATTATCATTTGGCCATGAAACAAACGCCTGACAGATGTACAACCCCTATATACAACTATGTGATGTTGGAATACCAGTATATAACTCGTAGGGTATGATGCTTTACTTTTTCAGAAATTTCAGTACTTCTAGTGAAATGAAATCTTTAGTTTTACGTCCCACGGTTATGGCGGTTAGGCTAAAGAAGACGGTGATGATGAGAAATGAATGAAATGGTGGAATGAAGAAAGTGGAAGGAAACGGGAGAACCCCGAGAAAACACACGAGCATGGTATTTGTCCACCACAAAGTCCACACGGTGCGATCTGGGATCGACCCAGGGACCCCATGCACCGGAAGTGAACGCCCTACCACTGAGTCACCGTGCCCCCACAGTACTTCTTGTATACCCCTATAAATGTAATAAAGAACTAATGGCCATGTTTTTTTTTATATAAAAATATTCAATTAGAACTGGACAATTTACATAAAATTTGGAATCGACAAATGACGGCACGTTTCTAGCACTTATGGGTTTGAGATCTCATTGTTAAAAGGATAGGAGACAAACATATAAACTTTTCTGTGAGGAGAAACATTTACGCGTAAATCTAGTATTTTAATATATAGATAATAATTGGAATAGTTTTATTTTCGAGTGCTATTTTTTAATATTCGCAATATTGAAATTTTTGAACTTAAATTTTTCGCGTGTTTGAAAAAAAAGAGAGATATCATTACTAGTAAAATTAACCTAATACAAACATATTTATTTTTTTCAATTTTTCCGGAAAATCGAAAAAACGTTTTTTTAAAAAAAAGTTTAAAATTTCCGGAAATTTGACAACACTAGTTCAGGCACACTTGTACTTTGCCCAGCATTAAACTCTGATCTTAGTTCCGACGCAGTTCGCCGCCTGTTCTGTTTTACCAGTCTGCCCAACTTACGACGTTCGACATCTGTAATGAGGTGGGGGCACCCAACCCCTCGACATTTAGACGTCTTTTCCCCTTGGTTTCGCCACTTGCTGAAGACAATCACCATAGCACTCCTCGAACACCTGACAAGTCCTGCAGTTTCCGAACTTCTCGTGCCGAGTGTTTCTGATCGAGCACTTTCTTCAAAATAGTATTAAAAATTATGGAAAAATTTTCGAGACATTCGAGTCGAGTCGAGATTTTTACCAGCTGTCTCGACTCGACTCGAGTCTCGACTCGAAAATTCGAGTCGAGAAATACGTTTGTCTCGGCTCGTCTCGAATTTTACAGAGTGTGTCTCGACTCGAATCTCGACTCGAATTCGAGTCGAGTCGAGTCGAGATTCGAGACATGTCTCGACTCGTGCGCATCCCTAGCGATCATAGGTAATTCCCAGATACGTTACTGTATTTTTGGCCTGAAGCGGCACTTCATCAACATGGAGAGATAAGCGACGTGGGTTTCTGCGAACTCGGGAAGAGCGTCGTGGAGGTAAGAAGACCATGGCCTGAGTTTTTGTTGCATTAATAGTAAGTCTCCAATGATTACACCAGTTACTGAAACGATCGATAGCAAGCTGGAGAACGGTATTGATCTGTTGGATAGAGTTTCCGAGTCCAAGGAAAGCCGTGTCATCGGCATATTGAAAAAGATGAACGTTATCAGGTAGTCTGGGCATGTCAGCGACGTACAAGAGGTAGAGTAAAGGATATAATGCAGACCCTTGTGGCACTCCAGTAAGTAGAAAGATCGGATGCGATAAACAGTCATGAATGGATATGTAGGCGAGACGGTTGGTAATGAAATTGTATATTAGGCGGATGTAGCACATGGGGAGTCGAAACTGAAGAAGTTTGTATATTAGCCCGTGGTGCCAGACTTTATCAAACGCCTTCTCTAAGTCAAATATGACTAGACAGGATGGTTTTGCAAAATTGTAATGTTGAGTAATAAGTGATGTGAGTCTTAAAAGCTGATCATTAATAGAAAAGGAGGGTCTGAAGCCGGCTTGTGTGATAGGAATTAAGCTGCGATCGTTTAGGTAGATATGTAGGCGCTTGACCAGGATGCGTTCCAGAATCTTACTGAAAGTCGAAGTTAGCTGAATAGGACGATATGATGAAACGTTCTGGGGTGGTTTATTTGGTTTTAGAAACATGAGTGTCTTAGAGATTTTCCATGTTAAGGGAAAGAAGCCTGTGCGCAAGATAAACGTATAGATATTAGCGAGGAGGAGTAATAACAAAGCAGGACACTCTTTGATATGGCGGTATGTTATATTATCTAGACCAGGTGCAGTATTTCGTTTATGGTGGAGAACCTGTGAGATCACGTGAACACTTATGGGTTGAGATATGGCTGTGTCTGGCTGTAAGATATGGGTATTGTTTGGTTAAAGCTGCGGTGTGGACGTGTTAAGCCTATCTGCAGAGACTGGAGCATTGCCGGATGATGGCGTGAAAATCTCCTGTAAGTGATCAGCAAAAGCATTTGCCTTATCACTATCGGTGGAAACAGGCGTGTCGCCTTGCAGAATCGGATAGGGTGTGCTAGTAAATTTGCCACATAATGCATTGAAACGGTTCCAAAATTTGGTTGGATGAGAAGTCTCGGATAGATTATTGCATGTGTGTACCCATTTACGAAGTTTATACGCTTTAATGTAATTGTGAACTGTGCGTTGTAGTTGGTGGTGATGGCGGAGTGCTTCAGGGTTGCGGGTGCGAAGATAATCTCTATAGAATTGACGAGAGCGTTGGATCAGTGTGAGATATTGCGGCGGAAGTTTAGGCTGATATGGACGAGATTTGGTAGTTGGAATATATAAATGACTGGCCTCTTGAAAAGCTGAAGTAATATTATCAACGACAGCAGTTAAGTCTTCACCTGTATTTGGTTCAGTAAGATGATCAGTGAGTTGAGAGATATGTGTGCGATATTTATCCCAGTTAGCCTTATCGTAACGGACGCTTAAGCGGAGTGGTGGAGATGAAATATGCCTGGTGGTGGTATTTGGCTGATAGGTGAGTTTAATTGGAGCATGGTCGCTACCCAGAAGATCAAGAATATCTAGCGTGCAATGCGATACGAGATTTGCTGAGGTTATAACTATATCTGGCTTTGTGTTGGATATAGGACTGGTTGCTTGTGGAAGATCAAGTATGATTCCAGTGGTATTGGTCGTAATGAAATTAACAAAATTTGTCCTCTCGCCATCGGTGCGGTTATGCATATTAAAGTCAGCCATGATAATGTACGTCTTATAAGTATTTGAAATGTATTGCACGAACTGCTCTGGTAGAGGATGGTTGGGTCTGATGTATATTGTTGCCAGTGTGATGATGGCGTTTTTGAAATAGACAGTGGCGAGGAGATATTCCGGAAGAGGTGTCGTTGTATAATGATGTTGACGAAACGGTAGATGAGGAGAAAATCCAATGGCCACTCCCCCATTGGCTCGGAGTGCAGTTAGAGGATTTTCAGCGTGCAACATAGCGTATCGTGGTAAACGACATGTTTGTGATATTGTGAGGAAAGTTTCATTTAGTAAGAACACGGTGACACGTTCCTCAAGAAGAAGCTGTTCGAATAAAATTTTGTTTTTGGGTAAAGACCGGATATTAAGAAACAGAAAAGTAACAGCCATGGTATAGAGTAGTCAAGATTAGTTGTATGGGATTTATGGAAATGAACTGTATTTCCTGAATAAGTGGCTGTGAAATTAACATGAAAAGTGGTTTTTGCCGCAAGAATGATTTGCTGGAGTATGTGGGGTCTTATAAAGGGATGGATGTTCTGTAAAGCTAAAGTCAGGAAAGTCAAGAGTTGATCTAATGAGACAGGTGCATCTATCGGATGTGGAGTAGTGTGGGTTTGTGCAGGTGGTCTGAGTGGAACTACGAGTTCTGGATGGTCCTGAATAGCTTCTGGTTTAGCTTTACACTTGTAGCTATATGCCGAATGCTGATCATTGCAAGTGGCACATTTAGGTGGTAACTGTAAGTTGCTACAAGTCCGGGTGGTATGCGGGCCTGCACAATATCCGCATTTACTTGTGTTTTTGCAATCGTTTGTATGATGAGCATTATAGACCTGACACCGTTCACACCGAACTTTCATAGGAACTGGTGTCCTTGATGGTTCAACAGGTGTTTATGATTGTAAATGTAAGCACCTGTTGCTAATAACTCATCAATAGTGTCTTGATGCGTGGTTAGGACACGAACCATGTATGTGCGTCCTTGATCATTACGAATTCACAAGACTTTAGTGATGGTATGACCCTCCAGCTTGAGCTCCTCTTGTATTTCGTCATCTGTATAAGATGGGTCAACCCCACGGATAACAACAGATAGTAATGGGGAACGTTTCGGAGGTGGAGGCTGTTTGCGAGTGGATGATGTGAGTGCTTGAATCTTCGCATCTCGACCAAAGGTATCAATAGGCACCTTGTTTTTAATGGTAGTAAGAAGAGTTGGATCAGATGTTTTTAGAATGATGCCGTTTCTAGTATGCAGGATTTGTGTGATCGCAGCTCGAGGAAGATATTTATGAAGTTGAATTGCGACGAACTTTGCATTGCTGAACTTCGTATCGAAATTTGTGAGCAGCATGGAATAGATAGAAGACAAAGGAGGCGCATTGTTATCGGTTGTAGATGCAGCAGTGTCCATTGGAATCTGATGTAGATCCGATGTGGATGCAAGATGTTGTTTCTTGGATGGTGGAGATTGCTGAAGACGTTCGAAATAGCTATCGTTCGATGCTAGTGGTTGTGGTGATCTACTACGAACGGAATCGGATGATACAATTGAAGAAGCAGAAGCAATGGAAGCTTGGGAACCTCGGCGTTGCTGTGATTTAGTAGTTGAAGAATGGCATTGCCCAGGATCTTTCCGAAGCTGAGTCTTCTTAGGACTCTCGGATGGTCCAACAAGAACTTGAGGTAACCCGTGATGTTTGCCTTTAGTCGTTTTGCCAGGGCCTAATCGTGAGTCCGCCATCGAAAAATCCGTCCTTGGGCGAATGAACAGATGTGTTGCGCCTACAGATGAGTAATGATGATGATGAAACGTTTCACCCTACAGCACTGAAAAGCGCTGTCAATCCTAGTGAGAGCGTATGCGTGCTGGTCTCGATTGTGCGTATGCAACACAACGTCCTCGAAGGCACGTTAACACTTCCCAGCTAGGCTAGGTTCTTACAAAAAGCAGCTGTTGAAGTATGGTACGTCAAGCTGATGAGTATGCCGTGTGTGTGCAAAAACTCAAATACATATTACAAATAGTTTGATTTTTTTTATTTGCAATGACAGTTGTAATTAAAAACAAAGGAGAGAACAATTTCGTTGTAAATGGTCATAAAAATAATTCTTTGACATTTATTTACTATTTCCAATTTAATTTTGTTGATTAATCTGCTCCAAATTACACAAGAAATGGGATTAAGTAGAAGAATTTAAATCCATCTATTGAGCAACATAGAAAACTAGTGTTTTCTAAATCCTATTTCTATAAAGATTAAAATGTCCTTGCGGCACCATTTATCGTCGTCACAACTAACTCAAATTTAGAGAGAACACTTTTCTCATTAAATGGAAAATGATTAAGAGGTGCGCTCTCAGATATACACAACTTGAGAAATGAGGACCACCCTAGGGTACCTAATTTGATCCCCGGCCAAGTAAGTTTGTGGTGGGCAACATCATGTTCATGGGTTTTCTAGGGATTCTCCTGTTTCCTCTCACTTTTTCACTCCACCGATTCTTCCATCAACATTCACTTGCTTGCGATTACCCTGAAGGGCATAATTTTTGGACGTTAAACTGATTGATTTTCATTTTACAATTTTGAGTTTCTATTTCACGTTTTCTCCTACAAATGCAACAACACACTTATATAATATATAAAAAAATAACTTCGGTATAGTTATTGGACGATAAACATCACACTATAACGATTAATTACTGAAACTGGAAAACTAATGATTGAAATAAACTAATTTATTAAATGCCACAGTTCAGAACCATTAACATCATAGGACAGACTACATTTATGTTGTTAGTAGTAATGAACACGCAAATACAATTAATTTCATCTTCAAACCACACTTTGCCGACTCCGTTGTTGTGTGCATAAAATGAATTAAAATGAAAATATTATCAGTAAAAATTGATCTGAAATTAAATCACAATTCATAAAAGCCTTGGCAGCCGCACGAATTGGCTTGGTGGGCCGATTCTTGGACAGATCTCTTATAGATATTTCTTCTATATTACCCTGGGTTCGCTATGCGATTAAAGAAGACACACAGCAATTGAAAATGAAATAAAAGTATATGGTTTACTTGTATAATAAATATCGATACAAAATATAGTAAAAGTTAATCACAAATAAGAAGTAGTCGCTGGTTGGTTCGAATTCAGGCCAACTTAATTACTGTGGTTGTAATTTAAAATATGTTCTTTGTGGTTATATGCTATAAGAGCCTATGTGCTGCACAGCGTGATCATTATTCTTAAATGTTACACATCTATGGTGGTTCGTCTTATAAAGGGGTCTAAAATTCTTTGGGTCCTTTGTTTTCTGGTTTTTACATTATTAAGCTATGCAGTATATATTTTAAATCATATCAATATATATAATTTTGATGACAAATTCCAATGGCAAATATTGTTTTCACAAAATGCTGGTGAGCTATGCACTATCTATCTAAATCACGTGTCCTAAATGAGAGTGTTCCAAAGCGAAAAAAACTGTCCAGATCTGAACATTGTCTTGATTTATGTCTTATCATCATACTACTAAACTGCCACACTAGAACGAATATTCAACTTATGTAACTCGCATCAGACTTATTATCACAATAGACTAATCCAGGTGGTGGTCGATTCCGAAGTCACTTCGCCGTACGGGCTGATGAGGTGCTGACAGAGTCTTGGAGTCACTTTCACCGTAAGGCTAATCCAGGTGCTGATACGATTCCGGAGTTACTTTCGTCATACAGTCTAATCCAGGTGCTGATAGAATTCCGAATCACTTTCGCCCTATAGTCCTTACGTGGTAATCTTCTTCAACGCTGCGCGATTCTCGTAATTGAAGCTTCTCTAGTATTACCTTCGCCAATATTTTGCCATGGGTTCTGCGGTCTGTTATTCCTCTGGACACTGTTTCTCGCGACACACGAAGTTCACCTTAGATACTGCGCCAACTAACCGGCCACCCACAATTTGGTCTTTTTGAAACGCTGTGAGATTTTTGCATTATCACCATCTGCTCGATTCAACACACCTCAAACTTACCAGAGACGATTACCTAACACATCGGTAACAAAGATCAGGCGCTGCACATCCTCATTGTTATAACCTTACACACCTTAGGTATTGCAAACTACTGCTGTTCCCATTATTTTCATAATTAAATATATTATATTTTGTTACCATAAGCTGTAAAATAAAGCATGGGTTACAATGTACCAGTTAGTACTCTACTGTATTTTTTTTTTGTGAAATTTGATTCTCGTCTAACTATTGGTGCTAAACTACTATTTTTCTGTCTATTCAGGGGTGATAGTTAACCCAGCAAAAATACTACAACATCGGATACGAGATGTTTTCTTTATATTGGATGTGATATCGGTGTTACCATTAGAAATATTACTTGGAGTAGTAACGAACAACGAAGTTTATCGATATGTTTCTGTTCTAAAGCTGAATAGAGTATTGAAAATGTGGAAAGTAAGTATTAAATAAGTGAGTAATTCATTTTACAATTATAGCCAAACGTATAAGTTAAGTTTACTCAAAATGAATAGCCAAAATTTACTCTCTCTCAAAATCTATCCGTTGATCTCAAAATCTTCTAGTCATATTAATTATTAAAATGCCTATTTCGGTTCTTCTTTTGGAGAGGTGCACCATATGCTGTAACGGATATGTTCTAACAAAAGAAACACTGACCAAAGCTTCAACACGCACTGCATTTTAAACTATAAAGTGTAACTGTTTCGGATATCTAATATATCCTTTCTCAGCCATTATAGATCCTTCATCAGATATAATGTTTGATAAAGGATATGCTAGATATTCGAAACCATTACACATTATAGTTTAAAATACAGTGTATGTTGAAGTTTTGGTCAGTACTTTTGTTACAATATCAAACCTAAAGCCATGGATACTATTGTTATTGATATGTTCTATTAACAATTAGTAGACTCAAATGAATATTCAATTATACTGGTCAACTTGATTTTTTTACAAAAGAATTCAATGCTGAGTCAATGCAGTTTGTCCTCCTTAATTCAAAAATGTAATCAGAAAGTTTGTATCAGGCAAGGTTTTGTTATGACAATATTTTTTTCAGCCTTATACGCGAAATGGACTTATTTTCTTGAAACATGCATGTGTATCGAATGACATAAGTCAGCCATTTATTAAAAGAAAAGGTTGACTTGGAGAATCAGATTATTGTCGAAGAATACAACTTTAATCTAGTATGAAGTTCGTTGTCATCAATTCCACAAAGAGGTGGGGTAATAGAATTTCGGTAAAATATTTTACAAATTGTATATTTTCGATCGCACAATCTTCCAATTGCTACACCTTAACAACTGGCAACATAATTTTAAACTTAAACAAATTATGGAACACACATGCCACATAAATATTTGATTTGCCCTAGGTGTACTTGTTGTACAGTACAAAAAAGTGGAAATGGATGGGGAAAAAATTATTTCTTTTTGGTGTAGGCTTGACAACAATGTAAATGTAGATAAAGGTCAGACGTGTTTAGTAGGCAGTCAATGTTGGTTGTGTACTGATTCCATCATGTTTTGTTTCTGTGTAAGTGGTGTTTTTTGTTTGTTTGTTTGTTTCGTTTCTCGTGTTGTGAAAAATAAAAACTTGTATGGTGACAAGAAAGTGTTTGAACCATACGGACAATTTCTGCTATACTTGTGGAGAACTAACCTTCAAGTCTCAGAAGCGAAATTTTATTCCACTTGTCAACAAATGTTACGAGCTTTGCTCTGGCTTTATAACTGGTGATTTAGACAAAGCATGGGGTCCGAATATATGTTGTGTGTCACGTGTCCGGCTTCTCACGATGAAAAAATGGCACACATCATATGCCTTTCGCAATTCCTATGATCTAGAAAGGACGAAAAGACCATTTCAATGATTGTTGTTTTTGCTTAACAAACATAAAAGAAATCACACTGGAAATTAAATATAGTGTTACATATCTAAATTCACCATCTGCAATGACGCCTGTATTACAATAGTGATTACAATAGTTCCAAATTATTCTCATTTCATGCCCTTAATTGATGACTGACTCCGATACAGTGCATATTATCGAAGAAATGTAAGATAAAGTGATGCTACATTTGACATTCCATCAGACTTCTACCTACTAACTCAAGCAGATCTCAATGGTCTTGTTTGGGATTTACGTTGTCTAAACAACAAGGCGAAATTTTAAGTTCGAGTTCAAAAGTTTTATTCTATTACACAAAGATACATGTTTATGCATGTATCGTAGTCGTGATAGTGGTTTCAAATTTGTTTTCTACAGAGGGCAATGTAGTACTTTTAAATAATGTTAGTGCAGTCCTGGAGGCTCTTGGACCTGAACTTCAGCCTCATAAATTGGGGTTGTTCTTCGACTCTCCGAAAATTAGTTTGAAGGTTGTACTTCTGAAAAATGGCAAGGAATTACCATGAATATCTGTGGATCATGCAGCTCACATGTAATAGAAATATGAGAATATGAAATTCTGTTACATAAACTTTAGTACACAAAGTATAACTGAAATATTTGTGCCTGTTTAAAGGTTATAGCTTCACTGTTTGACTTGCAACTTGGATACATTAAATTTAGCTGTTTTATATCTGAGTGGGACAGGAGAGGTAGTAAGATCCACTACGTTAAGTAGGAACGACTTAAATATGATAGTCTTATTCTAGGGAGCAAAACTGTGTCTCATACCCAAATGGTAAATCCCAAAGGAGGTACTTACCAACCCTGCATACCAAATTGGGCCTTATCAAGAATTTTGTAGAAAGTTTTGATTAAAAAATCTCTTGTATTCATGTATTTAAAATCTAAATTTTCCAAAGTTGCCGATGCAAAACTGAAGGAAGGAATTGGGCCACAAGCCATATCATTGTTAGATGATGCCAATTTTACAGAACCATTGAGTACCCTGGAAGACAAAGAATGGAAAGCCTTTGTAGGTATCTTTCGTAGTTTTAATTCAAAAACATTAAGCAAATAACTATCCTAAATAAACGAGTGGTCTTCTGACTTCGCACCAAGCTATGAAATGCAATATGTGTTTTAAAAGTCCAGTTCTTAGATTCTTACTTAGACTTTTTCACAGAAAATCTTGGCTCAGTAAGCAATGAACATGGCAAATGATTGCATCAGCAAATGCTTACAATGAAAAAGTGGTACCAAGGCAAATGGATCCTCAGGATGCTGTCTCAATACAGCTGGACATTGATGAAAGACACCCCAGAGGCTAAATGAAGACTCACTCTAGAAAATAATGTAAGTGCACCTTGCAGTTTTTCACTTATTTTATTTTTTAAATACGTTTATGCCTTAGTTAGATTTTCATACATAGCTTCACTTCGTTATATGCTAGGTTGTATTTCTAAGCAATAATATTTTCAATTTTGTGACGCTTGGACACAATTTACTAACTAATCTCTGCTGTTACAATACCTATTATTTTTGGCACTTACATTGTTTTCTACAGCGAGTCTCAAATATAGCCCAAAAATATTTTCAATTACTTGGGTAGGTAACAATGATGTTGACGTCTTATTTCTTTACTGTACAAGGACACCTTCGGGAAATCGAACATCTATGTAAGATATGTATCCCATAACCTGTTTAACTCTATAATTTTGTCTCCTGTTGTTAAGTTGCGGCAACTGGGGGGGATTGCACAATTGACAATGTGCATTTTCCACAAATTTTACCTAAATTGAATCACTCTCACCTCTCTATTTGAAGTAAATGACGGTAAACTTTGTATCAGGTAAAAGATTTATTCTTCAACGACAACCTGACACCTAGATCATTCTTCTACGTTAATGTACAGCTGAAACGTGGCGCTCCAAACACGGCATGATTCAAGCAAATAGATTCATTTCCAGTATAAGGTTGAAATAAATGACTGTCACAACAAAACCTTGCCTCATGGAAAAAAAATCTGAATATATTTTTAAATGAGAATAAAAACGACATTTAGACTTGTTAATATTTTGTTTTTGTGAAAGAAAAGTGAAGACCAGTGTAATTAATCAAGAAATATAAATAAATGGGACTTAAAATGTTAAGACAAATGGTATCACACAAAAAATTATAATTAAATTGATAACATACTTTGTTCCTTACTTTTAGAGAGTTCTTGGTTTTGAACTAGCAGCCTGTCTGTTTAATTATCAAAGTGTGTTTTTATTATCTCTATATATTTAATTTTGACGCGCATCAAAAGAATTTCCGTTCCTATTAATAACTACATACGTATAAGTAAGTGCTCACATGCCTCAGAACTAAACAAAAACGTTTCGCCTAAGCAATTATTAGTAAGTACACGAAGTACTATTCGAAGAACTATATCTGTATTCGCATATACTTCTGCAATACTTTCTGGGTAAAAATGTTCATACACCCATAAAGCTGCTAATATTGGCTACCATGTTTAAGGTTGCAGAGGAACAATTATTTATTTATTTACTTTGTACTTCATAAAATTACTCTCAATACAGTTTCTTTTGCTCTGTGTCCAGTTTTAATAAAAATCATATTGAACCAGCAGCGTAATTTTGGAGGGAGCACCTGTCATATGTAAGTGGAAACAAACGTTTATTGTTATATAAATGTGAATCATAATACAATATTTTCAGGATCAAACAGCAGGCGCGTGTTTACGCCGTGATCAGCCGTAAATACAAGGTCAAACTGGCCTAAGAAGTACTGTTACAAGCAAAATATTTAACACGGAGACCCCATCAGTATCCTCAATCAGGTTTCAGTGACAGTGACGATAAATATTCAACAACATCTGACAAGGAAACTATTACTGTAGAAGTTCGAACTGGGGCATAACGCTGCGGCAGCAACCAAAATCATTTGTCATGAGAAAGGCGAAGATGCAATGAATCACAGTACAGCATCTCGTTCGTTCAAAATTTTTCGTCGAAGATCAGCCAAGTTCCAGCCTACCCAGGGTAAGAGATTCTGATAATGTGAGATCACAAAATTGCATTGAGGAAAATCTATCCACCAGTAGACGGCGATTGTCAAATCACCTTGGCGTGTGCCAGTCCACTGTAGTGAGTTGCCCTAGGGAACTGAGAAAACTCATCAAGAGCATCTGACATGAGTTGACCCTAGCTCAGGGCCAGAGGAGAATGGATATTTGCCGACAGGTTTTGCAAAATTGAAGTGATGTGACTTTCCTGAAACAGACTGTTATATGCGACGAAATTTTTTTCGAATCCAATGTTTAAAAACAGTAGTGAGGAAGAAACAACTTCATGAACAGTTCTCAAACATTCATAAAGTTCTACCTTTGTGTGGTGGAACCACAATGGGGTAATTCATTTCAGGTTTGTCTATTAATAGTGTTACCATCAATGCTGACCTTATTCCGAACAGTTGGAGCGAATGTATGCTGCACTAAGCCAAAATATCCTACATTGGTGAATGGAAAGCGCGCCCTGTTGCAACAGAATAACGAAAAGCCACAGTCGACTCGAAAAACGCAATAGGAAATTCAGGAACCTGATGGCACTGAAACCACATTTGACATATAGTCCTAACCTTGTCCCTTCAGATTACTACTTGTTTCTGCCGATTGCACAATTCCAAAAAAATCACAATGGTTCATTAGCCAGCAGGAGAGGGAAACAACAGTAACTAACTTCATTGCCTCTGAGGGCAGGACGTGGTATTGATGTGGAATCGAGGATCTGATGGGAAGGCGGCAGCGAACAGTCTAACACTAGGGGTATACTTTGAGTTTTAGCCTACTTTCATTCTTCTGTAATAGATACAGTTATATGTACCTGATTATTGCAAGGCTTATGACTCTTCCTTGCAATATTGATGAAAATGTGTATAAGTATATTGACTGTTTCAAATCAACACTAACTAATTTTGGATTTGATTCCTGGCATCAAGATAAGACAGAATGTTTAGACCAACAGAGTGTAAAAACGATTCTTTTCGGCGCTATTATCAACCGAAATTTTGCCGGAAAATTGAAAATGTAGCAAAACGTCGAAAATGGAATGTCGGATAGAAGTCGGATAAAGGGAATGCCTGTTATTTTTAGTCGTAGATTTCATCAATTCACAATTGTATGTGATGGTAGGCCACCCTAAGGGTTTGCAGGGAAGTGACAATAATAGCGGGTGATAGAAAAATCCGAAAATTCTATTTGACAGGAAGTTTTCTGCTCTTTTAGATTAGCCCACTTCACTCTATTTCTAAAATTAGTCATTTTTAAAATCGAAATTATCTAAAAGAAATGAGTGAAGGTGTCTCTTCAACTGACATTGATCTAAAATGGCAGCCCTAATAGAAGGACTTGAATATGTTCATGAAGAAAATTATCACAACGATTCTATGAAGAAAATAATTCTACAAATTGTGTTTACTAGCAGAATTTCACCGAATTCTAATCGATTTGACTTTATCTGACTATTAACATATAGAGGGCTTTTTTTCTATCAACATCTGTTAAACAGCCAGAGGAGAACCACTTTTCATAGCGAAACGGGATTAAGACAAAGCCGTTCATTGGATGTCTTCCTCCTCTTCACTTCATAGACAGACCCTTCCATTCAATAATTGTGGACTAACGAGATTGGATACATATTGAGTGCAATCGAAGAGTGCGCCAAGTGTGAACTACATCATGTAATTCGATTGCCTCGGACGGAAGGGCGTAATACAGCCGCAATTCATGGTTTATTAAGTAAGGATTACGCAGGAAACTTATAAGTATGGCTGTGTGTACGATTTCTGCTGAGTTTATAGGATCGCAATCTTAATCGAACGCAATTGAAGCGCCCGTCAGGTATGAATTACATTATGTAATTCGATTACTCCGGACGAAAGGGCGTAGTACAGCTACAAGTCATCGTTAAATGAGTAAGGATTACGGCGGGAACTTACATGTAGTGGCTGTGTGCACGACTTCTGCAGAGTTTAAAGAAAGATTTAGCGATGCACGCGACGACAGCAGGTATGAGTGGGAAAAATATGGCAGCAGACGACTTTGCTAAATGTGTGAACCATATGGTTTGTGAAAGGTTTATGTGTGATTATGATTTCTGAACTGTCTGCTAGGTTCTCTGAAATTTCATGATCAGCATCTGCAGAATCCGAATTATATTTGGCGGGTGCTTCCATTGCATTCGGTATGTTTTATCGCTCTCTATTTCACAATGAATGAACGAAAAAGTCTGTTTATCTGGAGAAGGGTAACAAGTAACGCCCAGTGAACAGCTTTGTTTTGTCCTCGTTTCGTCCATCTCCCGTGTTTGTCCTCATGTGGCTTAGAAAGAAAAGTAGTTTGTACCGGTATTTGGGCACCAATTGCGATCTGATGACAAAAATTTCGCGTCCTTCATTAAGCGTTTCAGTTACAACATTTCAACAGAAAACGAGTATTTTAGGGTTTAAGAGTACTTTACATGCATTTGTTCCATTTTAACATATTATTATGTACTTATTAAGGCTATTTTCATTGTTCTTTTTACAGTTTTTCAGTTTATTTTCTGTCACACAACACCTTAGTGGAATTACTGTAATATTAAAATCATTCAAGGTGTTTAGTATTATCGTGTTAGTCATATATTGGCTGGGATGTTTTACATTCATAAGGATATGCTTCCGAGAGTAAGTAATATTCAAAAGTTAAGTATTTTTAAATTTGAACGGCTAAACCAAAAGTAGCACAAACTTCTGCCGCTATATGTATTTAAACGGGCAATGTATCCAGTGTCATTCTTTTAAGTGGATTCGTTTCTAAGCTTTTGCTGATTTCTTTAGTCTTCTGTGTCTGCAAATGGCTGACTTGAAGGAACAAACGTTCTATATTAAGACTACCGAAGGGGGCTTCGCTGAGCAAGCTTTAAAGTGTTTCCCATGGATATATTCTACACTCCAAAATGTTCAGACACTTCTAGCAGGATTAATTAATGACATATATATCAATCTTTTAAAATCTTATTCTTTTCCATTATTACTTTTTATAGAATATTATTATGTAATACATTATTCACTTATAAGTCTCATTCAGACAAATACAGACAAAGTTTCAGACAAATACAATATTTGAAAGGTATAAACCCTGCACTAAACTCTGTCACTCTAATACTTTAAACCAGATCATATTACAGTTCATAATAAAATATTTTCTTGTAAAATACGAACAAAATTATATGACTTTTTCGGAAAACTTCCCCCGAAGACAACTCACCCTAATATTACCTGTTTTGGTTATTTGTGTAAGAACTAGCTTATACAACAATTTATAATTATTAATGAAATGTACATGTGGTTATCAAATATGTATGAGCACTCATCGAAAGAATAAACTACCCATACTATTCAAAACAAACAAGTTATATTCTATCGACAGGTTATTAATGAAATATTTCTTTTTATCAAGTACGAACAAAATAGTATGAGTCGTTTTTGAGAAAATAATCTGGAAAGTCCCTCCTAAGAATAAACCACCCTTTGTATATATCTCTGAGAAACGTGACTTACATTACAATGTAAGGTTTTAATGAAATATTGATATATAAAATATGAACAAAATTGTCTGAGACCTTCTTTTAAAAAAATCGTCCAAAACTCACCGAAACCACCCCTAGTATATTTTTCATAGAAATGAGTCCTGCTATATTGTACGGTTATTAATGAAATATTTATTTATGAAATCTGAACAAAACCGCCTATGTCGTTTTCGAGAAAATCTTCCAAAAAATCACCTGTAGAATAACCACCCCTCATAGTTTTTTTTTTTAACAATTAACTTATACCACACTATAGGATCGTTAATAGTATATTCATATACGAAATATAAAGAAACTTGTTAGAGCTGTTTCGAGAAAATCATAGTTTTTAAGAAAATCGTTAGAGCGCTTTCAAAAAATCTTATTATTTTTTTAAAAAATCACTCTTTGGTGAGTTACCCTTAATTTTCGGGGTAGGTAGGAAATTTCTAGAAAGCCCTAGAAAATCCTCTAAAAATCATAAGTTTAAAATTTGGTGTGGATACGTTGAACAGTGAGCCATCTAGGGGAATGAAGATATTTACATAAGGTCAAGCGGATTGACAAACGAACAGACGGACAGATATCGGAAAATAACCTTTCCAGCCCCTAGGGATCATGAAACACGTATATCCGTTGAAACCTTGAATCCGATTTGTTTACAATGTACTGCATTTTGCTATGGCTTGACTTGTTACAACATACAGCAATTAAAACTCAGAAAGAACTCAAGTTTCTATTTCTAATGTAGACGATACTTTGGCACGAAGCAGGTATTTCTTGGTGCAGATTTTGCAAGTATGAAATGTTTTTCCCTGACATATCATCAACTTCTAATCCTATTTCTTTACCATTGGTTTTCTCAATAAAATTCATAAGTCGTTAGGTGGATTCGAAACACCTATCTTGCTTTTACCCATTTTAGTATTTCCACACGATTTACTATTCGCCTATTTTATCAGTGATTGCTATTACTTCATTAGTAGTTCATGTAGAAGGACCGTGAGTGAATTGTGTAATTTGCATTTCACTAAAACTACTTTTAACGTTTTACTCCATATGTATGTAAATCCATGTCATGATGTTGTGCTTCCAATGTCGTGTCAGATAATTTCATGACAGAAAAAAAAAAAAAAAAAAAAAAAACGGTGTTCAAGAATTCATAAATGTTAAATTTAGATTATCTCAGGGTTTGAAATCATGTTTTGGATTCATGCAGGAACATGCATTGCATTAAATTGTACACTATAAAGAAAATATGAAATTGATACATCAATCTGAGACAATATTAATTTATGCTATTGTAGACTTTAGTTTAATATAAGTCTATTTTAGAAAAGGAAAGAAACTTCAGAAAAAGAAAGAAATTTGGGTCCAATTTAAAAATAAAGATATTTTCTTATTAGTTAAATGTCCCACTGCTAAGCACTGAGGTTAAAAGAGACGGTGATAATTGGATGAATGATAATTTCAGAATGAAGAATGTGGGAAGAAACGAGAAATCTCCGAGAACACCAACCATCACAAAGTTACGGATCACATGCGCCAGAGATCGAAGCAACAAACAAAATATATTTTTCAATAAAGATTCATAATTTTGAAGGTTCTTCTCATTTTGTTTGTGTGTTTTGTTTGTGTGTGTACTAATTACACTGTTACTTGCTTAAGGACTTTCAACAAAATAAATTACAGAAATCTGTATATATAAGCTTAAATTTAAAAAAAGAAGAAAGAAGGAACATGAATTAGCCTTACGCACACCATAATTTATTAAAATTTTGGTTTATTTTGTAGTATATTATATAATATAATGTATTTTTATTGTGATATGAAGGTTATAATACTGGCATTGAAAGCGAATGCGATTTTACTTTGATTCGTGAAATCTCTTACTTTTCTAGACCCTAACAACGTACATTCGTCGCAAATTGTCCCTTCGGGACTCATGTAAAATTAATTCAAATGCAAAGTTCTTTGCGGCCCATGTGTATTGTACTAATTTTAGCGGCCCATACCGGTAATTTGCACATTATGGTCCATCATATTTCCGGAATTCAATCATACGCTATTATAATGCTCGGACACAAAATTCCTTTTAGTTTTCTTAGATGCAATTGAACACGAATGTGGGCATGCGCAAAACAAATTGGATCAAATACTGCTTCTTTGACCTGTTACCTACCACGGCAGCCATCTTGGATTCGCCATACTGGATTCAACTTTCGGTTTTTCAAATGGGAATAGGGCAAGTGATAAATCAAATTCATGTACAATTTTCTCGGAAATTCATTGGTGTAGTGGGTTTTACTGTAGCTTGTACCCTTGGGTAGGTTGTACCGTAAATTAGTACAATACGACACAATACAGAGAACTTTATATTTGAATCAATTTTATACGAATCCCGAGGGGACAGTTCATGAATGTACGACAAGTCGGATGAATCATACATTATATTAATAACATCAGGATGTTTTCAGGTATTCTTAATTTACCCTGCTGATATCGATGTTGCTTCATAAATTTCTCCTTAGTTTTGGCTGCATAGAAGGTAACAGAAAAAATGCATGTTTTGGGGACACTTGAATTGACAGGAAAGAATTAACAAATCACGTAAAGCAGATTTATTGTAGTCTATTTGTAGTTGTGATATTTCCCCTACTTTCAGCGCTTTTAAACTCGTTCTACAGCATATTAAAAATATAAATAACGTATCATATTCGCGACTTAAAATTGCAGTAATTTCCTGTATTGTAGTTATTTTGTTTATCAACAACGAAATTTTAATAATCATACTGCAAATTTATCCATTTCCATCTCTGGCTGTGACAAAAACGCAGGTAAGATGATTCAGACTTAAAGGGAACTCGTAAGAATCTAAGGTCGTTTTTATTACTTAGTCTTTGGAAGACAGTCTAGATTTTCTGTGAACAGAAGTACACCATAAGCTATAATATAATTTCCTAATTAAGCACTGAATCATAAAGTACCCCTTCCAAAATATTATTTTTTCATTTTTGAGATCACTCCAATGTACCCTTATTTCTATCTTTTAGAAACCTAACATTTAATTTATTATAATGTATAATGCAGTTCCACATTAAGGAATGAATTATAATGTATCACTTCTAAATGTGTTTTGCAATTTTTTTATCCATTAAAGGGAACAAGATGGGATTTAAAAATTTGCAGAGCTGGTCCTTTGCTAAGTCTTATAGAACGATCGGCAGCTTTTATATTACTTTTTTAAGGTAGACAAGGTGATCTCTGGTGCGTGGGGTCGATCCCCGGCCAATCAAGTTTGGGTATACAACATCGTATCTGTTAGTTTAATTGGGAAACATCCGTTTCCTCTCACATTATCATTCGACCAATTTTTCCGTCATCATTCACTTGACATAATCATCCATCTTCCTTAGCCCAAACGGCATATGCGTGGAACGTTAAAACAAAGTCTTAATCCATTTTTTATTTGTAAGGATTTCTAAATTTAATAGGTGAGCGAATGTACCCTGCACAAATATAACAGGGGCACATCATGATACCACTATCACACGAAACAGAATGGCTCCCTCTACTTACCCATATCATCGTGTACTCTAAGAGGATGTTTCATTACAGTATATGAAAATACATGAAGTTTGAAAAAAAACAACCATGTGGAGAAACCTATGGATTCGGATTTATTTATTTATTTGCATTTTTTACTTATCTAGAGAGATAAATTTCGTCATCCAAATTTGGAAAGGTATATACTAATTCTTTCAACAATTAGGAATTTTTAGTTTTTTGCGAATTCCCTAATTTAGGGAGTGAGCCACTGTACCCCTCCCGAAATTACATAAACCCGTATTCAATGAAAGCGAATGACCTCCTGTATCCACCCATACTAAAGTATACTAGTATTACAAAGAAATCACATCTTAGAGGATAAATTACAACAAAACCCACCCTCGTCGTAAAATGTATTGCTTACGTATATTTTGTCAATTATTAACCCCTGGAAACGGACATAGATCAACTAAATTTACCCGCCCATAGATAAGCTAAATTTACATAGGTTTATACTACAGTGTCCCAAAAGGAATTCAGTCCAAACCTTGATCAAGTATATTTTTTGAAATAAGAATGATGGAAACATGATTTTTGCGACAAAAGTTAGCAAAAATAGCGTTGTGTATGGAGATATTTTGAGAGTAAAACCAATGAGACAAATCGTAACGTTGAATTTTGTAATTGTTTAAATAATCAGAAGTGTAATCTTTTTTAAAAAAATCAAATTACCTATAATCAATTTGCGAGGAACAAAGAAAAAAGAATTAATCGCGGTATTTCTTAATGTAAATGTTTAGTACACATTAATATTTATCAGATGGGACAACAACTGCTTGTTGTTAACAGCATTGACAGTTGTAAACACTATTTTCTTACGCATTTAGAAAAAAAAACATTTTAAAAATAAAATAGCGCATTCTGGCAACAATGTTCGAGCAAAAGTATTATCATAGGTGTAACTCATCCTCACACATGTTGGTTACTGTGATTTATCAATAAAATAATAAATTGATTTATTTTGCAAAAATATACGATAAAAATAATTACTCACTTGTAGCTTGTAACTCGTACTGGCAATCGTATAGAATTATCTTTTTTTTTTTTTTTTTTTTGAGACTCACCAAATTTATATTGTGAGTAAATGTACACCTCCCGAAGTTTTCGAGGGGTGCATCAAGGAAACATGTCCTGCGAAATAGAATGGACCCATATATCTATCTATAGGACCATATTAAATCTAACCTCTTATCTTTGGAGATGAATCAGGTCAAACATTTCCGAAAACTTCCAATTTTTGGCAAAGTTGTACTCATACTAAAAAATTATGTGTAGTACCATGGTTCTATACCAAAGGTATACCATGGTTCTATACAATCTTACACAATTTATTAGTTTTGGCAAGTTTGAAAATGTGGGAAGTGATCCTATGTACCCTTTCCCAAATTTAAGAAGGATGGACCAGTATCAATGCCAGAAATAGAAGGGCGTCTGCTATATATCCCTGGACCTCAGGGCACAAAATAGTATTATGGTATCTTCACTACTACTTCCATTGTTGTTTCACACTGTGAAATGTAACTGATGGCCACTTTTCGGCACTAAGGTCCTCTATAAACGATAATTAGTCCAGTGTACCAGTAATCTTCCACTTTTAGAGTAAGTCCTATATTCCAAAGGAGCAGTATACTTTAGATGCTTGGAGGCAGAAACAAGTCGATGCGACTGAGGCATAGGTTAAAAATAAAGTAATCTTGATGTATTTACATATTGGCGTAGATTAGGGAGAAAAATATATAATATCCATTTCCCTGAGCTATATGTTTAAAATATCATTCTTTAGTTTTTGCGCTAAAAAATAACCTGCAAAAGCCCCATATGATATATTTTTTTTTCATAGTGACTGAGCTACTTATGAGTGGTCCCATGCCAAAACGGACTAACTAGATTTTTGATGAAATTGAAATAGAGTGGGACATTTGTGTTGAGGACTGAAGGTTCGTTACTCGCCATAGAATCCACTCATCACAACAAATTACTCCATCCCTTGCCAAACTAAAGAAGATACAAACTTAGTTCATTCTGACATGAAAAAACTCTCAGTTCACAAAATGTCACTCTATCTCAATTTCACAAATGTAGTTAGTCCGTTTTGGCATGGGATCACCCTGGTCATCCTTATATACAATTATTCGTTTTCGCATAATCTTGAATGTATACCATCAGTCATACTTCTACATAATGCAAATGCATACGAGTATAATCATACATAGATAACAAATTTCTTATGTTTCCAGCCTTCTTATCTAATTCGGCTCTACTATCTTATGTATCATACGCCGTTCTACAATCAAGTAATGAGACTGATTTTATTGTGACGAAACAGAGGATGCAATTTGTAAACCAATATTTGCTCTCGAAAGAGTAATCCCCCCATCTAAGACCTGGCAACATCGTATTGTCGGATGCCGAGCATGATATGACGCCATTACCAGCAGTTACTGAGATGTCCTCGTCATGCTAGCAGCACGGAGCAGAGAGCCAATATCAAATTATGTATTAAACTGAATAAAAGTGCCACAGAGACTGTTGATTTGATGCGGAGAGTGTATAGGGATAAGCAGGGTGCGAATTGGCGGGAGGATGCCAGGGATTTCCCCCATGACAAAAATATTTCCCCCTTGGAGAAGAAAAATTTTATCCCTGGCAGGGATAACTTTTTCCCCTTCTGGAGTATTTTTGAATGACCATGAAGATAGAAAAAGGGAACAATTCTTATTTTGTGTATCTAACCTAAATATTGCTTATTTGAGTGAAAAGTTATGAAACATATCGCATCCCAACTGTTTTGTACTCGTAAGTATAAAACAAAAACTTTATATTTCAAGTGTGTCTCTACTGGTGTCTCCCGTATCTCACTCGAAATGGGGAGGGACAAATTGCTGTGACCGAGATCCTTCAATAGTTGGATGCAAATAGCTTGCCATATTGAATTATTTCGCAGGTTTCGCTGTGCACTTTAGCCATTGTAAGTAGCTTACGATCTTCACTCGCCAAGAACAAACGACTGAATGACAAATTGGCAATACAGCCGAGGTCATTGACTTCTTTCCCCAAGCAAAGGGATGGTTTCCTCCGCAAGAGGGCGGCGGGGGTGGCTCCGAAGTATGCAAAGAAACTCGAAGAGGATGGAAAGGTCACCAAATGTTTGAGTCTGCCGTTACTCGAAAAGAACCCGTGTCACCAGATTTAGTCAAACGGATGATGATCTAGTTTCATCTACAAACATCTACATATATATATTTGTATTAAGAAGAGATTTCAATATCGAGTAGTTTTCAGTTAAGTTGAGTATGTGTTTGATAACATAGATTAAGGCAATCCAATACGATTTCATTATAAGGCTGATAAATCTAGCTTTAAGAGTAATTGTACTTACGGAAATAACTACTTTTTAGAAACTTAATAGTTGTTTGTATCTAGATCCTCTTCCCCGTTCTAATGAATGTTAAGCTACTGATTCATAGCCATCTCCAAGGAGCTTGTAAAGAGGTACTGTTGTCGGACCCGTAGGAGCATTAAGTGTTTCGAAGTCGTGGTGTCATTGCTCGGAAAACAATGAAGCGTCAGAGAACAATTTTAGATTGTTTCGACAAAAAAAGCAAAATCTCTTTTTCAAATAATTCAGAAAATAGTAACCGGAAAACGGAAGCGAAAAGTGTGGCGGTACCAAGATGACGAGTGTGCGATTAATTCAGAAAATTAAGAAAGTGTTAATTTAAGTAAAGATACAAATGAAACTTGTTCAGTTACTGGTGGTTGTGTTGAGAAGCAAAGATTTGTAAAATGGAAGCAAAATCGACCCTGGTTGAGTGCACAACATAGTGCGGAAGTGATTTGTTTGTATTCTAGTGATATGCAAAAACTCGGAGTTCTCAAGAACAGCAATACGCGAGTGGAACTTGCATTTGTGAACGGAGTTGTTGCAAAAAACTCTAAAAATTAAATGATATAATACCAGACCATGTGAAATTTAACTATTACCTAGATTGCGCGAGAGTTTTGGAAAAGAAACAAAGGGATACGCTAAAATCATCGTTATCTAATAGTATGTCTTTGTGGGAGGAGCAAAATAAACCGAAAGTGGAGGTGACTTCACATAATTTCCGCCTTGCCTATTTGTTGTGTAAGCGCAATGAACCTTTTAAACTCTTTTAAAATGTGTGCACTTTACAACGCCTTAACGGGGCTAATATGGAACAAATGCTACATTCAGAACATTCTTGCGCAAATATAATTAATTTCACAGCTAAGGAAATGCAGGAAACTTTAATGAACCATATTGTACACTCAGGCAATAGTTTTAGCATTTTAGTACACGAAAGTACTACAATTTCGAACAAATCTTCTTTAATAATGTGTGTTCGTGCTCAGTTTGACGGGCAAGCATGCAATTACTTCCTCGATATATTGGAACTATCCTCTCTTACAGGTAGTTCAATAGCAGATGCTATCATTTTGGGCTTATAGTGGGGTGCGCTATGTCTGAAATTACACATCCGTGTGCATTTCTTGTTAAAATTGAACTAACACTTGATCTTTGTCCTTTCGGTGATGCTTTAAAATTCTGACATGGTTGCCATTTTTTCGTTCATCCAAATCCAATATGGTGTCTATCAAAGATGGCAGACTTCGTGAATGCACAGCGCTGTCTTTAAAAGTCTACATCTCCCAAACTAATTGACCAATCTTAATGCAACAAACATCAAACGACGTAGGAAATAATGACGTTTTTAAAACTTGACAAGAATTATTACTTATCAATGCAAATAATAACGTGAGAAATAATTTTATTTCAAATTTTGCACATTTTATGATGTGTTTTCTTTATATTTTTTTTAAAAATAACAAGTAAACGGCAAATAATTAACAAGAACGTTGTGCACCTTTTAAAAGAGTAATAATTTTTTTAAAGATTGTCATGTATATCATTCAGTTTGGTTAAGAAACAACGAAATTATAACAAATTAATATTTCCTTTATTGCCTGATTTTCCAACATGAGTAGAGGGAGACCGAGACCTATAGGAAAATTAACCAGGAACTTCTGATCTACTCTCCAAGACAAGTATTTTGATATGTCGCATGCTATACTCTGACAGACACCCCTATTAGCGCGCCTAAAGTATATCACCATTTATGGTAAACTTCTAGAAAGTTCCAGAAATAGTCAAAAAATTCTAATGGAAAGTTCTAGGGGGCTCTAGAGGCTTCCATGGCATTTTATTAAAACGTTCTAGAACTTTCTAGAAGGGACTGGCTTTCCGAGGCAGCGATGAAGATGACAGCAGTTTAAATAAAGAGAATTTCTTGCAAACATTCGACTCGTTACGAAGTTGTGACCCTTTTTTTAAAGAATATACAGCGCCACGGAATTCCACTTATTTATCCTCAGAAATTCAAAATGAAGTTATCTTGTGTTGCGGTGAGAAAATCATCAATCTCATTGGAAGTGAACTGAATGCCACTTGGAAAGTTCAACGTTATGGCTGATGAAACGCTATATATTAGCGTTTCTGAACAACTTCAGTGCTTGCGTGAGATATGTGAAAAATTCTAAAACGGTAGAGCGTTCACAAAAGCTCTCCACTGACTTCTATCCTTAGCTAATTGGATCCAGTTCCTACTTTGTATTCCTATCTCTGCGAGATCCATCTTAACATTGTCCTCCCATCTGCGCCTAGGCCTTCCTAATGGTCGTTTTCCGATTGCTCTTCTAGTCAAGACTTTGAAAGCGTTTCTACTTTCTTCCATTCTAGCTACATGACCCGCCCACCTAAGCCTCCTAGACTTGACGACCCTAACAATGTTGGGTAAACCATATAAATTATGTAGTTCCTCGTTATGAAGTTTCCGCCATTCCCCATTCCCGTTCCTCTTGGGTCCGAATATTCGTCTCAGGATCTTGTTCTCAAATACTTTCAGTCTATGTTCTTCCTTCAAAGTAAGTGACCATGTTTCGCTGCCATACAAAACAACAGGTATAATTATCGTTTTGTATATTTTAAGCTTCAAATTTCTCGACAGAATTCGCGACGACAAGAGATTTTGAACCGAATAGTAACACGAATTCCCTGCTTTTAGTCGACATTTAATTTCTTCCTGAATATGATGTTTCTCTGTTAATATTGATCCTAGATATTTGAAAGTTTCCACTTTATCAAAAGTATTATTTAATATTTTAACGCATCCATAATTGCTGTATTTCGGTCCCGACGCACTTCCATGTATTTAGTTTTCTCTGCATTTACTTCTAAACCTATGTCCCTACAGGCGTTTAGTAAGATCTCTGCATTTCTTTCTATTGTTCTCCTATCATCCCCTATTAAATTTACATCATCAGCATATGCCATAACCTGGTGAATACCGTTCAACTCTAGGCCCTGGTTGCTATCTTTGATTTTCCTTATAGCCTATTCCAGAACGAAGTTAAATAATAATGGCGATAACGCATCTCCTTGTTTCAGGCCATTTTCGACGTGAAAGCTCGTGGACAAAACTTTTCCTACCCGGACTTTACTTTGCCATTCATTTAAACATATCTTAATTAATCTAATTAGCTTTCTCGGTATTCCAAGTTCTGTAAGAACGTTGTATAATGTTTCTCTCCTAACCGAGTCGTACTCCTTTCTAAGGTCAATAAATAGTTGATGTACCGGAGTATTGTATTCCCACTTTTTTCGAGTATTTGGCGCATGGTAAATATTTGGTCGATAGTTGATCGATTTCGCCTAAATCCGCACTGATAATCTCTAATTATTTCATCTGCGTATGGGGTCAGTCTTGCTAACAGAATATTTGAAAGGATTTTATAGGATGTTGACAGAAGAGAAATGCCTCGATAATTATTACAGTCAGTTTTGTCGCCCTTCTTGTGAATTGGAACAATGATTGATTCTTTCCACTCTTGTGGCAATTCTTCCTTGTTCCAGATAAGGAGAATGAGATTGTGTATCTTGTTCCACAATTTTTCGTCTCCAGCTAAAATTAACTCAGCCGGAATTTCATCTACACCCGGAGATTTGTGTTTCTTTAATTTCTTTATAGCGGTTTCCACTTCTATTCGGTTGGGTTCTGGAACATACGGTTCTGCGGTGTGTATCACCTTTTCTCCACGCACAGTAGGTTTTTGTTGCGTGTTAAGCAAATCGTCAAAGAAATCTTTCCATCTATTTAAGATGCTATCCGTATCAGTGAGAACTGTACCGTCAGATTTCTTTAATATATAAGCACGAGGTTGATAGGCTTTCTTAAATTCGTTGATTCCCTTATACATGTCCCGGATGTTTTTATTTTTACTATTATCTTGAAGTTCCTTAATTTTAGCTTTCAGAAAGTCGCGTTTCTTTGTTCTAAAAGTTTTGGAAGTTTCCCGCCTGATATCTGCGAAATTTTGTGTAGTTATTTCATTGGGATTTTGTAGCCAGCGTAATTTTGCCTGTTTTCTCTTCTCTGCTAGTTTAATGCATTCCTGGTCGAACCATGGTATGTTCCTACGTATTTCCGCATGTCCCAATTTTTCTTTTGCTGAAATTTTAATGCTATCTCTAATTTCAATCCAGGTATCCTCAACAGTAGTGCACTTCGAATCTTCTAAAGCCGAGAATCTATTCGAAATTTCAATCTGGTATTTCTCTCTTACCTGGCTCTCTTCTAATTTCTTTAAATTGGATCTCTCCGTTTTCGGACAATGAATATTACCTTTATTCAACGATAACCTCTCTCGTATTATCGCTGCTACCAGGTAGTGATCAGTGACACAATTAGCCCCTCTAAACGACCGGAGA
Source organism: Thermobia domestica (assembly GCF_964235325.1). Classification (NCBI taxonomy): domain Eukaryota; kingdom Metazoa; phylum Arthropoda; class Insecta; order Zygentoma; family Lepismatidae; genus Thermobia; species Thermobia domestica. Next base: position 130,973,966 of record NC_137469.1, on the reverse strand, counting down.
TCAATTATGCTAGATTGCCTTCTTCTATCTACTAAAACGTGATCAATTTGACTGTGTGTTTTTCCGTCTGGTGATGTCCAAGTATATTTATGAACGTTGCGATGTGGGAATTTTGTACTCTTCACGATTAGGTTTTTGGATGTTGCGAAGTTCACGAGTCTAACACCGTTGTCATTACTTTCCATTTGCAGACTTTCGTTCCCTATAATCGGTTTGAAAATATCCTCTCGTCCTACCTTCGCATTGAAATCCCCTAATAGGATTTTCATATGGTATCGCTGGAGTTGGTCAAATATCCGTTCCACTTCTTCGTAAAAACTTTCTTTAATATCATCATCCTTATCTTCAGTTGGGGCATGTACATTTACAACAATAATATCACACCACCGTCTCTTAAGAGTAATAAAAGAAAGTCTATCAGTAACAAATTCAACCCGTTTAATTGCTGGTAATATACGTTTATGAACGAAAAACCCTGTTCCTAATTGGTGATTTTTATTTCCTTCCCCGTAAAAAAAGTAAACTTTCCGGAATTCTCAGATCCATTTCCTTCCCATCTAACTTCCTGAACTCCTACTACGTCCATCCTGTATTTCTCAAACTCACTCGTTACGGATTTTAACGCGCCTGCCCTATAACGACTCCTAATATTCCATGTTCAAAATCTCATGTCCATTTTCTTTTGCTGAGGTCGTGCCAAATTATCAGTCCTTGTCCGAGGCTTTTGTGAATATTTCTGAACAAGTGCTTTTTTTACAGGATGAGGTTGTTAGCCCTACCCAAACCCCCAAGCTGGAGGACCACTCCTAGTCGGCTGTCCGCGACTGCTTATTCAGTATATTCGCAGCTAACCTCTATATCTAGAGGCCTTCTCCTCGATCCGCAACCTGAGGACGCGCCATGCCGTGGTGACAGGAACCCACAATGCTGAATACATATCGAAAACAATTATATCGAAACTTTGGCTTCTGTAGGTATTAATAAGGACTAAAACTACATTGGGCTAGCCTACGATGGGGCGAGCGTTATGAGAGACCACATAAGTGGTGTGCAAAAGTTATTTCGGAAGTCTCATCTCGTTACACTGTATATCCATAGCTATGCGCACCAGTTAAATTTAATAATTGTAGCAGTGACTGAGCTCGAAGAAACAAATACCTTTTTTGATTTATTGCAGCTCCGTCGTAAAAGCTCATAGACGATTACAGCAAGCTCAGACAGCGTTAGGTTTGGAGCAGTCCAGTATACCTGGCTTTTCGGACATTCCTTGTGCTTCACATACCGGTATTCGTTCACTGAAAGAATTATGGAGCCATAACCTCTGCATTAAAGGTTAAGGATGTTAAGAAGACTATTGAAGCTGAGGGTATTGCAAACAAACTGAAATCATTCGCAACTGTTTCATGCTTAATTGTTTTTATCAAGATCTTGGGAATTACTAGTGGCCTGAATAATTTTCTACAAGGAGAAGATATTACCCTAGCAGACGCCCAGTTACCTATTTGTTTGATTGTTGAAGCCATAAAGAACTTAGAACAGAAGAAAATTCCTTACGCCTCTACAATGAAGCATTGGAGTTTGCCAAACAAAATGGTATAAAATGTTTTAATCAACCAAAGAGCATATAAAGATCGAAATAATAGTATGAAAAATTTTCTGGTTTCGGGTAGTATTCCGAAGAAATACATCATCGGGTAGTATTCCGCTATACAAAAACATGGTTCAGAATACTAAGGTATTCACGAGACAATTTTTATAGAGGGAGTTTGCCTACGGGCATATAATTTGAAGTGCTCACCTACTACCCCATCAGGATTCTGCCGCCTATAGTCGGACAATTTGTCTATGCCGACCAGATGCCGCGGTCGGATTGCCGGCGCCGGACGCCGGCATCTTTCAGCGCGATTTTCGACCGCGACGAATAGTTGCCTTGCGGTCGGCCAACAGCCGGAAATGAGCATTAAATGCGCCGGCACCGCCGTCGGAAAGTTGTCTTGCCGAGCAGTCGGCAAACAACCGTAAAGGCACAGTAAATGCGCCGGCGCCGCCGACGAAAAGAGGCCGGCATAAGGAGTCGGCAGATGATCGGAAAGAGGCCTTTCCGATTGTTCTGCCGGCTCTGACGGTCGGCAACAGTCGGCAAAGAATCGGCAAAGGGAATTTTACTTGACGATTTTCGACCGCTTGCCGCCTCGGCAAAAGGTCGGCAACTTTGAACAAGTAGATCGTCGTGCCGCAGCGGACAGGTGCCGGCTGCCTCCGGCGGCCCGCCACCGTCGACGGCGGCAATCCCTCTTGCCGACCGCGGCATCCTGATGGGGTAACTCTATAAAACTCAGTTACGGAAATACCGAAGGATTCTGAAACTTGGATATTTGAATAGGACATATACTAGTTTTTAAGTGAAATCTTGACCCGACTACGTAGGGCCCATAGTTTTTTAGCTATCGGCCTTTAAATTTCATTTTTCATGCCTATAACTCCAAAAGGAAGCACCTCCCAAACGTTGTCGGTTCCATTTACACGGGCCCCCCAAACTCAGAACTCTGGCTACGTCCCTGATGATACATATTCGTCAAAAGCTCGAGCTAAGTTTCATGGAATGTATGAAGTAATGTCAAAATGGTCTTTTGTCATGCAGATTTGTTTGTTCAAAGACATCCTAGATACTATCAAACAATTATCATTATACTTACAAATGAGGTCATCAAACGCAATTACTGTAAATTCTGAAGTTCAGCGTACCATTCGTGCCCTAAGTGCAATGAAAGTCTTACCTGGGCCGTATCTTAAATCTGCCACACAGGAATACGAAGGGAAAATGACGTTTAAGGACTTGGAAATTAGGTCTCCCTCAGCCACTGAAATACAGAATTTTGTATCGTTTCGGAAACAGTTATTGCAGGAACTTGTTGACAATATTGTTGCGCGACAGTGGCTCCAACAACTTCATAAAAACTTGTGAAGTCTTGAATCAAAAGAAGTGGCCAAGCAATGAGAACGAATTAATCTTATTTGGTGATGTGAACAAATACAAACTCTATGTGATTTTGTGAAAATGGACCTATCTGATAGCAATTCTTTGTGGTTAGTAATGAAGGACCTAAGGGAGTACAAAGAAAACAAGAATATATTGTCGGTTGGTGCTTTGTTTAAAGAGTTGATGTCAAGAATTGGTGTTGTGCCTGTATTGTCAGCAGAGTGTGAGCGTTGCTTTAGTCAGATGAATCTTAACGAAATTAAGGAACAGAATGTATATAGAAACTCTGTCGTCACTAATGTTCATCTCTATTAATGGCCCCGCTCTGCAAGATTTTCTGGCAACAAAGTATGCCGCTATGTGGATCAAAGAAGGGCACCATTCCACAAGTGACAAATCTTCCCCTAGAGAAACGGATCAGTCTTCTACACATGCAAGTAAGCTGTTTATTTCGTAGGAGGTAAGAAGCCAATAAGAAAGATAAGATTTCTTACTCTCCTATTTATGAAGTTATGTGTTGTTTAAGTAATATACTAAATTAAGGTTTAGAATATATGTTTTATAAATACCACAGATGAAAATTTAGAGTAGGCCGACCTTTTACAACGGCTTGTGTAATAATTTTTTATCGTGTAGAGTTAGAAGTTATTTTTCTCAAGTTCTGGTACGGTAATTGTCTTTATGTAGCTATTATTAAATATTTCTCCAACACTACTCGGAGTGAGTTAGTTTTTAAGTTTAGAGTCCCAAGGATATGCTTGGATGACTAAAGGAGACGTGGACTTACTGATTATAGTGGGATCTGAACCACTTTTATTGTTCAACAGTAATCCCACCTGGAATCGAGCCCGGGACCACGTGCACAGAAGGCAGACGTGCTAGCCACTAGACCAAGCGGGTGTCCACTGCTCTGAGTGAGTGATTCACTATTATAGTAGATACGTAAGAATGAAAACTAAGCTCGCATTTATGTAGAAAGACTATCTAATACTACATGTAGTTCTTTTCCGATTCGATTTCATTTGTATTTTGCTAAATGGGAGTTATTTGCTTATATTTGCAGTAAGCATAGATGCACTTTTCTTTCTTCAATTTATATGACTGACTCTGCGTAACACCAGCTTCGTGCTGATAGAACTGTGTAAAATCATCTTTGCTGAACATGTAGATAGAAGTGAGCCTTACCAAAGAAATGATTGAGGAGGAGACGGCTTGGATAAATCCATATCAAATAGCGTCCTGATATTCTACTGCTGACTGACAAGATTAAACATTTTCGATTGAATCTTTGCATCGAAGATTAAATTAGTTTTTTCAACTGAATTTTTCTTACCTATGTCCCATGGTCTTGCTCTGTAGGCGATTAGTAAAAGATAATTGTTAAGTATGAATTGGTGGAATAATAATGTGGGAAAACAGAAGAACGTACAGAAAATCTATGAACACGATGTTGTACATCACACTCATATATATCCTAGGCTTTAATTAGGAGTTCTCGTACCATTGTACCCCTAACATTTTGAGAAACAATAATGAGTATTCAGATGTAGCATTTTCCTGAGTTTTAAAAGACGAGAAAGAATTGATAATCGAACTATGAATAACTTTACTTCAATCGGAAATTAAAATTTCGTATTTTTATTCCACCCACCATATATATGGGAGGACTGAGTGCGCATATGGGTGAAATTCATCCCCCCGGAGAAAATTTTCAATTCGCACACTGAGGATAAGTGTAATGAGATATTGGGATAGGGAGAAATTTCGACGCCACAAGTCAAAAGTGAACACAATGCCCCTGTGTTTCTACAATAGTAAGGATATCATTCATCATGAATTTATACCAGAGGTCACACAGTGAATACCCAGTCTTCCGTAAGCGGTTTGGAGCGTTTCATGAAGATAATTAGTTGCGTTCGGCCTGAGTACTCAGTCTCACGTTGCTGATTTCTTATCGGTGACAATGAACCTGCCCATCGGGCATTATTTTTTAAAGGAATATTTGGCCAAAAACAAGCTGCAGGACACCTTATTCTCCAGATATATCCTCTGGGTCTGTTTGCTGTTCGCTAAACTGAAGTTACCATTAAAGGGACGACTTTTTCACAATGTTGAAGATATTCAAGCAGCCGTAACTACGGCACTATGGAACATACCACAAACCGCAAACTGAGTTGCAGAGGTGGTTCTAATTCTTGTGTGGTCGTGCCACTCGCTGAATTGACGCAGGACGGATCTACTGTGATTACTAAACAGGTATTATTACATTATCTTTGTTTTGTCACAGTAAAATCAGTCTAAGTACTTAATTCTCGGAAATAATAAAATGTATATAGAAATAAGTTTCAAATATTAATTATAATGATTAGGTAAAAAGAAAAATCAACTCAAGTATTTTTAGAGGGATTGCAGTTCTACGTAAACCTTTTAATTAAAAAGAAATAAACTTTTCCGTACACTTAAGGAGAATGAAATGCGCCTTCGTGGGTATTATTGGGCCGGTTATGACTCCAGTTTAGTTTTGGAACAATGTATTTGAGTGATAGCTCCATACATATGAACCAGTGTTATTAAGACTAAATCCTTAATCCTGTTTTAAGTGTATAAACTGCAAAGAGAATGTATTTTTGAAAGGATGTAGCCTTTGTAACAATGTTCTATTCTGTTTAGTTTCTATCACTACAACTTTCATTTTCAGAAATGATAATTTCAGTAATATTCATATAATTAGTGTTCCTCCTACTAACGTTCTTTTGATTGTTAAGAATGAAAAATGGTACACCACTTTGGAAAGGTTTAAAATTGTGATGTGTTTAAATTGGTATTTCGTGTAATATTAAGAAACGATTTATTACCATTGCACCGATCACTATTATCAATAATAATAATAATAATAATAATAATAATAATAATAATAATAATAATAATAATAATAATAATAATAATAATGTTCCTTATAATTCTAGTCTGTGTTACTATGCTTCGTGGTATTCACAAATTATGAACACATTTATGGACTATGGAGTGACAGATCAAAATTACGGGCTTCAATTGAGTATGGTATATGTTTCTGCCTTTTTGACAAATAGCTCGACAGGACCTGTAGGACCAATGAGAACTACAGAAATTGCTTTAAGCATAATTTACCTGTTTCTTGGTTTGTGTCTAAGGAATTTTATGATTACAGACAATGCAGCAGATGAGATCATCGGCATCTACCAGTCGTAAGTATCTATCACTTTATAGAGGATAAGAAATTAGTGTGAATAAAGAAAAAAAATGTTAAACACAATTGATGGCATAAAGAATGAATCAAAAACCGTGACATGACGTTGCCAGTGGTACCCTAATGCCATTCCAGACTTTTAATATCTTTACTCAAGCCTTCAAGACTAAGTTTGTAGGTTTGCACAAGCTTGCATTTGCATATATTGTATGTAGACCTAACCAAGTCGATAGCAAATTTGCCAGAATAGTTCCTCGATTGCAAGATTGTTTCAGATTTCCCAATAATATATCGTATAAGGCTAGCCCTAAAATTTCTTTAAATTGATTCATCTGTCAAGGACGACTTAAAATTTACATTTGGCAAAGGCATACGCAGAGAAAATCCGTGAATTCTAAGTCTAAGGTGCACACGTTTTTACGCAGTCTTTATTATTATTGCTAGTCTAATCGTATACAGGTTTATACGTCAAAGACTCGATGCATGACTTAAAATTTATACTTGGGAAAGCTATGAACAGAGACAATCTCTAAGGTTAAGTCTATCAAGGGAAATTAAGGGCAAACTCAGACTTACGGTAAACGTGTTTGCTTACTAGGTAGTACTAGTGTGGCTAAGCAGACGCACGGCAGCGCCAGCAGGTGAGCAGATGACAGATATATTTCATTCTCTGTACGAGTACTTGGCAACACCAGAGACCTCTCATTCTCTAGCAGCATTCATAAGGAACTCGGCCGGCCGGTTGGCTTTAAGCGATATAAATGGCGTCCCTTATCATAGTTTACAATGTTGACATATTGTATTTGTTTAAATTATTAAGTCATATTGTATTTTTATGTATTTAAGTAAACTAGCGAAATGTACTTAACCATGCTCATGTCGAAGAGTGGCTGTAAATGTTAGACTGTAAACTTCTCTAACTGATCAGATTCGTAAATTGAGAAACCGTGACACTTCATGTCATATGGTGAGATTTCAATTTTAATGTATTATTTCCTATATCCCTTAAGCATCGCTATAGTAAGTTATACTTATGTATTGGAAAATGTGCTACTTTAGCTGCCCCCATCCAGAAACGTCGGAGATATGCTCCGCAACATACCGCATCACGCGACAATATGATATAAGGTAAACGTCGTAAGATACCCATTTATGTCGAAAACGGAAAGGATGGGCAGCACCAAAATGATATTAAGATATTTGATATGCTATAACACTGACTTAGCGGTCATCTTGAAAACCGCGATCTTGGATATAGCGTAAGGTATTGAAATGAGAAGCAGGGTTGTGATATATCTATATAAGGTAAAATGCAAAAGGAAAACCAATGATGAAACCGCGAAAAACATATGTTTTAATGGTGTGGACGGGACGAAGTGTGGAAGACTCGAGCAAAACAAACGTGTATTCGAAGGACAGAATAAATAACACTATCTGAAGCAAAGTTGGTACGAATGAGAAAGCCCAGGCATATTCTAGCTTACATTACTTTACGAATATTTCTTTTCCTTTGCGCGGTTTGCTACACTGTTTTGCGATGGTCCCAAACAGTCACAATATCAGGGAAAGGCAGCGTTCTGCATTGACTCGATGAATTCCGTGAGTTGTTTCAGTCTCCCACTAGAAGGCTAGTTTACCACACAATGAGAACGCTGCTTTTCCCTGATGTTGTGAGTGTTTGGAACCGTCGCGAAACAGTGTAGTAAACAGCACAAAGGAAAAGAAATGCAAGCTAGAACATGACTGGGCTTTCTCATCCGTACACGCTTTGTTTCAGATATTGTTTAAACAAACGTGGGTCGAAATGTCCTTTGTTTACACGAAACAGCAAGAAAATTGAACAAGAAACATACAAAACGTTGTCCAGAAGTGAGCTTCAATCCCAGGTAGGTTGTGCTTTTGATCACCAATCCAAGATGATATCTCCTACACTCCGGAGCGAGCTGCCGAATTACTGTTCCATAAGAGATAATCTTTTGTAGTTTATGTAGTCTCCAAACGAGAGTTCGTATCGCGGGTTGTAACTGTTGTTTTCACTGTTCCAAACTTAATCCCAATATCCTCGAAAGGCATAATCTGTCAAGGCGGATGCACTTCCATGCACAGACACTGTTGCAGTTACTTGTCGCGTACCATTTATCGTGGAGTCTTGTCCTATTATTCTGCCCTTCGAATACACGTTTGTTTTGCCTGACTAGCCTGAGTCTTCTACACTTCGTCTCGTCCATATCATCATACATATGTTTTTCGCGGTTACATCATTGGTTTTCCTTTTGCATTTTACCTTACATTGATATATCATACACCCCGCTTCTCATTTCAATACCTTACGCTATATCCAAGATGGCGGCTTTCAAGATGGCCGCCAAGTCAGTGTTATAGCGTATCAAATATCTTGATATCCTGGTGCTGCTATCTTTTCCGTTTTCGACATAAATGGGTATCTTGCGACATTTACCTTATTTCATATTGTCGCGTGGTGCGTTATGTTGCGGAACATATCTCCGGTGTTTCTGGATGGGGGCAGCTTCAATTTGGCATTTTTCTTCTTTTCTATCATGTGTCCTCTGGGTGAAGTATGAGTCGGATCTGATCTTGCCTTGTTCTGTACGTTGCTTGTGAGAGTATAGGAATTAAATCAGATAGCATGCAAATGCATTAAAGTACAGTATTTAATAGTATTCTCATTACCAATTTAAGCTACACTGTAACCAATAACCGTGAAAATAAGTGCCTCCTACCATAAAAAATATACGGTTTACCGTTTTTCTAAAATAATGGTAGGAGACCGTTTTCCTGTCAGATACTTGTGTCGGGCATGCGCATTGAAGAGAAAAAGCACATGTTCGAAGCGAAGATTGATGGCGCGTAGGTTCGGATGTGTTCTGCCTTGTTTTGTTTTGTTTCTTTCTTTTGTTAGTTTGTTTGTTTGTTTAGTGTGTGGTTTTCTGGTGTGATATATACAGTAGGCGTACTACTGTTGAAGATATCCTGGAAATTCAACATTAAGCAAGGTAATGTATGGGAAAGCACCATGTTAATATTTGAACTTTGTTCGGTGACAAACAATACTTTAGTTGGCTATCGTGGCAAGCAGATCGCTCCAAAGTGCAACGATTCGAAACCAAGAAACTGCTGGTTGTATAAACTAAAGTCTTATGATAATGTAGCCAACTACGAGTGGTGGTGAAGCTAGAATTAGAATCATAATGATGAATATTTAAAAAAAAAGAAAAAAAAAGGAAAAGGAAAAGTGCTTCGTAGTTTACCGTACTTAGTACAGCATTACATAATTGTGCTGCATCAACTGGAATTTTTCATGTTACAGAAATAAAAGTATACTGTCACTCATGTGTGCCCGAAGGAAGGGCAGGGGGTCGCTCCCCTACCTAATGAAAACGTATTAAATTTCTTAATCCAAATAAAAATATCAAAGGTAATAGGGTATATAGTAACCAGGGAGATGAGTACCCTAGAAAACTTTCATCGGGCGCCCATGCTGTCATTATTTTTTCTGGATAAACGAATTGTTAGATTTGAAAAGTATTTCTGTAAATGTTTTTATCTTTAATTTTGTTCTGAGTACCTAAAATCTGTTCTGGTGTCTTGTTAATACATTTGAGCGTTTAATAAATATGCTCTGGAAGTTTGGTGACTTTTTTATTTTTATTTATTTATTTATTTATTTATTTATTTATTTATTTATTTATTTATTTATTGAGCATTGATGCCACTGTTACATAATTATACAAACACGTATTTATTAATTTGGGATAGCGGATACTGGATACTGTAGGCAGTGTTGTGAGAAGTCATATGTTTTTACACTTGTTTAGTCGTACTTCTGGTCATTCATTCTAAGCTATGTTGTCGGGTGCCTGCTTGGTTATCTGAAACCGTAATAATGCGACTAATCGAATGAATCGCTGATTAGAATATTTCAGGTCTATTAGTCTACTGGTACTCATAGCGAAAATACATGCAATAAAGCTAGTCTAACACTGCAACAGAATATTGATTTATGAATATCTTAAAAGGACATGGATGTTTGTTCCAACTTCATCTTCAAAGCGTGCGAAAACTTAGCTATAAAATTCAAGAAGTAGTTTTTTTTTTTTTTTGTATGTAATATCGAATCCTTTTCTGGTGTTTTGTTCAATACATGACAAAATTGTTAATTTTGAAAAGAAAAAGCAATGTATATTCAAGATGATGTCAGAACAAGGGTTCGATATTACAAACTAAGAATTAATTTCAACTTTTGTTCTTATGGATATTATGCACGTCGTAGGTGCAACGCTTCTTTCGTTCAGTTTTGTGTTTTCTTTAGTTAAGTAGCCTTTAACTCCAGTGGACCAGCGTGCACTCTAGTTGCATCCATCCAGGAAAAAATATTGCTAGCCAGTGTGTGTACTGATAGTTTCCAGAAAATCGATTAAAATTGGGTCAATATATATTGCCCAGCAAGAATTATTACTGGATCTAGGAAGAGGGCTTGCTGGACCGGCAAGGACCTCTAGATAGTGAATCGTTGTGATAATTACCGTAAATCTTGTACGGTAATAACACACGTGTGCTTTTTTTTTTTTTTTTTAAACGACCTCTAAATATTACGGTAAATTACCTTAAAATATACGGTACCAAATTTGTTTCTAAACACGGTCAATATTATTTTGCTTCTAAATATACGGTCTGCCGTTTTTATGAAAAAAACGGTGGTCCGTAACATTTAGGGTAATCGGATGGCAGCGAGAGTTGACGGTAATCGGTCAGTAAATTTAAGGCGAAATTTTTTACAGTGTACCTTACAATTTACATATATTTCTCAAAAGAAAATTAGTTTTCTGTAAGAGTCTTGGGTCTTATGAATAAAACAGATTCTTGGCTCTGCTCACTTTGCTCATGAGTGAAGTGAGCAAGATCTGTTTCATAAGTAAACTCTCAAATTTCGTGTGAATAAAAACTATCATAGTTGTGAGAACTTACTCCTAAATAACCTGATAGCGTTTGCTCCACTCCGCGCCGAGACGGCCAAGCAAGTAGTCTGTCAGATCTTTACGTAATTCAAACAAACGTATTAACAATGAGAGATATAGAAGATAATTACGAAAAAACGGATGATTCTTTGCAAGCGTTTGTGGACATAAAAAGAGATTATCCAATCATGTTTAGTAAATTCATGTTGGCAGAAGTAAGACAAGAAAAAGTGTCTGCATTTTCAACCATTAGGAAAAAAATATGAAGAAATCATTTGGTGTTCCTGTCACAGAATCGCAGTTGAATAAGAAATAGCTAACATGAAAGTCAAGCTTAAGAAGAAAATGGACTGAAGAGGCAGGAAACAAGTCAATAAAACTGAATGATTAGAAAAAGGTTACTGAAGCTAATGGACGGTGTTACCAATCCGTTAGATCTATTAAGAGATTGAAGGTAAGCCTACTTTATTCTAAAGTCATGCTATTTCTGGTTAAAATATGGCAATTTACAATAAAGCAAGAATTCTTAACATGGGGTCCCTGAACCATGGGGTGTCCACGGATGTATTTAAGCGTCTCCCTGTGAGATAAAAATTAAGATTTAGCCTATAGCCTACAGTACGTACTGTTAATTTATTTCTCACGTATGTCTTTCGCTGTTATTTTTCTCGAAAGTATTTTCTCACTAAGCTTCACGTGCTAATAATGCAAAGTCGTCAATTTCGTTTGTGGGAATTCGAGCGAGATTTTTCACTTTAACGTTCAATAAAGCGTACTCATGTTTAATGAAAAGATCCAATAAATATATAATTTTATTTATATTTTATCTTATTTCACTGATTTGTCTCTTAAAAAAAAAGATAGATATAGTTATGTGTGAATGAAAAGGAATGGATCTGTTAACAGATTTATTGTATTGATAATGAACAGATAAAATACATTGTCACATTCTGCCTTTGGCTATTATTATAGGCACAGTTATAGAGACTACTTAATTATTTATATATATGTGCCATTAGCGTTAGCAGATATCTTACAAACAAATACATTAACAAATGGGAGCCAACTTGAGATTTGCATTCTCAAAACAAATGTACTATTTAATCACACAATTATAAATCTCAGTAGTATAAGTGAAGCCTGTTGTTGGAAGACCTACCAACAATCTGGCATAGCAAATGTCATCATAACAAATGAGCAGTTAGGAAAATAAGGACAACTTACTGACCAGGAGAGTGTGCTGCCATTCTTGAAAGAAACCTTGAAGAACCTTGGTAGTCGAATCTTCAAATCATAACTTGTTGTTAAAAGTGAGTCCTTTTATATGATTGTGGCAAGACACTTTCCCTTTCACCAAGTTGTTTACAAAGATTTATACTTCTGATGAAATATCTGGTTTTCAAAGAGTGTTGCTATTGCTTTTATGTTAAAATGAGTTTTAAAAAAGTTTTAATTATGCTCAAATATAATTATCAAATTTATATTAAACAACACACAGCCCTACTTGCTTGAAGCTAGTTCTTAGTCATAGTCTTAAGGACATGACTCAAAAAAAAGAACAGCTTTACATTTATTTTAATTATACTCAAATTTAATAAAATTCAACACTGAAGCAAGTAAGAATGAAATGCAAACTAATGTAAATTAATACAAATTGAAGCAAAGTGTTGCAAATTGCCTAGGACTTACTAATATATGCTGTGTGTAGTGATGGTTGCAAAGTCAAGGTATAATATATATAAGCATATGTAATTAAAGATAGCAACCAAATATTTGAGTATATACTGAAATAAAATAACTACATAAAGAATGCTAAAAAAAATATGTAAAATAATTGATATGAAATGCTTGACAATTAATATTGTTACGGGTGTTTTTTTTTTTTTTTGATATGATACCAGTACATTATTTTATTTTATGTATTCAAGTAAGAAGCTAAAATATTTATTTAATACAGAAGATAGTAATGCAGCTATAGACTTCTGGTACAGAAAAAATTTAGGTTTGGAGCATCTGGAGTGAATGGATGCTTGTACAAACTTCTGAATTACGAGAAGAGAGTCTTATCCGTGTGGCTGATGCTCTCTGGATGGACGTCGATGAGCGATGGCGTGAGAAGATGGAGCATCTTATGAGACGAAAACCATTGGACAGGAGCGTGCTGATTCTCATGGTCCGGACTCCATAGAATCACGCTGACTGCGTATCAGGCAGGGGCGACGTAACATGGTACATCCTTGAAAGCTGGTCCTCTGGGGTGATCAGTCCCAAAAGCTCGGCGAGGGATGACATGGCGTTGACTGAAGATGACTGGAAACCTTGGCTGGAAACTGATGTCGATGACTATGGCGAGATTCATCTTATGGAGTGATGCTGCGATGCGCTGAAGATGGTGTAAACGAGAGATGAACATCGGAAGTTTGCAGGATCCATTGTCGTGAAGAATGAGATCTTGAAGCATCATCTGGATGTCACCGCTGATGTGCTGTGAAGCTCTGAATCCTTGAAGACTGGAAGCTGGATATTAGATGTAGATGCTTGTTGAAACACCTGTAGGTCCATGGTGTACAGAAGCATGCTGGGCAAAACCATGTAGACGTCTGGGTGTAACATTCCCAAAGGCCAAATTAGGTACGGGGAATGGTCAAACCACCACGGCGAATTTGGAGAATTGCTACTGCAGCTGCTCTGGACAACTGATGGTGAATCTGGAGCCAAATCTGCGCTGTACGTCGGCCGCTCTTCTGTAAAACCTCTGGGGTGGAGCCTTCATTGTACTGCTGGATTGACATCTCCAGGGATGGGTAAACATAACAGGCTGCTACAAGACTGCATCCGGAACATCAGCTTCTCTTGGATACTGGAGCCTGGGCTGGCTGCATGGAAATCATCTTCTTCTGACTGGATAACAGCTGGGATGTGGTCAGCTGGATTGGGCTGCAGGAAGGCATCTTCTTCTTTACTGGAACACGCCTGGAAGGGCTGGCTGGAAAGATGGCCTCTTCATCTTAGCTTCTTATTAGTGTAGGATGTGAAACTGGTACTGGATCAGGAGCTGGACTGGCTGGTATTTCCTGGAAGCTGGATGGCATCTTTGGGAACTGGATGGCATCTTCTTCTTCTTATCGGTGAATGATGTTTGTTGTCTCTCTCTCTCTCTCTGGCCAGTGGTTGATGGCTTAGGACAGGGTGGGATGTAGGGTGATAAAACAAATATTAGTTTTAGTTAACGGGTAAATGAGGTTCAACATAAAAGTAATTATGTTAGGTGGGAATTTTTAATTTCACACCAAATGCTTGTATGTAAAATATTTTTTTTTGAAAATTATGCTTATTACTCTTGTTTGAACTATAAATTAATATTATATTTAAAAGTAAGTGCTGAAATAATAATTTGCAAAGAAAGCACTAATATGAACTAACTCAATATATGAATTACATTGTAAGTTTTTCTTTAGAAAAAGATCACATCATTATTGTAAGGTATGGTTTGTTGTGAGGTAGTTGGAGCAGAAGGAAAAGAATGCATGGGAAGTAGATGAAAGGTAGCAGATGGGGTTAGTGAATGGGAATGTACTTGTTTAAATTTCCGAAAAGTAGTGTATATTACACATTTTTGAAATATATAAAGACTTATGAGAATTAGGATGAGAAAGACTAAAGGAAGAATCGTTAATAAGGTAAAGTCATGGTAGGTTAATGCAAATGTGGGATGGGGCATAAAGAAGAAAAGAAGGAGAAATATTCTGGAATGGAAAATTGCAGTCTGTCAGTTACATGTCCCTGAGCGGTACTAACTCAATTTGTTGTGTTTGTTTTCGAGTAGCTTTCTGTCTTTTATATAATATAACTATCGCTACACTATTAGCTACAGATAACAGAAACTGTATACCAATGCTCGTCACTTGTACAGGAAAGACATACGAATCCGGGATAATTGTTGACCATGACATAGGTACATAGGATGAATTAATAGGAGTGATTTCCGTAATAGGTTGCGAATAATTTAGAGGGATGTTAGTAAAATTTAATATAAAAGGAAAAGTCCTATCTTTAGGTAGCTGAAAAAGGGTGTCAGTGACATGAAGGGTGTGATGTATAAGAAAGTGGTTATATTGAATTGTTCTGTTCAAACAAGGAGTAAATTGGGTGATCAGGATATTTGCGTATTGATCCACAATTGTTGTGTCACAAAGAATTGTGACATGTATTGTTTTGGTGCCATACGTATGAATCGGAAATTTTGAACCATTTGAGTGCAAATAATACAAATCAGTTTGTGGATTTGTAATAATGAATGAGGTTTCATTAATTTGAGTGATTGTCATATTTAAATCTAATGAACATTTAAATTCACAAACTTTTTTATATAGACCCGCTACTTTGGGGAAACGTAGGTGTGTAAGGCATAATGTTTCTTTAGAATGCTGTGCTGAGACCATAGGTAACTTACAGAAAAAAGGTTTATTTTGAACACTACAGAAGTGAGTGCTATAAGAATCCAAAGGAATGACCTGACTTTTTGAAAATATAACTAGATCAGATTTTAATTGTGGGAAACAGGTTGTAGCATTTGAAGCTACTGGATATTTAATTATTCTGTATAGTCTAAAATGTGTATAGGTTGGTAATACTGGAATTTTGACCGTGACATAAATCGCAACTGGTGTAACCTTGCATGAGACAGGAGCAATTTTGTAAGCTAAATCCGTGGTGAAAGAAGGATTAACCTTTTTTTGAGATCAATTCAGAATTTAAGAGTTTAAGATCTGATGTTAATGTGTTATAATGTACCAAAGTGGATGGCAAATAATTTTGAGTACAGGCGGTGTATACATCTCTATACAAATCCGATTCAAGAAGGGTGTGTAATTTAGAAATTAATAATTGATCTAAATTAAAGAAAATTTGGATGAATGAATGTATTATGTTATTATTATTTAAAACCTGAGAGGTGAGGTTATGTTCATGTTGTAATAAATTATTAAATGCTGATTGAACTTCTTGAAAGGAGTGTTTAGTTTGGGAAGCTAAACGGGAAAGCATACTACTCACATTAGTTAGTTGTGAATGTACCAAATAATTATTGGATTCTAAATGAGATATGTGCTGCCATATTTGGTGTTCATGCGTTTTAATGCTATCTATATCATCTTGTAATGCGACACCACCAAGCCATTGTAAAAAAGAACCTACAAATGGTAACAAATTTCTGGGATTGCGATTTGTGGTAGGCACAAATCCAAATCGAGATGTGTATGTGGCCATTTGTATATCTAAAGTAAGATTGTTAGCTGCCTGAATAATAGATGTGATCAAATCACAGTATTGAATGGTCCCAGTATTAGCACAAGAAACATTAAAGAATTGAAGATCTAAAGGGTGCATTTCGACCGAATATATTAAAGGCGCAAATGAGGAGTAAAGCAAAGCATTAGGAATGCGCGAAAATTCAGCTCCTATTTGTAGTTGGACACCTTGTGGATCAATAGCTTGGGTGAGATTAAAGGCTATGAATGCCATCAACATTAAACTAAAAGAAAAGATATACTATTTGTAATTAGAATTATTTTGCATGTTATTAAAGGAATCTTAATGATGTGCGTTCAGCCATATCTAGGCAAAATACTATGGTTATGCCTGTAGGGCTCTATAAATGAAAAGAAGTTTTATTAAAATTTACAATGAAAGAACGCACTTATTTTATCAAAGCAATGTAATAGTAAAGTAAATAAATGATTAACCTGTCCTTTATATGCGGCCATTGAATGAATGAACAATGAGACTGACTTCATAAATATTTGCGAGACGGTAGTTTGAAAAACGCTAGTTAAGCAAATGTAAAGTTAAAGCAAGGAAATATGTAATGTTCCTTTGATAAAGTACGGAATGTATCTTGGTATTACAGACTAAGTTCAGAAATTTCAAAGTAGTTAAAGTTCAAATTATTAAAGCAAAATAAATATATCTTACAAACAAATACATTAACAAATGGGAGCCAACTTGAGATTTGCATTCTCAAAACAAATGTACTATTTAATCACACAATTATAAATCTCAGTAGTATAAGTGAAGCCTGTTGTTGGAAGACCTACCAACAATCTGGCATAGCAAATGTCATCATAACAAATGAGCAGTTAGGAAAATAAGGACAACTTACTGACCAGGAGAGTGTGCTGCCATTCTTGAAAGAAACCTTGAAGAACCTTGGTAGTCGAATCTTCAAATCATAACTTGTTGTTAAAAGTGAGTCCTTTTATATGATTGTGGCAAGACACTTTCCCTTTCACCAAATTGTTTACAAAGATTTATACTTCTGATGAAATATCTGGTTTTCAAAGAGTGTTGCTATTGCTTTTATGTTAAAATGAGTTTTAAAAAAGTTTTAATTATGCTCAAATATAATTATCAAATTTATATTAAACAACACATCACAGTATTTATGGCCTTCATATTAACAAAGGAAACATGCCATCCAATTTTAAACTTTTCTTGGGATAATAAAGAAAGGAGAAGTGGACAGAGCTTCTGATGAAAGCACTATCCTTAATTCATATGGAGGGACAAGGGAAAGCCAAAAAATTCAGACAGCATGTCCAACATTACCGGCATTCGAACCCGCGTTGCTTCGCAATGGGGTCCTCTTCTTCAAACTCTCTTTCAACAATGTGAAAATTCCCATCTTTCAGATATTTAGCCACATAATACGGAACAAAACAGACTAGAATCACCGAAGGCACTGTGCTGGTTGACAGTATTATTTTATTTTCCAGAATAGGTAATATTTGCTTCACTTAGCCGAAGCATCTTTCTTGTAACGCGTTCCCTAATGAAGCAGTTGTTGAATTTCCTTTCTGTTGTTGTAGTTGGATTGAGCAAAGGAGTTAGTTATAAGCCAAGGGGCAATGGCGTATCCAGAGTCTCCCAGAAGCAAAGCTTGTGATCTGTTTTCTGCCATAACCATGCAAACAACTGATTTCATTCATATTCGCGAATCATGCACAGAACCTGGTCAGGAAGCATCCCACTCGTGAATTCCTCGTCACAATTACAAGTGGCTTGAACATTCTCCTTTACAATTTATATACTCATCCCCGTGTTCATGAGGCCGTTTAATTTCCACATGTATGCAATCGATGACTCCTATAGCAATTGAAAATTCTATTGTTGGCGCCATTTATTAATTGCTGTCTGCTGTGCAGCAAGAGTTGATGGGAACTTTATCCACCACGAGGCCTTCTCGACTATTTTCCCTAGAACTTTTGAAAATGTCACAGACACAGTACTCTGGTCCATACTTATGTCCTTCATTACTCCGCTTTGAAAATCGGGATCACTTTAAGTATCTAAAAAGAATCATCTTCTCTGTTCGTTAGTAAATACAAGCCGCCTCTAGTTTCGTTTGATTCTCCTAGGAAATAATTATTTAACCACTGCACGATTTCTTTATCAAAGCGATAGAGAGTTTCATAGTCCACTTCGAAAGTGTTTTGCGCTAATTGTATATTTTCTGTCATTGTTGCATACAATCATTTCCACAAAACGTCTTCACTTCACGGCTTGATTCATCAAATAAGGTAACTCAAGATTTTTGGAGAGAGTACTCCGAAGTGTGAGAGAGATCTCAGTTTTATTCATACGAAATTAGAGCCATCTCAATAGTGCTGACTCCTTGCTCAGACGCTGAGTGACCTCTCGAAGAACTTGCTGATCTTTCTCATCTTTATTCATGCCAAAAGGAGTAAACTCTCCAAAATTGGAGTAAACTCACCTTGCTCAACTTTATTCATAAGACCCCAAACTTGTTTCGCATGAACAGAAGCTAAGGAAGGGCTTTCGCTATGTAAGGTGGCCACACGTTCCACTTTTAGTGGGCCAGTCCCGCTATCGAAGAAATAATTGACCGAACGCAATAATGTCCCTCTTTGAGTCTGTAGTCCATGTCAGGATTTTACTTGCTCGCGAAAAGGTAATAAGTTGATTTGCTCAGGCAAGCTAACAGAAGTTGTTATAACGAAACCAACAAAGTAACTTCAGTGTTTCCAGTTCAACATTTGTGGCACCATATTGATTAGTTTAAGTAGAGCAGACTGCTTATGTAAAACTCACGTCACCAATCCCAAGTTTACTCATCTCCTCTTGGGAGGAATTGGATCTTTTTCCGTAGAAGTCAGAAATAGTATTAGATGTTTAATAAATCGGAAAACATTAAGGAATTGCTCAAAGAAGTTTAATGCCAAGCGACATTATTCAACTATGCTGCCGGGGGCGGGGTGACTCAATGGTAGAGCGTTCACCATGGGCGGCGATTAGGGGGGGCAAAGGGGGGCAGTTGCCCCCCCACTTTTCTGAAATGGCCTATTAATGTATATAGTTTCAACCAGGGAAATTTGTATATTAACATTGATATACAAATATTCATATTATTCTTGCCCCCCCACTTTTAACGTCCAATCGCCGCCACTGGCGTTCACCTCCGGTGCTTGAGGTCCCTAGTTCGATCCCAGCTTGTGCCCTGTGGACTTTGTAGTAGACAAACACCGTGCTCGTGGGTTTTCTCGCGGTTCTCCCGTTTCCTCCCACTTTCTTCATTCCACCATTTCACTCATTTCTCATTATCACCGTCTCCTTTAACATAACCGTGGGATGTTAAACTTAAAGATTTCATTTTTCATTTTTTCAACTATCACGCCAGTGAGTATGATAAGTTTGAAGGGATGAGAAAGCCCAGATTGCTACTAAAATGAAAAAAATAGGATGTTTACAAATGTACTAGCAACTATTATCTCTTCTTGTGGTATAGTGGTTAGCACATGTGCCATTGATGCAGATCGTCCCGGGTTCGATTCCCAGAAGGAGAGCACAAGAAGTAACTATAATCATTGACTTTCATTATTTATCCGTGTTTTTCAGCCTGAAAAGCATAACCATGGGTTTAAACGAATTTTTAATTTCACTTTTATAATAATAATAATAATAATAATAATAATAATAATAATAATAATAATAATAATAATAATAATAATAATAATAATAATAATAATTATTATTATTATTATTATTATTATTATTATTATTATTATTATTATTATTAGGATAAATTCTTAATAGTATTGTTTTTTTTATTATTCTGATAGTTGAAGGATAGGCAGTAACGTAGTAATACGTTACACATTTTCCAAATTTACTTGTTTCTGAAAAACTAGTCCGTAGATCACCGGTGATTAATAGCGGGTGGACGATATGAGCGTGATTACTTTCCAGTTACATCCAGAAGAATTATAAAATATATGCATTACTAATTTAATTTTTGTTTTGCTTTAAAGATTGTTGGAATGATTTTCTTTATACTGGATTACGAATAGTTTTTTGAATGATTATTTTATTTGAAACAGAAAATAAAATAATATTAAATTACTCTAAGTTTGTGAAACAGTTTCTGATAGATTATTTTTGTAGCTACATATTTACAGCACTTAGTGATAAGATAGCTACTGAAAAACAATAGAAATATGTAATGTTAAATATTCAAACTGCAGTATTGGATGTTGAACTTACATATAAATAGATACTATACTTTTAATACTAACATAAATACAATTTCTTTCTTTGCTTTCTCTATTTAAGTAGCCTTATGTCAAACATCCCGGGTAGCTGTTGCGTAGTCAGTAAGTGTCCCTGGTTCGATCTCCAATAGGGCCGGGAAATTTTTCTCATCCTATCTTCGTCATAATTCGGTTCTTCAGTTCACACAGAATTTCTAAAAGGAATACCTAGAGTAACCTGGGTTAGTAATGCGTGGTTCTAATTAAATCACTTTCACTATGTAAGCTTTTACTTTCACATGGTTCGTGGGTTAAGTAGACCAGTCCAATATGAGTTTGCAATTTACTTTCTATTTACATGTCAAGTGTAAAGTATTAACTCTTTTAGGATTTATAGTATATTTTTATACTATGGCGTAGTATCGTCTTTGACCGCTTATTTAGGTCCTATAAAAGGTATTTTTAAGCCGGTTTTTTTATGAGTCAAGTCAGGGTTTTCCCAATGTTTCCAGTTCAGGTGCATGATTACGGACATGTGAGTGGTACCGTTGGAAAGGGCTCGTTATACTGAAAATGGCATTTGAAGAATGACTGTAGGACCAATAGTAATGGCGCTAAGTTTATATATATATATATATATATATATATATATATATATATATATATATATATATATATATATATATATATATATATATGAAAAACTGGGTCACCTTTAAACTATCCATCATTGACTACTGTAGACCATTTGCTCTGGTATCTCCGCCCTATCCTGACATTATTCTGATAAAATCATTCACCGTACTCATCACTGACCTGCCCGCAGATATCAGAAAAGAAATCCAAGTGGTAATCGAGAAAATGCATCTTTAGCGACATTTTCCAGCCGAATCATAATACAATATATCTTGAATGAGATCCTATAGTAGTTTTACGCCCTTGTTAGTCCTAAAGAAGTTTCATATTCCTTGACAGAATGCACCCCAAACCTCTTTTTCTTTACCTTAAAGGATTGTCTCAAACTTGGAGTTTCTCAGGATCTATTTAGTCTGAGGCCTCACAAAACGGCCTCTTTAACTTTTACTTCGCTATGTCGGAGGATTTTTTCATATAAGTACTTAAATCCTGCTCGATTCTTAAACATGACTTTTATCATTTTGACAAGGTCAAGCTTGATATGTAAAAGAGGGATGATGAATTTACGCGGTTCTGCTCATGGTGGACACTGAGCACCCATTTCTTCAAGCTTAAAAGGTGCTCGCGGAGACCAGTCTTTCTCGATTAGTGCCAATCGCTTGCTCTGCTGTCCCATAGACAAATAAGACAACAGTACTTTAAATATCCCTGCTGCAAGCCCATCAACAGAGACACACTTTTAGGTTAGCGTAGACTAGCCAGTCTTGCTTCTTGTAGTTAATCCTCTCCAATAACTGCTTTAGATTGCAGTAAATCTCGTTCATATAGATAGCATATCTAATAAATACGCATGGAAGCTGATTCCCGTTATTCATCAAAACCAACTTGAGACTGTTTTAATGCGTCTATAAACAGACATAATTTATATGACTCATGTACAATGCTGGCTTCACATAGTAGGCCCTCAGTATCGCAGCTGAAAACAAGTCTTTTTTATTTCCCAATGAAATATTCGAAATGATGATCACATTTGCGAAATAAAGTCACTTGGACATTTTATTGAGAACATTTCCGGACGCTCGTCTGAATTTATAGAATAACTCTGTTGGAGACTCTGGAATAGAGAGACCTTCGGTATTTAAGATAGGTCATAGAGCAGATGGATTCTTACCCCGTACTGCACTATCCGCTTATTTTTCTTGGTGATGGCTACAGAAACTGATGGTGCCATACAAAAATAACAATCGTTCAAATGATTTGTAGCTCCTCACCCCCAAAAATTGGTCACAGCAAATTGCACTGGCTTTCACTTGCTATTATAACACTGAAACATATTTACTGTGCAAGTGCGGCAGCATACGTATGGCAAACTTGGTCACCTAACTTGCAACCAAAACACAAATGTTAAGGTTTCCCATCAATTGCACTAATACTCTTTTTCTGTGCAGCAAATATCACTTTATTGCAAAAATAAGAAAATTTAACCTATTAGTTAAGACTATTAATACATTTGGAGGTATTGCTTTTGTTGAATTTAAACTCATTCACTCACTTGCTATAACCAACAACAATCAACAAGTACTAACTTCTGTATGCTGCAAAAAATAGGGATGAACTAAAAGGTACTGTGTTGGAACTTCTTTATACAGAAACTATAGCGTAATCTCATCCGTAGCGTAGCATCAATTTACTGATGTCCTCTATTAAAACTTAGCGCATATAGGGGCAACGAAATAGTATGACCTTAGCACATATGGTGCACTAACAACCTCTTTGCGTATATGACATAAACTTAGTGATCTTACGCGTAATTTAATGCTAATATAATTAATTAATTAATTATATTACAAAATTGCACCTACACAAGAAACAAAATCTTCATATCCCTGCAACGAGAACCTATCAATGTTTCTCAATGTGAGGTTAGTATTCAGTACTCTCAACTCATCCAGAATTCGATACCTTAACTTCAGAAGCAATTTTAATGTTGCACGGTTTTATCCATAATGATATTTTCTTTACGGCGTCGAATTGTACCTTCCCATTAGGGTAGTGTGGTACAATTTGTGCTTTTAGGATTTTGTGTGAAAAACAAATGCTTACACTCTTTTGTTTTAAATTTAATAACTTGTTGCTTCAATATCCTTAATATTAATGAAGTGGTTTAGTCCAATAGGCGGTATCATGCGTCAAAAGAGCTAATTTATATTTATTTTATTTTGTGATACCTAGGTAGTTATTGCTTCAATTTTACGTGAGTTTGTCGGTGGGTCAGGAAGTTCCTTATCCAATGAATAATTGTTGTAGAAAGGACAGATCTGTTAATTTTAAGTATGACACCATCATGCAAAACATTATCAAAAGCTTCAAATAGGTCGAAAAAATACCATCAGCCTTTAGAGTTTTTCGGTATCATTACATATGCTAAGTGCAGTTTGTACATTTTAAGGCATGGGGGCCGACAGCAAGAGTGCTGAGTGGTTCAAACACTCATTACAGATTTGCGTTGAATTCATTTTGAACTTAGAACACAAGACGTTATGATTTACTCTATAAGTGCTAAGTCGTGAGTACCTAGTGCAACATTTTAAACTCTATGTCCATTTTGTTCTTAGACCTTTTGAATGTGGAAGATCGTCCTTCTAGTAAGTTTGCTCTAATCGTCCTTCTAGTAAGTTTGCACTCTTCAACAAATTTTGATCGAAAGTATGTAAATTCTTTGAAATTGCGATTTTTACATTCATTTAAGCATAATATGAAAGGAAATGATAATAGAAGAATTTTCTTAGCTCAGGTTGTGAAAAAAACGCCCTTGTACAACAGTAGCTGTATATATACAAATGTATTAATATTTATAGAACATTTAAGCAAAATCCTTGTAAAAACCTACATTTCACTCTTTTATCTATTTCACTGTGATGTGATAAGCTGGGGAGTTAAGAAGTACCCTAACCTATAGCTTTCTATACCCTTGTACTTCCTTTTTCAAAATTGCGCAAATATCAGTTTCACAGCGATACAGAAAATAAATTAACCGTGGTTAAGTTAAACATTAACAATTCTGTAATAAAAATCAGTATTAACATCAAAACATGAAAAATATGTACAAATACCTTTTTGTGCAAGAACTACATTGCAATGTAGACAAAAGTTTCAAGTGATCCCTTGTACAGGATTATGTTTATTTTATTTTGAGCGTCTTCGCTTGGCTTGCCTTTTGTAGGTTACATCTGAAGCATCCCTTGCAATAGTCCAACAGTAGTCGGCCAATATGTTAGAACTCCACTTTCCCTCATATCTCTTCTCCATGGCTGCAATATCTTGATGGAAACGCTCACCATGTTCATCACTTACTGCTCCACAATCTTCGGGAAAGAAGTCTAGATGTGAATGAAGAAAGTGGAGTTTCAGAGACATATTGCAACCAAGATTTTCGTAGCACAATAACAACTTTGCTACCAGTTGTTTGTAATTTGTTGCTCGGTGTCTTCCCACGAACTGTGAACAAACACTTTTCAAGCTTTCCCACGCAGCTTTTTCCTCACCTTGGAGAATTTCGTCGAACTTGTGATCTTTGAATAGTTGCCTAATCTGTGGCCCTATGAAAACACCCTCTTTAACTTTGGCATCACTTAATCGAGGGAATTGTCCTCTTAGGTACTTATAGGCCTCATCCTCTTGGTTCATGCTCTTAACAAAACTTTTCATAAGACTTAATTTAATATGTAGAGGGGGAAGCAAAATTCGGTTACGATCTACCAGTGGTTCATGCTGCACATTTTTCACTCCCGGCTGAAGAGTTTCTATGGTTCTCCAATAACTTTTGCGGTAATGAGATCCAAGATCTCTACTGTCCCATTCACATATAAAGCAACAATACTTTGTATACCCTAACTGCATACCTAGCAACAGTGCTATTACTTTAAGGTCACCACAAATGAGCCACTGAAAATCGTAATATTTAATGGCTTGAAGTAAACGTTTCGAGTTTTCATAAGATTCCTTCATATGAACTGCGTAATCTACAGGAATTGAAGGAAGTTCATTTCCAATATGTAAAAGCACTGCCTTTAAACTCACCTTGGACGAATCTATAAAGAGCCTCCACTCCCTAGGTTCGTAATTAATTTTAAGTGCCCTCATGAGACCATTTACATCTGTACATGCCACAAGTGTGTCTTCCATAGTAAAAAATGAAGTGAACATCTTCTCCCTATTCCGATACACTGAAATATTTACTTTTTCCTGCAATAAATTCCATTGCTTTAAGCGTGACGCTAAAATTTCGGCTTTGCTTTTCGAGAGGTCCAAGTCTCTGATTAGATCACTTAGTTCCTCTTGAGTAAGTCTATGTGGTTCACATGGAGGTTCTTCTACAACAAACGTAGGGTCCTTGGAAGTACTTGATTCAGGAGCTTCAACTTCTTGATCATCATCAGAAAAAAGATCGTATTCTTTAGGTGGGTCAAGAACAAGTAGTCCTTCTCCATGTGGAACAGGGCGCATTGCAGAAGGAATGTTAGGATAGATCAAGCCCCGCTTCTTCTTCGTGGAAATTCCCTTCTTGACGGAAGGAAGCATACAAAAATAACAGTCTCTGATGTGGTCGCTTGGCTCCCTCCAAATCATGGGCACTGCAAAAGGCATTGAGCGCCCCTTCCCATTAATCCAATTTCTTAGATTGCTGGCACAAGTGTTACACACAATGTGGGTGCCCAAGATTTATCTTGGTCTCCAATTTTACAACCAAAGTAATATTGATAGGCTTTTCTTATTAGTGGTGTTATAGTCTGCTTTTGTGAGGAAAATGTCACTTCCCCACACACGTAGCAGAAGCTATCTGCTCTGTTTACACAATTTCGCGGCATTTTTGTTTATTGAAATCCTCAAAATGTCACTTGAAATAGTTCTGACAACTATTTAAAAATATACATTCGAAATACCAGTATTTTTGCGTACTTGTAGTTGTATTTTTATGTCCTGCACTACACAAACGTCACACCCAAAACGCTGATAACTGCATTAAATCTGTCTTTTCTAACAATAGCAGAACACTACTGAGATAAGGAACACAATGAAACCAAGCGTTCATATAGTTTCTCCAGTGTTGCCGGATCAGTGTAACATTTTACCCCAAACGAAGCGAATATATTTATTTTTAAAGCGTTATTATTAGACATGCCTGTAAAACGAGAAGTAGAGCTAATATTCGAATATAACTTTCAAATTCGTGATCAGCACCACAAAATCAATAAGAATTAGCTGATTTTGTTCAATTTATATTTTCGTTGTTGAACAGTGTAATTGGTATCGTGATTCCAACAAATCGACACAAAGTTACAAATATATCTTAACGCACTGATTCCACGTTGTGGAAGACTTTAACTCAGAGTCCAAACTCACCTACTAAGTCAATGCTTCAATCTTGCCATTTGATGGAGCGTTAGACTTCAAGTATCATAACGGTTTATACACATTTATCTGGAATTACTGTATATCCTTTCTCTTCCTAAACATTTTTATAGCGACAATGAACACAAAATCTTTATTGAATCGTTTTCGTAATTATTTCTTTTTTCAGAACACAGTTTCATGAGATGGTATCCGATCTTTTATCCTTTATAAAGACAAAAGGTGTTTCCCCTGATTTCATTGTTAGAATTAGGAGAGCATTAAAAAGACAATGGGTATATAATCGAGATAAGCATACCATACATGGACGTTCCTACATAGATGAGCTACCTGAGTCTTTACGAAGAAGTTTACTCACTGAAACTGTCATTAACATATTAAAACAAGTACCATTTTTTCAGGTAAGACTTTTGGAATAAGATTTTGTTAGAATTTACAAGGAAAATTATTATTTCGTACTTTATAATTTGATTTTGCTAAAATGAAATCTTCTATCATATAGTCTGTATTTAATTTTGAATCTAAGATTATAATTTTAATATTTTTTGCAGGAGCCTTTGCTACTATTATATTGCAGATTTTCTTATTTTCATTGGGTAATCTTCAATTAAAGTATTATTTATTTCATAAGTTTTCAATAAGATTGCATAGACACAATAAATCAAAGTTATTATAATATGGGCAGCGGCACAAATCTGTCTTCAACATTGGGGCCGTTCAATATTTTTTTTAAGCGATGTTCAAAATTTTTATGAAAAACAATGCTGTGGAGTATCAAGGGAACAGAATTGTCTTCAACATTGGGAGGCGGGAAGATTTAGGGCTTGTTCTGGGGAGACATCAATTTCATTTCACTTTTCTTTGTTGCAATCGCACACAAATCATAACATTTGTCCCCAAATCCAAATTTCAAATCGGGTTATTAGGGGCGGACAGTCCTCTCTAATTCCAAAATTGGAGGGGACATGTCCCCCTTATTCCCCCTTAAGGGATTTGCGCCAGTGAGTATGAGTAAAGTAACTTTGGATACCTGACAATAATAAGTGAGTAGGAAGGACTAAAATTTTTATGAGATCGCAAATCCATTGTATGATTCTTTTTCCGTAAGGGTTTGCGTGAACGCTACACAGAATTTGCCTTTAATCTTGCGATATTAGGTATAGCAATTAGAATTAATTTTCGTCCCTACTTTATGTTGCGGTCTACAAATTTTGCGAGGACAAGTACTGAATTACCTCCTATGTCAACAATCGATTACTCTGTCCAGTAAACGTAGTGCTGGATCATACATGAATAAACTAGGTCTTCTGAACGACATAGTCATTTTAACTAGTAAGGAACTAGCTCGTTCGTTTTGATCTGCTTTTTCAAGGTAACCGTGACTTCAGCTCCAAAAGCAGCTTCAGTCTTACATACAGTTCATAGCGCCACATAGCCCTATGACTCTGGCACCAATAGCTAATAACATGCAATGAATGGTCGTAAGATACTTACAGCGCCGAAATAGATAATCTAAAATAGAATGGAATTAAGAAAATCACCCATTACAGTGACTTCTAGAACTTCACAGTAGAAACCTAAGATTAATCATCAGTAACTCTCACACTCAGTCCAAATCTTCAGGAAGTTCTTGGATAACACATTTTCTGATGGAAGTGCCATGCCAATGCTGGAGTTAGACGTTCTCGGCCGGTAGTGTGGATTGTGCGAACAGATAAAACCTTGTGTTTATTATGCTGACACACCTCAGCAGATGAAATCAACAGTCCCGGGTTCGATTCCCGGTGGGCGCACTCGGTCAAAAAAGTGTAAAAACTTTTTGAGGCCAGCCATCCTAAGAGATTTTTCTAGGTTTTCCTCATTCACGCCAGGCAAATGCCTAATTTATAGGTTCCAGGCCGCTTCCTTCCTTCCCTTTTCCCGGACAGTGTGCTCGCTAAGGAACGTCATTCCTCAACCTGACGGGCTAACTGGACATAGATGCTGAAAACCCAGAAATCTAAATCCTAAATCCCTAAATGAAAGCAACAGTTATCAGTCGAAGTGAGTCACCGCATTAAACACGGATGTTTCACCTGTTAGCATGATCGAAATTACCATCCGAGGACGCCAAACTCCATTGTTGGCATCGTGATGCCATCAGAAAATATGTTATCCTGGAATTCCTCGTAAATTTGAAATTCTTTACTCTCAGTGCAAAGATAGTATTCCTTTATTCTTGATAGGTAATCTAGAAACAGATCTGAGATGAAGAAAGTGGGGAACAGACATTCTGTGACGTCTATCGGATTGCATGGGAACTCAATGAACGGAAGCATTTCTTTTCATCACGTTATCGGGGCTGTGAATGACAACCCCGCTTCAACACTGAATTCATCAACCAGTTCAAAAATGAATTGGCTGGCACGTTCGAACCTTTCCCGTTTCGGTGCCATTGTGAATGAACTATCTCTACCTGAAGAGGAGAGTTCCTCACATCACTTATTAAATGCTTTAATTTTGAGCAGGCGCATAGATCAAAATCTATGACACAATGTAGAATTGTATTTGTAGTTAATTATGTTTGACTTGATCACAATACCGATGTTCAATATTGCAATTATGAATTATCTTAAGAAATTACATTTTGTCTCTCGTAGGAATGCTCAGAAGAATTTTTATATGAAGTGTCCAAACGCATTCGCCGTTATATCGTATCTCCAGGAGGAATTATCTTATACGCAGGAGCATATGGAAAAGATATTTATATAGTTGAAATGGGTTACGTGATGGTGAGTAGTATAACCATTACACTTAATGTAAGTCAGTAAAATTGGGTGCAGTTTTTAAGTCGCTTGACGGGACGTTCCATGTCAAAACAACTCACCAGACTTGACCATCTCAGATTTTTGTAAAAATTGGTGCACAGCTTTATTACAGTGAAAGATGAAAAATCCCGTATTACTCCTCTCCTCCCGAAAGTGTCCCATACAGGGTGTTCAAAATTTCAAAAAAGGGCATTTTTCCGTTACAGTGATTATCAAAAATTGTCATAAAATGGTGCACTATAGACATGAAACAAACAACATTCTATAGCTTAAAGATTGCTCTACAAAAAATTGTATTATATCAAAAAAGCTTGTATAATTAAAAATAAGACTTCAAAAACTCAAAGTAAAATTTGAATTTTGAATTTCGCACAGAAATGTCACTGTGAATTTATTCAAAATTGTACAGATTGTAGTCTCATATATGTACTAAAACACTAAAAAGTTGTATTTTGGGCATTCAATGGGATCCGATTCATAATTCAACATAAACCAAACATTGCAAGATATTGACCATGTGAATATCTGAGTTCAGATCGATAACCATTTGCCTGTAGCTATTTACCTGCAGCACCAAACGAATTTATATTCAACTTGATTTGATTATTGATGTGTTTACTTGAATTTACACAGTTATCCACCTTCCGAGTTATTTAGACAGGTATTACGTTTCGGAACAGTTCTCAATACAGGCCATTATTCTTGTTAGTCACTATGGTTGTTTCTAAATTTATGTTGACAATATTGATACGTTATTTCCATTCCTTTGTTTCAGAATAGCTGTTACAAACACGTGGAAGCGTATCATTGTAACAGGAAAAAGAACTTATTATGAAAGGGAGGGGTATGTTTCCCTCCCTTTCACAATAGATATCAAGTGTGTTTGTAAAACACTGTGGCACTGCTCACAATCAGATCACATACTTTCAGCACAAACAATTAGTCAACAAATTGTTTTTTTCTGTTTCAGTGATGCGCTTTCACATGTTTGTAACATCAATCCTGAAACAAAGAAATGGAAATAACATGTATCACTGTTGCCAATATAAATTTAGAAACATTCACACTAACAAGAATAATGGCCTGTATTGAGTACTGTTCGGAAACGTAATACCTGTCTAAATATCTCAAAAGGTGGATAATTGTGTAAATTCAAATGAATATATCAAGAATCAAACCAAGTTGAGTTAAATTCTTTTGGTGCTGCAGGTATATAGTTACAAGCAAATGGTTATCGACCTGAACCCAGATATTCACATGGTCAATATCTTACAGTGTTTGGTTTATGTTGAATTTTGAATCGGATCCCATTGAGTGCCCAAAATACAACTTTGTAGTGTTTTAGTACACATATGAGATTACAATCTGTACAATTTTGAATAAGTTCACAGTGACATTTCTGTGCGAAATTCAAAATTCAAATTTTACTTTGAATTTTTGAAGTCTTATTTTTAATTATTCAGGCTTTTTTGATATAATACAATTTTTTTTGTAGAGCAATCTTTAAGCTATAGAATGTTGTTTGTTTCATGTCTATAGTGCACCATTTTATGACAATTTTTGATAATCACTGTAACGGAAAAATGCCATTTTTTGAAATTTTGAACACTCTGTATGGGACACTTTTGGGAGGAGAGGGGTAATACGAGATTTTTCATCTCCCACTGTAATAAAGCTGTGCACCAAATTTACAAAAATCTGAGATGGTCAAGTCTGGTGAGTTGTTTTGACATGGAACGTCCCATCAAGCGACTTAAAACCTGCACCCAATTTTACTGACTTACATTAAGTGCCCAAAATACAACTTGTGGTGTTTTAGTACACATATGAGACTACAATATGAACAATTTTGAACAAATTCACAGGGACATTTCTGTGTGAATTTTAGAAGTATTATTTTTAGTTGTGCAGGTTTTTCAATATAGTACAACTTGTAGAGCAATCTTTAAGCTTTGGAATGTTGTTTGTTTCAGGTCTTTAGTGCACATATTAACAATTGTATGACAATTTTTTATAATCACTGTAACGGAAAAAATGCCCTTTTTGAAATTTTTGAACACCCTGTATGGGGATACTTTCAGGAGGAGAGGGATAATATTTGGGACTTTGTTTTATCTCGCACTGTAATAAAGCTGTGCACCAATTTTTAGAAAAATATAAGATAGTCAAGTCAAATTTTGTCATTTCGTTGGTTGATTTCACATGGAACGTCCCCACTAGCCGTTTAGCGACAAGAGAAACAGTTGCTGGTAGACGTAAACAATACGCTATGGTGTGGTTTGTGATAGGAATGGCGAAAAATTTTTCAATCCGGATATCCCGGACCCAATGAGATCTAGATCCGGATCTTCCCGGATCTGGACCTAGATTCGCATCTCGGATCCGAATCCCAGATCAGGACCTGGAACCAAAAATTCGGATCTCAGATCTTGCTTAATTATAATATCTAAAATTCGTCAATACTTTTTTCAGACTCACTAATAGATGCTGTGCTTTTAAATGGTTGCATAACTTATTTGTACTACCTTTGTTCTTTAGTTTATTTTAACCTTGTTGAATTTTCTGTTGAAGTCTTTGGAAGTAAAATGCTTCCAACTTTGACTTCTTCCCATTTCAGAGTATAGCAAATTTAACCTTCTGAAAGAACTGATGTAAAGGGTAACAGACTCTTCTATTCGGCTCCTATTCAAAACTTAATGTTAGTTTTACATTGAAAATAATTATTTTATTCTTAGAAAATAAACTTCACTATTTTCTCATATACAAAAATGATCTTTTAGATGAGGCTCTTCCAATGGCAGGAATACTAGTAAAACAAACTATTTATTGTAGTTTCTGTCTTACTAGAGTTCAATCATCAACAAATTTAATTATGAGTATCTTTCACTTCAAAGGTACAACAAAAATATAGAGTGGTTGGCGTGGCACCACAGTAAGTTTTTAAACACGAGAATTTCAGAAAAGCTTTGTAGTGTAGGTATATTATTAGTTATTATTAAAAGTGTTCATTGTATGACATTTATCACCTAAGTTATGGCTTGCCCTTCTGAGGTCGGGGGCTTGTCAAAGGAGTAACTAAAAATAGATTTCTGTTATTTCTTCTTTACCCTCCAGGTTTCTTTCATCATACATTGCAGGACGTAACCAAAACGTATTCATGCATCGTATCATTGATGTGTTTTGTATTTTGTATATTAAAGTCTTCAAAAATATTTATCACATTCACATTTGTTCATGTGATCTCAGGTTCAATTCCCGGTGGGAACATACATGAGACAATAGGAAGCAAAAACAATATGAAAATAATACTTAAAAGTCAAGAAATTGATATTAAAACTTAAGCTATCTGTTGGGCCTGTAAGGCTGTAGTTAAATTAACCCACATGTTTCATGAAGATACATTTTGTCACTATTGTTTATTTACTATAAAATATAAGTTATCAGATATATCTCAAGAGGCCATTTTACACTGTAGTAATCAACAGATGAAAAGAAAATTGAAAAAAAGTGAAAGGAAGGTCTCCAGAGCCTTAGATTAAGGTGATAACTCAGCATTTGGGTACTGTAACTGAGGAACAACCCTGCAAAATCCTCAGTCAGGATGGCCGGTCTCCGAATTGGAACCCAGTATCGCCCAATTGCGAAGCAAGAATCCTAAAAAGTTGCCTAAGCTCGCTCGGTATTATTATTATTTTTTAGCTAATACTTAACGTAATGTTCTAAAATTAGTGCAAATTAAACCTTACTTTTTTATTGCTGATGTTGTAGTTAAGAGGCCTACATGAGACATCAGTCCCCCGGTCCCAGCTACCATTAAATAGGCCTTGCTGAAGAAGGAATACTAAAACTGGAATTCAGGAAGTGGGGGTGAATAGTTTAATGAGGACGATAAAAACTATGTACGATACAAAAACTGACTAATTATGACTTCATTACAGATATATTCACTTACATATGCCAATTAATGTTTCTCTGATATAGGGTACTCTTATTTTCTAAAGTATCAGGAAAAAGTCCACATTTGTTCACGAACACACTAACCACGTGCCCATGGGTATAACGTCCGTGCAAAGAAACATAGGCAAAACTAGAAAAAGTAGGGAAAACAAGGCGGAAAATGATAAAAACGCTCTTCAAGTAAAAACAAAAGCTAAAAATAACTAAACTCAGAGTTACGAAAGATGTTGACTACGGGCACCGAAGGCACGCGCTAACACTGTATTTTTTTTAAAAAAAAGTAACCGCTTTTTACCAAATTAGCCTATCTCTATTTAACCTGCTGAACGTTTTGCTTGGATTATAACGTAGCCTTCACGACACCACATAGACATACAGTAGAAGTAAACGAGGACAGTTTAGAACACTCATGCCCGTAGCGGGATCCGATTCCACAATACTCACAGCAAACGATCCACAGCCTAATGTCATAGAGCACTAGATTATGCCTGACGGGTTTTCTTGGCTAAGCGAGAGCACATTTAATATAACTGATTATTTTAAATGTAGCTCCTATATACTGATAAGTCTTACGTATCAAGTATTCCCTGTGATAATAACGTACTCTCTCTGTCTTCTGTAGACGAAAAGTTATAGTTAGCCACGTTATGTAGTACAGAGGTCCGTTCTGATCCTCTAACAGCCGCTGGTGGTGATAATCAAGGTTGATCTCCCAAACCCAAACTGAGATATTGATGTTACTGGAACGGTTGAAAAGTCATCGCGGGTAAGTGAATTGCTCACTTGTCAGGATGAAGGGCGCTGGTGATGCGAAATGCGAGACTGTCAGAGGTACTACTTACAATAATTGTGTTTATAATTTCCTGTGTTGTTAGAAACCCTCTTCAAGAAGAAGGTTAACTATTAATCTTATGTTTGAAAATGTTACATAAGGAATTTTATTGTTATCTTTAGGTTGCATACAAATCTCTTCTTTCCGGAATTATCGGATTTATTTTAACGCTTAACTTTCACATCTCTTCTGATTAACGAATATTTAAGTAAAGATTGTTCTAGTGATGTTTTAATCATTTCGAACCAACTATATATATGGTTAGTCTTGTTATATGGAAATACTTGAGACCAGAAGCAGTCTACAGGCTAAGTCCAGAAAAGTCTTGGCTGATCTACTGATGAACCACGTCTTTCCGCAAGGTGAATTGTGGCAATCCGATACCCACATGAGGAAAACTTTTGGTCCAATATGAAAGCTTCCATAAGAACTAGCACCCTAATCAGTAGAATGCGCCTTGCTATTTCTCACCAATGTGAATATGCTTAACTTTATTGTTAGAAATGAAAAAGCCTTTATTTCGAATAAATCGCCACAACAGTTTTCACATTTGAACACAACACTCATGAAAAGTTATGTTAAAGCGCGACTTACCCCTGAGAAAGAATATTTATCTTTTTTAGTTTCTGGTGTTCCCCAAAGTATTTGCGGAATTCGTTCGCATTACATCGGCTACAATCATGGTACTAGGACATCTTTCGGTTTCCAGATCTCAAATATTTGTCATGTATTCAGCCCGATTCTATGTATGAATCCGAAATTTCAAATCTAGGTAGGTGGCATCAAAATTCATGCTTTATTCTCGGTGTCATATTGTGATTTACTCAATAATTATTAAATATTTTTGTAAGATACACATTTGATATTTTGAGCAGACTGAGCAAGATAAATAGACGTATATGAATAGATTAAAAAGTAGTCAATATTTGTCTTAACTGCCAATGAAATAGCTCTCTTGAGGAATTTTAAATATTCGAGTTTTGTATTCCGGTTTCAAGTGTATTCTGGTTTCAGATATTTCAAATTCTAGCTATATGTCTCGGTCCTGGAACCGGCTACGAATCTAGATTTGACATTCGAACTCTCATCCGGATCAAATCAGATTTTTTAGTAAGGTATATATTTGATATTTCGAGTAGACTGAGGAAGTCAAATAGACTAGTCAATATGCGTTTTAATTTTCTATTTTCTTCTCCATTGTCAGGACTTACTTTTGAGGAATTTAAATATTGAAATTTATCATAATTTGAGATGTAGGTTTGGATGCGATTCAAGATTTGAGATCCAGATTTTGGACCCAGATCCATGACTCGAATTTCGGATCCAGATCCGAGATCGAACCTAGATCCGGGATTCGGATCTCAAGGACCCGGACCCAATCAGAGCCAGATATTCAGAAGGGGACGCAGACAAGGTTGGACGACGACAAGCCTGGACACTTAATTTTGGTCGCTCCCGACAAGGTTGGACAACGACAAGCTTGGACACTTCTCAATTTATCCTCTTGCGCCAGACTCGAACGAATTTCTGAGGTCTCCAAGCTTGTCGTTGTCGATCCCGACAAGCCTGGATACATCTCATTTTGGGTCGTTGACGACAAGCCTGGACACATTCCTGGGGCGTCCAAGCTTGTCGTGGTCGATCCCGACAAACCTGGACACATCTAATTTTGGGTCGCTGACGACAAGGTTGGCCAACGACAAGCCTGGACACATCCCAATGGGCCGATTTGGTGCATTCAAAGCAAGCAGATCTGACAAATACAACTGTTTATTCACTTGTACGGGTGTACAAGGGCAGTTAGTGTTATCAATGTACAAGGGCAGTTAGTGTTATCAATGTACAAGGGCAACTGTTCTCTCTGATTATACTGCAGTGTTATTTTTATACCAGCGTGATATTCATAAAAATCGTTAGAGTTTGTTGGAACAGACATTTCAAATTGGGTCGTTGACGACAAGCCTGGACACATTCCTGGGGTGTCCAGGTTTGTCGCGGTCGATCCCGACAATCATGGACACATCTCATTTTGGGTCGTTGACGACAAGGTTGGACGACGACAAGCCTGGACACATTCCTGGGGTGTCCAAGCTTGTCAATGTCGATCCCGACAAGCCTGGACACATCTCATTTTGGGTCGCTGACGACAAGGTTGGCCAACGACAAGCCTGGACACATTCCTGAAGGTATCCAGGCTTGTCGGGATCGACCCCGAGATGCTTTGACATATCTCATTTTGGGTCGCTGACGACAAGGTTGGCGCGGTCCCATTCGGAAGTGCCCAAATCCGGATACGGCCATTACTAGTTTGTGACAGTACGTGGTACCTAAATAGTAGTTGATTCTTAAATATTGCATCGTACGTTATTATTTTAAAATTATCGAAGAATGAACATGTTTTCAAATTTCAAAAGTAGTGGTTATGTGGCGACAATTTCCAAGATCTGAAACACAAAGCTTTCCAATTTCTGTATCACCATCTCGACAAAAAGTCCGTAACTTGAACGAAAAATTTGAGCAAACTGGGTCTGTAGTAGTAGTAGCATGGCCGGTTTATAGATAGTCGAGTCAGCAAAAATTTTGATAAGTCAAAGGTCACTTTACCCGGGATCAATGACCTAAGAGTACTTAAGACCACCCGCTCTGAAGTTTGGCAGCGATACCTAGGCCCACCCCCACATTTTAGCAGCGGTACCTAGGACTGACCTCCTTAAATTTCGGAAAATGCCAAATCTAAAAATTTGGCATGGTACAGAGGTACCAGGGTTTATACCCCTGTAAGTTTTGGAGGTCCATCTCGTTCCGTTTCATCCGTAAACATTTGCTAAAATTCTAATTTCGGAGGTTTTTGTCTTAAATTATCCTCTTTTATGATCCCTTATTACCTTATATGGTTATATTGGTGTGTACAGCGGTTCATTCCCTTTCGTAAACCATAAGTACACTGGTGTGCCCTTCGAAAATTTGGGAGGGGTACATTGACCCAGTCCTTAAATTTTTGTAATTACCAAATTTAAAGATTTGATATAGTAGTATAGGTTCTTAATATATACAACTATAAATTTGGGTAGTCCATCTCATTCTCTTTATTGAGTAAAAAATTGCCAAAAATGTAAATTTCGGAGGTTCTTGACGTAGTTTCTCTTTCTTGAGGTCTTATTACCTTATATGGTTATGTGATATGCACATGGGTCCCTTCTCTTTTATAAGTTATGTGTACCTTGCCTCAACCCCTAAAATTCTGGAGGGGTACCTAGGACATCCCCATGAAAGTTTCGAATTTGCCATATTTAAAAATTTGCTATTTAGTATAGGAGTTTAGTATAGTATAGTATAGTATAGGACTTTAGTAAATATAGTATTGTAAGTATAGTATGTATAGGATTTTAATTTGGTATAGTATGGTATAGTATAGTATAGTATAGTATAGTAGTATGTACTTTTGTAACTATGGGTGGTCCATATTGCTCCCTTACATGGGAAAAATTTGCCAAATATGTAAATTTCGGAATTTTTGATCTAATTTGTCCTCGTTATTGAGGTCTTATTACCTCATATATGTGTGTGTACATGGGTGAATACCGTTTTATAAGACATGGGTATATTTATTTTGGGAGGGGTAACTAGGACCACAAGTGCAATTTGGGAATTATCAAAAAAACTAGAATTGGTGAATATTCTTTAGGATCAATTGTAAATTTTGGTGGTCCATCTTGTTTCCTTTAATGGGTGTCAAATATTAATACGGTCAAGTAATCGATGATTGATCTAATTATCTTCTTTGATGAGTCCTTATTACCTTGGGTGTGTACAGGGGTCCTAGATATTGGTACATTAGTTTAGCCTTGGGAGGGGTACCTAGGACCACTCCTTCAATTTAGAAAAACTAAAATTGGTAAATATTCTTTAGGACCCCTTTGTAAGTTTGGTGCTTCATCTTGTTTCCTTTTAAGAATAAAAATTTCCAAAACGTAAGCAATATGTTGTACTGCGGGATAGGCTTTTGGCCTTGAGGATTGGAATCCAAGACATGAGCACACTGATACACACTTTTGGGCCGGGTACCTAGGACCACCCGTTTTAAAACTTGGAAATTGTCGAAAACAATAGTTGGTTCCCTACGATATTTGTTATTCATCAGGTGGAAATTTTGAACGTTGTACCTTAAGATTCATGATCAAAGTCCTCGTCCCATATTGCACACTTCTTAAGAACAATACTTTAAATCTGAAAACGTTATATATATCTTGTTTCATGTACTATACTGATAGTATATCTCGAATTGGAATGAAAAATAAAAACGAATATATAAGCATAAATTATACTTTATTCATTTTTTGTTCCTTCTTCTTGGTACACTAAAATGTTGATAATGTTTACAGTTATTGTAGATGTTGTTTCATTACAAATCCACATTTTTGTATTGCGTGTTTCTTGTTTAGACCTCCTCCTTTTCCTCTTCTTGATTGTGATGACTTTTTTTGTTATGTAGCGTAGCACTGCTTTACAAAACTTCCAATTGGGAGTTCTGTAAAGAGAACGAGGAGAAAAGATCATTGTAGATATTGATGGTGATAGAAACAAAACATTTAAAAGTGCATTCTCAATAATAAATAGGATAAAATTACCTGGACAGTGTATTGCAGCAATCTACGGACATTGGCAAAGGATACCGTTGTGCACATATATTGAAATTTACGCAGAGATTTTCCTTGGACTTTACATTATAAATAAATATATATTTTCTAAGGATAACTGCCACATTTTGTTGATCAAAGATTTGGCATTTAAGTACTGTTATATTTATAATACATACAGATGTTAAGAATGCAACGTGTTACGGTACGTTAGGAGGAAGATCGTAGCTATCAAAATATTCTCAATAACCACGATTATCAAAGTAGTAATGGCCTGACCTGAGGTAAATTTTGCCGCCCCCGGAATCTGGCTCCCAGGCGCCCAGGTCAGTGACCTAGGGGTGCTTAGGACCACCCCTCTAGATTTTGGCATGGGCATTGGCCCACCCCGTAAAATTTTGCAGGGGTACATAGGACCACCCCCCTTAAATTTTGGAAATTGCAAAATCTAAAAATTTGGTATGGTAGCCTAGGACCAGGGTATGTACCTTTATTAGTATTGGGGGTCCACCTCGTTCCCTTTCATGAGTACAAAATTGCCAAAATATAAACGTAAGCAATACGTTGTACCACGTGTTTGGTTTTTGGCCCGTTTCATTCCCTTTGATGAGGTTTTATTACCTTATATCGTTATATGGGCGTATACACGGGTTCATTTCCTACCATAAGACATGGGTATATTGATGCCCCCTTTAAATTTTTGGGAGGGGTACCTTGGCACATCCCTTAAATTTTGGAAATTCTCCAATTCAAGCATTTGGTATTATAGTACAGGACCTCAATATGTATCATGATAAATTTGGATGGTCTACCTCGTTCCCTTTCATGGGTACAAGATTGTTGAAAATTAGTACGATCACGTGTTTGGTTTTGACCTAAGGAGGAAGACCGGAAGATAACAGGATCTCATCCCCTTTGATGAGATCCTGTTATCTTATATGATTATATTGGTATGTAGAGGGGTCAATTATCTTAATAAGACATAGGTATATTAGTGCACCCTTTTAAAATTTGGAAGGGGAACCTTGGCCCACCCCTTAAATTTTTGAAATTGTTTAATATAAGCATTCGGTATTATAGTATAAAACATCAATATGTATCACGTTGGGTGATCCATCACGTTCCCTTTCATGGGTAAAGAACTACCAAAAATCAAATTTCAGAGGTTATTGACCCATTTTATTTCATTTGATGAGGTCTTATTACCTGACATGATTATATGAGCATGTATAAGGGTCTATTCTATTTCTTAAGATATAGTTTTGGTGAATACGTTGAAAATTTTGAAGGAGTACATTGGTCCCCACCGTAAATTTTGGAAATTGCCAAATGTAAACATTTAATATAGTACTATAGGACCCAAATACGTATTAGTATAAATTTGGGTGGTCCATTTTTGTTCCCTTTTTATAGATAACAAATGTTAAAAATTCAAATTTCGGAGGTTATTGACCCTCTTTGATGCGTTTTATTACTTTATATGAACATATGAATGTGCTCAGGGGTTTATTTTCTTTTATAAGGCATGAGAACATCGATGCTTTCATCTTAAAATTTAGTAGAGGTACATTGGCTCTCCCTTAAAGTTAGGAAATTGCCGAATTTGGTATAATAATATAGGTTCTTAATATATACCATTATAAATCTCGTTCCGTTTCATGGGTAAAAATTACCAGAAATTATTATGACCACGTGTTCGATTATTGACTCGATTTATCCCCTTTGATAAGGATTTAGCACGTTATATGGATATGTACAAAGGTTTATTACCTTTATATTTTTATGTTCCCTTTTAAATTTCGTTGGGTTACATAGAACCATTCCTTAAATTTGGGAATTATCAAATAACAAAATTTGGTAACCGTTTTCTAGGACCCATTGTAAATGTTGGTGTCCCTCTTATGGCCAAATATTCAAACTTTAAAGGTTATTGACCTATTTTATCTTTTTTGAGACATCTTTAATATTGAATGAGTACATGATTTATTACTTTTGCATAAGACACAGGTGTACTTGTGTACCAATCTTAAATTTTTGGAGGGGTACATTTCTTATTGTTAAATCAATAATTGGTAATTGCTCTTAGAATTGGGTGGTATCTCATTCTTTGGGTAAATCATTGTGAAATATTAGTATGGTAACGTGATCAGTTATTGACCTATGATGGGATTAGGAGTCCAGGACATTGGTATTTAACACTAGAAGGACCAAAATTTTTACCTCCCTAGAAGTGCCGAGCCTTCATTTTGACGCTATTTAATTGCAAGAGATGTATATAATTTTTCTTTATATTTCTCTTATTTTAGCTTTAACTTAATCTGTTTAATCGACTAGCTTATGTTTTATGTAAGTGTTTTCGTGATATAATACAGGGTGATCCACTTAACCCCGTCAATATGTTAAATATAATATTAATATTGGAAGTTGGCCCACAGGACAGTGACATGAAAAATTAAAATAAAGGAATAATACGTAGATTCCTACGTATGAAATCTTTTTACTACTCACGTAATCACCCAACCTGCCCTGTATAAATTGGCTTGGCTATTTTTCTTTAGTACATACCCTGTGTATAATACACCAAAATAATTATTTTTATTTCAAACTTTTTATTACATGAAAGTAAATTTGCATTTTCAATATAATTTATTTCAACTACACTGAACTCAAGACAGCAACACTTATCTCGGTCTTACATTTGTCTACTGTGAGTGGATTTTCTGATTGCTATCCATAAACGTTTATAGTGATATAACCTTTTCTTTCTGATTCAAGCACATTTTGGGGAGTTCTCTTTTTTTGCACGCATACTACCAATAAAGGAAATCTGTTCCTTTTTCAAAGATTCGGCTAATTTTTAACTAGTAAGAAAAGTTATCGCAAGTAACATTCTGTCCTCTGTTGAGAAAAGGATTCATCGTCTTCAGAACAATATATTCGCCTAACTGTAAGTCCCGACGTCGTACGTAGTCGTTTCCCAGGTAGGGAATGCCTTTGAGTTCATACCGTGACTTTACAACTGCAAGCAACCATATTTGAATCCAAATTTGTCAGGCTTTTTTGGCATATATTATGTGTATTTGCATCTCATCTTAATAGAGATTAACTGTTCATCCACACAAACACTGTCGTGGGTTTTACAGTGCCTGATACAATTCTGAATGAATAAGTTCTACACAAATGATACCAAAGCAAGCTTGTTTGCTTTCAGCATTGAAAAGCTAGGGCACTTTTCATCAAATCAAAGATACTTCATTATTTCAAGAAATATCTTTCTTTCCATAATTTTTCTGTAAAACACTGATCCACAGGTTACGTTCTATAGTTCCTTTACCGGCAGTGGCGGCGTAAGGGCGGGGCGAGCGGTGCCCACGCCCCGGGCTCCACTTTGTGAGGGGCCCCCGACGGTAAGTAAAAAATAATTACTATGGAACCTTATTAGCTTGAGCCGTACAAGGGCCGTCAAGGTTTATAATCCACACTTTCCCTAAATGTAAACGCAATTAATTGTCAAGTTTCAGTATCTTGGAGGCTCCGAAAGAAATTTAAAGAAAAAAGCTCTGAATATAGGTGAAAAATAAAGTAAATGTTTCATACTCTTGGGGGGCCTCCAAAGAATTTTAAAGGAAAAGGTTGAATGCAGGCGAAAAAATAAAACAGACGTTTCACTTTCTTGGGGCCCCCAAGAAAATTTTAAAAAGTTGAATGTAGGTAAAAATAAATGAAATAAAAGTTTTACTCTCTTGGGGCCCCAAAGAAATTTAAAGGAAAAATGTATGTGGATTAAAATATGGAAGTTTCACTGTGTTCAATAACCTCAGAGAAATTTAAAGGAAAAGCTGAGTGTAGATTAAAATATAATGAAAGTCAAAGTATATTGTGTTATTTACATTCTAAGGTTTTATGATGCAAGTAATGGGGCCCCGTCTGCTAGCCTGCTTCCTAAACTATCACTGTTTATTTATTTATTTATTCATATATCAGTTCAAGAGAAGGGTAGAAAGAAGGGATCAACGTATATAATGCTCTATTAGGGTACTAGCATTCTGTTCCTAATTAAAAGCTCTTTGGTGTAGACGTTGTAGTCGCTGATTCACTTGTTTTCCTTCTGTCTTTATTCTTTTGTCCTTTACAAGTCGAATTTTCAGCGAGCGAAACCTTTTGCTTAGCTGGTTTCCCCATTTCTGCTCTTGTTTTTTTTTTTTTTTTTTTTTTTTTGCGTATGAATTTAAATGTTGTTG
This sequence comes from Thermobia domestica, assembly GCF_964235325.1. Lineage (NCBI taxonomy): Eukaryota > Metazoa > Arthropoda > Insecta > Zygentoma > Lepismatidae > Thermobia > Thermobia domestica. Next base: position 130,930,717 of record NC_137469.1, on the reverse strand, counting down.
AGTTGATTTTAGTTTAGCGTCCCTTTCAGCAGCGAGACTATATGAGACGTGGACCTACTGATTAACGTGGAATCCGAACCACATGAGCTCCCGCCGGGAATCGAATCCGGGTCTCCCACGCCAAAGGCGCGTACGCTAACCGCTTAGCGACGGAGGAGCTCTCGTATGAATTTAAATTTCAGCCCACAAATTTAGAGTGAAGAAAATGTTCAATAAGAAAACAAGTGTTCAAATAATCAAAGTACTTCAGCATTATATTTAATTCAACTCCTGATTGTTCTAATATGGAACACTTGTCACAAATCCTTCGATTTGTGGACATACAACGTGATTCTGTTCAAATTCGAGAAGCATTTATTGATTTAATCTCTGTTGAAGGGAAGACTGCTGAGAGTATTTCTGCTGAAATACTGAAGAAACTTCAATGTAATAGGCTTGGTATTAAGATTCCAGAGGCCAGTCTTGTGATAATCAGGCTACAATGGCCGGACAATAATCTGGAGTTCAAACTTTGATACGGAATATAAGTCCTTTGGCCATTTTCGTTCCTTGTACCAGTAATTCATTAAACCTTGTGGCTGACATGCTGCGCACGTTAACGTTCTGGTGACTTTGTTGGGAGCAATGGAACGTTTGTTGGTATTCTTCTCTAGATCTATTCACCGATGGAATGTGCTGCAAAATCACGTAAAGATTGGTCTGAAACGTGAAAATGACACTACATGGAGTTCAAAAGCAGAAGCTTTAAAGGCACCTTCTAGTCGATTGGATGAAGTAATTGATCTGTTGGAAGATCTGCGTGACACTTCGATTGAAACGCTTGATACTAGAAGAGATGCTGGTCTTCTTGCAAGCATCCAGTCATATTTTCATCGCTTTACTACATTTTTGGTCTGTAAATCTCTCATATATTGATCGGATCTAAAAATGCCTTAAATCTCAGGATATGAGTTTCAATCAAACTCTTGTTCAGTTACAGAGCCTGGTTAACACCATTAATATCTGAAGACTTGAGCTGGCCAAAGAAATCATATCCACAACTGAAAGAAGTTGCAGGGCATGGAACATGACTGTGGGTACACACAGTAGGAGGAGATGCATGCCTGGGGAAGCAAAGAATGAAACCTGACTGCACAGGCCGAAGTGTGAGAGCGAGGAAAGGCTAAAAGGATGCTGCTCTGATTTGGCTTTGTTCTACCCGAATGACCTGGATGGCTTATTATTTTAAGATTGTAAGGATTTAATCCGTTCACTAAGGTGTGCTCAGAAAGCTAAAGAACAACTTGACTTTTCACCACAAGGTATCCTGAAATATGTATCTTCAATGGGGCTTGAAATTTACTAAAGTTTGGCAACCACTCTTCAGATTTTTATAACACTGCCCGTATCCGTCGCATCTTGTGAAAGGTTTTTCACCAAATGAAACTGACAAAATCATACTTGCGTTCCACAATGAGTCAGAAAAGATTCACGAATCTAGCCATTATTTCTATCGAAAATGAAATAGCATCCACTGGATTCTGATAATATAGTTAAGACTTTCGCTGCTACCAAAGCAAGGAAGGTATTCTGAATGTTGGTGGAACATAGGCTAATATGGTAGTGGAACCACTGGCGAAAGTAGTCTAATGTTTCAAGTAAAGGCATTAAAAATACAAAAGTACCAAAAGAAAAAGAAATCTTTGTTTTACGTCCCATGGTTATGCCGGTTAGGCTAAAGGGGACGATGATGATGAGGAATGAAAAAGTGGAATGAAGAAAGTGAGAGGAAACGGGAGAACCCCGAGAAAACCCACGAGCACGATGTTTGTCCACCACAAAGTCCGGAACCCCAAGCACCGGAGGTGAACGCTTTACCACTGAGCCACCACGCCCCCAAAAGTACAAAAAGAGTAATAAAAAACTGTAAAGATTTGCCAATTGACTGGTGATAGGTGGTAATGAAAAGTAGGATGGTATAACCTGTAGTAGAATTCTGTGCTCACATATTTAATCTATAATATCCCCAATTATTCAATATATTCAGGATTTTTTTGTCATAATATATTCTAATACTAAGTATGTTAGTAAATGGTAATGGAAATAGTCATAAGTGATAGAATATAAACATGACTGAATTATTAAATACAAAATAATATAATCATAAAATAAGTGCGAAACCTGGAAACAATAGAGAAAAAAAGCAGGAGAGAAATATTCTTGTGCTTAACTATTCATTGATATTTCGGCAAAAGCAGCGGAACTAAACAGATCGTATATTATCACTGGAGAGAAACCGAATGTTAAAGTGAATGGAGCTAATTGTAGGAAGAAAAATCTAATCAAATAAAACCCACCTAACGTAAATTCAGACAGGTGAGAAACCATGAATAAACAATCACATGATAAATTGCGCAGGATAAACACCAAAGGCGAGAATCAAACAAAAATATTCTAGAAAACATAGAGCTTACATTTAAAAATCACATTATTATATAGCCTATTATATTATTATTTGCAATTTTTGCAGTATCAGCTCATTGTTACGTTTTGTGCGTAAATTTGTCTCTAACTGTATTATTAGGAGCATTACTTCCACTATTCCGTCTAATTACAGCACGCGTTGATTTTACGATAGTATAGGTGTAGGATAAATTCTGGATTCTTGATTGTTACGTTTTGTTTGTTCTTACGATTGTTATTTCTGTTGTGGATTGTAGTTTCCGTTACACTTGTATCCCTAATCATTTTTCTATCGTGTGCTTTGTTTAAAAATGAATAAAAAAGAAAAAGTATGCAATGATAATCGTGGTCCAGTTTTATTTCTAGATACCAGCCTGAAGGCGGTTCTAAGCATTTAAAATGCTGAATGTCAGCCCTTTTTGTTTAATATATCCCAGATTATAATGATCTAAGCACACACACCAACGGGAAAGGGGGAGGAGCAAACAGAAAGAATGATTAAGTAAATGAATGTCAAAAATAGAAGTGTATAAATCACGATTGTTTGAAAAGGGGCCCCAACCTACTTCACTGGCCCCGGGCCCCAGTTTGCCTTACGCCGCCACTGTGTAGCTCAGCTATAGCTACAAGCTACAGGTTTAGACTTGAAGTGGCGCTACGTCTAGAGCTTCCAAATTTGTAGCTAGCTATTCCAGCTTCGCCATAGCGCGCTACTGTACTACTTCGACTATGAGTTATATAAGTAACAACTATCACCTAGTGTAACTTGTGTCATATACTGTATATACGGAAAAGTTAATGACAAAGTAACGCGATACATTTTAAAAGTAAGTTAACCAAGAGATATAACTCTAGACGAGATATTTCACGTTTCTGTCAAATTATATTTCTATATCATCATTTTGCTTTTAATGTGCCTATATTAAGCCTATTCAAAATTACCCTATATATATATTCAAAAGTTTGGACTACTTTTTAGAAAATTCATTTCGCATAATTTATGAATCTTCACGTTTATGCTCTGAAGCATGAGAGAACACCAGCTTGTCATTATTGCCCAAATTGATACTCATTAAACACTTTTACTGATATTTTCAACAGAACAGCAGAGTGTATAAACAGTAAAGAAAATGTGAGGTAATTGTCACTTGAATATCTTTTCCCCAATGAAAATCCTGCGGTGCTGTATGGATGCGAAACATGGTGCTGTAAACAGAATCTGTGAAGCTTTATTTGGAATAATAATATAAAAAATCGTTCTGTTTTTCAAATGTCCAATGAAAACCGTGGCCATTGTCACCTGAACTGATAACAGCTACTGAACACTGCGTAAATCTATTAATTCTTCAAAATAGCTATGCAAGAAATTTATCGAGTTGGAAATTTACACCGGACTTGACAATGAACTTTGCTTTGTAACAATCCTCTTCACAGCCGAACCAAGGATTTTTTTTTTTTTTTTTTTTTAACGGAGAGATCAGATACAGGAAGACTCACTAAGCCGGACATACTGTCACTTCCATAAAAGCGACAACCGATCTAACCTCTAGCGATGAAAATCGGTCCATTTGAATGCGTTGAATGAAACGTACCGACTCTAGTTGTGCAATTGGTTTAAATTGGTCGTCTCGCGGCTTGTTCACCACAGAGCCGAGCTCAGAAAGACCGCTCATATATCACGTCTACCGAGCCGAAGGCGCACCTCAACCGAGCCGACTCGAGAGGATGGTTCATCTGAGGCGAGTCGAACAGTGCGGATAGTTCATCGCAACCTAACCGGCTCTTGTGGTGCGCATTACCAAGCTTTTATTGGCTACCTCTAGTAGAAGGATATCACCCCAAAAATCCAACTAGATATGTGTCAATTGTTGAGGAACCGTGCAACTTCGAATGCTACTGTGGGAATTTGCGTTGCAGATTTCTAAAAGGTCAAAAGTTCATTGTTAATGATCTTCGCTGAAGTACACCTTCAATAATACTGACAGAAAATATTGATGTTACCCATGACAGAATTGCAAAATCAAAACCTTTGGTGTGCTATAGAAATTTTGTATCAGAAGTTACAACATCCTCTGATGAAGTCTTGAAGATTCAAATGTGGCAGAGCATGAGGAAAATATTGACGAGGCAGGTTCCCAAATCTGAATGCTTAAATCCTGCGCAGGGCAGCGAGTTTAGTGTTTTTTCTAGGTGTATGTTTCCCCTCGAAGTTGAAACATCGCCCTGCGCAGGATCTAAGATATATTACTAAATAGTGTCCCACTATAGCCGCAACTCATTTTGATTTCTCTTCAGACCAGAGCCGTAGCTAGAGATTACACCGCCCCGGGGCGAAGCAGAATTCGGCGCCCCCTACACTCACGTTACCAAGCTTTTTTCTTTTCCTTTTTCTCTCTTTCTTTTTATATATATATAAGAAAAGGAACTTTTGTTGTTATGTTCCCTAAATATTTATCAAGCTTCTTGAACAGACCATTGCAACAGCCAAAAGCGATCATTATGTATTCTTTTACAAATAAGAACTGTTTTCAAGAGGCTTATTTTGAACTTTCTGTTAAACTTGACAAAACTATCTTTGGTTGTATACAGGTCCACTTGGAGAACAATTATGGAAATTGCAACTATTTACAAATGTTTCATATTATCGATAAGAAATGAAATTTCAATACATTAGAATCTATGTTTAGTATAAAATGTTCGAAATAGATGACAGCATTAATTTCCAGTAATAATTGTAAATGTTTGTAATAATTTTATTCTCTATCTGACCACACAAATAACTTTTTAATTTCGATTGTTTTGCGGTAAAAAATATTTTGTGAAATGTAACGGAAATTCAGAAGGAGACTCCTTTGCGAGTTGATCAATGAGGTGAAGAACATATTTAATTTTGTATTTAAAATCAAAAATATAGTTTGGCTACTGCATATGTTTGAAACTATAGTAACGAGAGTTCTGAATATAATTTTATTTATTACTAATTAATACGTTAAAATACACTAACACAAACACACACACACGTGTATATATATATATATATATATATATATATATATATATATATATATATATATATAGAGAGAGAGAGAGAGATGTGTGTGTGTGTGTGTGTGTAGTACGTATTTAGATAGATAAAAGTATCACACAACTAAATACGTATGCACAAAAAATATCCTGGCGATGCAAGTAGTTGATGGAGAAATGATGACAATAAATTCCTTCAGATTGGAAGCATTTTATATGTCAATGGAATAAAAAAAACATTGATAGGTGTTCTTTCTAGTGATCAGTCTTTGGAAAAGACGAGCTTCGTTGGTTAAATTTTGACTCCGTATGTCCTATTCTACAACTCCTTAGAGTTTGAAAATGTTATTATTCCCCTTGTTTACCTTCATTTCTAATATTCCCGCGCAAACAGCAACGTGTGCTTGGATGTCTCCTCATTCCTTTCATTTTCATACCTTCATTCTCACCATCGTGATTAATCCGATTGCGTAGAAAAGCATAATTAACATCAAAATGTCGAACACGTATTTCAGACTTTAAACGCTTCTGATTTTGAAAGCCCTCGTGCACCCCCTATAAGTGATTTCTTGGTACCTAGTATATCACACTGTCATTAAGAAATAACATATAATAACTTCCTTTAAGTAATAAGTAAAAACTTCTTGTAACTAATTTAAATGTTTTGGTTGATAGCGAAGCGAGCAAGAAAATGTTTACCAAATCTATTTCTTTGCAAACCGACAACAATATTGATTTAACAGGGCACCAATATCTTTTCCGGGCGACGCATCATTATCTTTTTCAACACTTTTTCTCTTTTCTTCTTGCTCATTCGACACCCTCTTACTATCAGCGCCCGGGGCGACCAACCCGCTTGCCCCCCTCTAGCTACGGCTCTGCTTCAGACAAGCTTTTCTATAGGAAAATGTGAAAGATATCTCACTTATAAGCACATCATTTATCTTTAAAAACAGGATACAAGCAGTTTTTTTTTTACAAGAAATATCGTAATTCAATGTATGGCTTACATCCCGTATTTTGAACCTGAGACAAAACCGATTTGATGACAGTAGAGAATACACCTCATCTCCTCTCGAAAAATACTAAGTGAGCATGTTCGGAGTAAGGAGATGACCAAAGTATTATGCAACTGACTGTATAACCGCCACCAGGTTATAGAAGTATTTTTGTGGACGCTCTGTATATTTCGTAAAGACAGTGACTATTTTTTTCGATTTATACTTTATTCTACGACGCAAATAAGTTCTCTCTTCGGTGGGAATTGCTTCTTTCCCACACAATTGGACAAAGAAGTCTTTCATCATTTTCTCATATATATATATATATATATATATATATATATATATATTAAAACATTGCTTTTTGGTGAGAATATTTGTCAGCGACGAACCTTTTCAGTGTTTCTCCCTGACTTATTATTATGCACAGTATATATACTGCAGTTATATGGAACTAAATTAAGTGAATTTTTCCACTTATTTAAATATTGCAGTAGTTTAGAAAAATACTGGCTTACCAGTCGTTCAAGTGACCAAAGTGACGCCAGTCACGTTGGTTTTAAAGCTCGTTATCTGTACTTTCTCACGACAGCGTTATCGCAGTGTCTCGTGCATCGTAGCCAGTAGACTAAAATTAACATAAATTATTTTCTGTATTCCGGTTGCATGAGCATACAGGTGATCTAAGTGAGTGGTTTTTGGAATAAACTGCCAACACTCTTTAGTCGACCACTGTAGCTCGTACCTTGAGCTTTGGTGCTCAGGGAGTTTGACTCCAGGTCTGGAAGCCGTAACCACGCACGTCGCGTCGAGCTTCAAGTATGACTTTGTGTTAAGGGGAATAAGCTATTAGCCGGTGAAGGACGTTCTCTTACTGCTACCCCCAACTAGTGAAGTCCCAGGCGTCCTCCAACATCAGCATTCTACTTTCCTTTTTTTTAATTTCCTGAAGATTCATCTTTACGCTTCAGGATTGTTTGGCGCAGCAACTGGATTCATACGTGGGATTGTCCCGACAACTTTTCCCCAGTGCTAATCCCCCAAGTGTGTCGATGGTGTGAGAGAAGCATTTGCAGTGGAATCTGAATTATAATCTTATATATATAAAGGGCTACAGTGCATTAGAAAGGCAAAGTGTGATTTTAGTGATGGAAATTATTATACATATTCTGTGTTCAGTATTCGCTATTTTTTATATCTTCACTATTTTTTATATCATAGTATTTTAATAAATAAATATAGTGTTATTTAATCCAGTGTGTTTTCGTTGTCTGTGTGAGTGATGTTTGTGTGCGTTATGGTCTGGATGACCTTCTGATCGTCCGTGAGGTTTTCGAGAGGAGATACCCGAACCTCTCGACGCCTAATGCTCGGTTCATCATTGAGACCGACGAGCGATTTGGAAACAATTTGTAATCCTTCTTGGAGAGGTCCTTCATCGTCCTATCCAGGTAATTTCAGGTATCAGGAAAATACTTATTGGTAGGACCACGAACCACGAACAGCGACCAGATTACACGGAGTGGTTACAAATAAATGAGGCCCGAACTACCGACCCGAATCAATACCATTGGTGCTCGAATACTCATAAGATCAATATTTTAATATACCATTTCTCTTTCAGCTCAGTACCAGGAATTAAAACAAAACTTCTCTTTTAGGTAATTTTAATCATATCGTGTTGTGATATTATATTTTATTCTAATTGTATGTTTTAAGCTTTATCTTGTTCAAGATGACACACCAGGAAGTAGACTTGGCTACTAAGCTAGATTTACTTCTACAAAAGGCAGATAAAAACGATCAGAATTTTGCTCATCTTAAAGAGAATTTTGCTAGATTAGAGAAAGAAAGTAAAGAGTCCCGTGGTGAGAATAAAGAAAATCTAGATAGATTAGAAAAAGAGTTAAAGAGTGAGTTAGTTAAGAAGTTAGACGCTGCACAAAAGGAATGTCGAGAAAATAATGAAAGATTAGATGAAACTATTAGGACTGTAGAAGCCGAAAGTAAACGTAGGAACGAAATCCTCAAACAAAAATACGATGGCATAACACTTAATATCCATGACCAGCTTCATGAAGTCAGTCATAGTACTAAACAGGCAATCGAACTCGCCACACAGACCAACGTCGAAGTGAGGCAACAAAAAGAAGAAATATATCATCGCGCAGAAGAAATAGAAACAAAAGTCTGTAAAATTCAGAATCATTTAGGAGGCTTGCACGAATGCACACAATCCCTCCAGGGTCAGTTGGAATCAGCCCGTGATGTGTGTTAGGCTAATAAGGAGCGCTGCGTTAGTTTACATATAGACACAATCGATAAATTAGATGTGATGCATGACCGTATGGAGGAAATGTCCAAACGCGTAGAAAGGCAAGGAAAAGACATTAAGATGGTATATGAAGAAGCGAAACTAATAGATTATAATATGAAGGTAAAAAGTCAATCTAACGCAGAGTGTCGCGCTGAAATACGGGCAATAGATAAGAACATAAAAGAAATTAGGCGTGCTATGGTAGAACTCGCTCAGAGAATAGAAAGTATCGAAAATAGAGCGTCAGAATTCGAACCCCGAATAGAAGCAGATACTCCTAGACAAGTTAGAAATAGGCACTATAGTTATTCGGTTTATTCGGAATGTAAGGACACCAGTAGTAGTGACAGCGCAAGTGATGATTCAGAACTCAAGGTTGTGTGTGAGCGAAGGCGCAAGCGCGAGAAAAATGTTACTTTCACAAATCGCCAGAGAAACAATACGAGACTAAAAGATGATGTCATGCTTAAGGAAATTCAGTGTTTTCCTAAATTTCAGGGTGATCCTTCTAGTGAATCAATTCACAATTATTTGCAAAAGCTAGAGCTTACAGCTCAATCAGCCAAACTTTCTGATAAAGCTCTGTTTAAGCTCATTCCACATTCATTGCAAGGAGTTTGATTAAGTTGGTACAATATCAGGAAAGACGACTTTACTAACTATGATCAAATCAAACAAGCACTTATTGAAGCTTTTGCGGGAAAAGCTACCTGTAAAAGTAGTAGGTTCGATCCCAAGGTACATAGTTCCGTAGATGATTTCGCGCTAGATCAATTCAATAAACTTCGTGAATTGACACCGCAATTACCTGAATTTCTCATACTTACAGATGTAATAAAGACTTTGCCTAATAGATTTAAAACTGAGCTTTTCCTTCACTCATGTAACAATATCATGGAATTTTTGGCCGCAATTCAAAAATTAGAAACTTTACATGCTCAGCAAAGTCGTAGAGAGGAAAGATACAAACAGGGTAATAATTATAATGGTAATCAAAATTCCCGTTTCCAAAGTAACCAACGAAATTTTTCGTATAATAAGAGTAATAATCAAAGGTACCAGGATTAGCGTGTAAATAATATGAGAATTGATAGGAATCAGAACCGAGGTCGTACGCGACATGACAACAGTAGAAATAATAGGAACCGACCCTCGAGATCACGTGATCAGAGAAATAGTGAGGAACGGAACAGGAATCGCAACTCGCGCGATAATATAACACTAGACCTGAACGAAAGAACAATTATTCTAGGAACCGGCGAAACAATAGTAGCAATAATGAAAGGAGGAATAATGACAGTAGAAATAACAACAATAGGCAAAATCATAACAATAGGAACAACTCAAACCGGTCAAACCGACGTAATGAATGGAATTCTGGCCACTCGGAAAACAATTAGAAGGCGGTACTGTGGACCGGGTACCGGCCAATACATACTATCCCACTACAGATCCAACTAAACATTTTCTGGTATCTCATACTCACATTTGTAGTGCAAATAACCCCGATTTGGCTAGAAGTGACTGTGAATCGGACACCGATTGTCTAGATCATTATATTAATGCGCAACTCAACCCTATCTCTGCTAAACTTAAAGTTTTAGTTTGTAATACTGAAGTTGAATGTTTGGCGGACACAGGCTCCGACACATGCCTCATGTCTTTAGCGCTTTGGAAACGCCTTACTGCAGATGTGACGTCACCCAAACTCACTCCAGCTGATGATGTACTTTTAGTGGATTTCAGTGGGTCAACCAGAAGAAAAGTAAAAGGTGACACATTAGTCACTATTCAAATTGATAATATTTCTGTTTATGTAAAAGTGTATGTTACAGAATATCTTAATCAAGATCTCATTTTAGGACTCGATGCACTTACCGCCTTGAGAAGCCAAATTAACCTTTCAGATGGCACGATTTCTATGGAATATAACAATTTTAAAACCATTATTAATATTTTACCAGAAAATTTTGACTTTCAGGAAATCTCCGAAGACGAAGAGAGAGATACGATAGATGATAATTTTTCTGTTTCAGCTGCCACTTTTGTAAAACAATGTGCTACAGACGAACAGATTAGAGATGCTGTTAATCGCACTTTTAATTTAAACAACCAACAGAAAAGGAAATTATATTCTCTTTCATCACAATATAGGGATATTTTCACAAATTATCCAGGCCTTTGTAAAGATTTTGTTTACGAAATGGAGGTGAAAACATACAAGCCATTAGTACGTAAACAATACGCCATCCCTCATAAGTATCTCCAAGATGTACGAGATGAGATTCACAAGTTATTAGAATTAGAATGAATTTGTCATTCGAATTCTGTTCACAGCAATCCTATCCTTGTAGTCCCCAAGAAAAACGGGAAACCAAGGGTATGTGTCGATCATCGTTTGCCGAACCAGTTTGTAAAACTTCGCCAAACAAAATCTGAAGGCATACGGGACTTGTTATTAAAAGTAAAATGTAAACCTTTCCTTAGCTCTCTGGATCTTGTAAGTAGCTATAATCAAGCTTTGTTTACTCCTAAGTCACAGGAATATACAGCATTCAATTACGAAGGCCAGTATTACTAATATCGAAGTCACATGTATTGGTTACAAAAATGGTAGCAGTGTATTAAACAGTATACTCCAAAAAGTATTGGGACCAGAGTTACATGCTAAAATCTTACGATATATCGATGATTTGGCTTGATTTACAGATAGCTTCGAAGAACATCTTCCATTGGGAGACAAATCTTTGAAAAGTTTAGAGAACACAATCTTACCCTTAACATTGAAAATTTCGTTTTGCACTAATTCAATATCTTTTCTAGGTTTCTTGATTACTCCCGAAGGCATCAAAAAGGATCCAAAACCCATAGAAGCGGTTCATAACATACCCAGACCTACCAATATTAAATCTTTACAATCTGTAATTGGTCTCTTTAATTGGTCACGAGATTTTATTCCTCATTTCTCAGAAAAAATGCCTCTTTTTCAGCTTCTCAAAAAGGAAAAACGGTGGCAATGGCTTGAAAAACACGAACAATCTTTTCACCAAACTAAGGACGACATTTGTAAAGATGTTCTCTTCTCTCACCCTGATTTGAATTTACCTTATTATTTAGAATCAGATGCATCCCGCCTGCGAGTCAGTGCAGTCTTATATCAGTACAATGATGGACAGAAAAAAGTAATCCAGTTCGCTAGTCGGACTTTAACACCTGCTGAGTCCCGCTATAGAGTGAGTGAGCTGGAATGCCTTGCAATCGTATTTGCGGTCCGAAAGAGGCGGCAATTACTAATTGGTCACCATGTTATTTTTATTATAGATCATAAAAATCTTAGTTGGTTGGATAAGGCCAAGCCTTGGAACACTCGTCTTCTTACATGGTCCTTGGAATTACAACAGCTGGACTACGAAATACGTTTCCAGAAAGGTTCCGAAAACCTTTGTGCAGATGCGCTTTCAGGTCTCTTCCTTTCCAAAGAATTACCAACTAAACATGTTCATCTTTTATAGGCTATTCAAGACAAAATCAAAAATATTTCAGTTGAAGAGTTGCAGAACGCACAAAAGGAAGATCCTGATTATTTCGTCATTATTTCTTTTTTGCCAGGCGAGGAAATAGAAGAGCTTCCAAGGAATTGACGCAATTGGGAAAAAATTCAAACTCGATAACGGTATTCTTTTGTACAGAGATTTTCATTTCCCAGACTCATATAAAATTTGCATTCCCAGGTCATTAGTGAATACCGTTCTCACAGCTTACCATGACGATTTAGATCACCCGGGAGTAGACAAAACGCTTCGGATCATCTCAAAATCATTTTATTGGTGTAAAATGAGATCAGATGTGAAGCAACATTTAAAGGATTGTGTGAAATGTATGCAATTTAAGTCCGATCACCACCCACCAGCTCGTTTCTTATCCACTAATCCTTATTCGGCACCTAGAGCTTTATTAGCCCTTGATTTTTTAGTTCCGTACCCATCAGGCGAAAATGGTGCGCGCTTCGCCCTGGTTACTGTTGATGTGTTTACTCAATTTTGTACAGCTTACCCCTTGAAGAACGCCACTGCTACTTCAGTTATAAAGTGTTTATTTGATATATACATGCTTCATTTAGGTATCGTGGAAGCGGTGCTGACAGACAACGCTGCAGTGCTTCATAGCAAAAAGTTTCTATCTAAAATGCAAGGGTACAGTATTAAAGTCCATCATACAACAACGTATCACCCCATGAGTAACATCACAGAACACTCTAATAAAATTCTTGTATCTACCCTTAGGTCATTATGTTGCCAGTTACATAACAAATGGGTCGAAAACCTGACGCAAGCAGTTCTGTTACATAACTACTCAATCGTTAAAAGTTTTGGTATTTCACCAGCAAGTTTGTATCTTAATATTCATTTTTCTCGTCCCGTTTTCAAGCATTTTGGTTTACAGGTATCTGAAGATTTTGATAAGGAAGACGGGATTAGTTGGTCGAATAAACTACTAATGGAGGACAACCGACGAAAAACCATCATTGAAAAAAATGAACGCACGATGGAACAACAGTCAGGAACAACGACAATGTATAAAACAAGGAAGTTTAATTTTTCTAAAGCAGCGTAACATTAGTAGTCTATTGAAATGTGAAATCTCCAAATTTTTTGATTTGACCGAGGACCCCTTTTATGTGTTAAGGTTATTAACGACCGTGATTTTGAACTTGTTGACCCTTCCACAGGTGAATATTTAGGACTTCATTCCATAAATAGGACTAAACTATGGGAACCTACCCCTGAAACCCGTGAAATTTGGATGGCCTTGGCACGTCGCCAACTCCCAGAAGATCTTTTGCATGACCTTAATTTGTCACCTGTTAATGAAACTCAAGAACCAATCTCTTTTTCCCCTAGTGGAGAAGTAAACTTGTCAAAATCCGAAAACGACAACTCCGATGAGAATAATTTAAATCCCTTACAGGTTAATAACTTATCAACTATCCGTTTGTTGTATCTTTATTTAGGAGATCCTTGGTTACATTATTACTTCAATTCACCATATTGGGAGCCTACGTGTATTCCATTGATCGCAGCCAACCTTACCTGTGGACTACAATTGCGTAGAAGTTATGCAGTGAGAAGAAATTAAAACAAATCTTAAGTGAGGTTCACTTCAAAAAAAAATAATAAAAGAGACTTCATACACTGACACAAATTTTTCTGCCAGGAAAGCGACGTATTTCTTTTAATCTTTGTTTTGCTTTCAGCTTTCGATCAGAATACATGCAGACGAAAAGGAGAACTACGCATTTCTTTTAACTCCTTTTTGCTTCTAGTTTTTAACTGTTCAGCGAAGAGCAGCTATTATGTTTTTCTTTCTTTATTTTGATAAGATAGCCGCTGCATTTTCGACCATCTGTTTATGTCGATGAATAACGGACGACACACAACTGATTGATTATTTTTCTTTTTCTGTCTTTGCTCAGCGTCACACTCCATACATCCAACTATTTATAAATAATAATTTACTCTTAGTTTAATGTCATTAATTTTTATTTCAGATGTTTGAATTTAGGATTTTCGGTAAAAACGCATTCCACATACGTAGAGAAATTGCATTATCCAAATGCAATTTGAACTAGTAGCGCACTTCCGTATCTCTAGCCAGTGGGAAGATGTTTTGGCGTTATAATATATTAAATGTCTTAAATTTTAAAATTCTTTTTAGAATCCCTTCCCGCTTTCCAAATTCTTAATTACGTTACATACATAGGGGAACCGTATTTATCTAAAAAGGTTTGAACTAGTAGCGCAGTTCCCTACCTCAGCCAGTGGGAAGATATTTTGGCCTTATAATATATTTTTATTGTGTTTTAAATTTTAAAATTCTTTTTAGAATCCCTTCCCACTTTTAAAATTCTTAAACATGTTATCATACGTATGACAAACAATTAATGTTTGATTTCCTTTCTAGAATTAAAAATATATATCGAGATGCCAAGGATAAGAAAACTTTTAGTTGTTAATTATATGTACATTTGCATATTTGTAATTGAAACACAGTACGTAATCTCATGCGTAGAATATGAAATTTTACAATCAATGTTAAATTTCTTTTTCAGTGTTAATCTTAAATTTTCGTTTTCATTTTGAAGTGTTCATTGCAATTTTGTTGAACCTCATTTACGTCTCTTACCCGACTTTGACTTATTTGAATTTCCAGGATGTGACATGATATATTTCGTTCGAAGAGGAAAGTTTAGATAGGAAAGTAGGCTAAGCCTTAAACGAGTGAAAACAGGCATTTCTTTGTTGGTTAATAGTATGTGCAGGAATGTCGTGTGAATAGCATATTCTCCGAACGAAAGCAGTAATCTTTTTATTTTAGAACTAACTACATGAACAGATAGTGTGATGGTGAACGGTTATTTTCGTCTTCTTTAGACCACTGAACGACCGTAGGGAAACTTCTTCGGGTAGGATATTTCATGGGGATAAATATATATATTTTCAGGGAGGCAATATTTCCTGGAATTGCAGATCTCTTGCAAAATGGATGTGGCTAATCCATTGGATATTCCATAGCTAACTGTATTTTCGCCATCAATCGCAAAATATAGTTTTTCATTTCTTTTCTTCCTGTATAGTAACCCATAACTAAGCATGTGTATTCTTAGGTTAGATTTTTTCAGTATATGTTAGTGTCTAGTAACATTTCAGCGAATATTTTCATGTTTATGAATCGTAATTATATGATCTGTATTGGTATAGTAATACGTTGTAATATTTTTCATATTAATTTTGAGAAAATTGTATTTTAGTTACAGTATGTCCTATTAACTATTTGAATTCGATATAGGTCCCGAAAAATAAAATTATTTTTTCTTTCCAACAGCATGAAGCCATAATATTTTATGAAAATTACTTTGTCAATTATTTCATATGCTCGACGACTTTGAATTCTAATGCGTTAATAATACCAGTTTAAATATTTTGTAGCGAAGATGCCTAAGAAAGTTTAACTGTTATGGAATGACATAACTCTTTTGTAGGGAATTTAATTTGGATGTTTCCGGCCTACCAGAAAGTTGTAATGTCGTTGACTATATTCTTGTTTGTATCCCATGTCTTTCTTTGAATAGGTCAAATGTATTAATATTTTGTCTTGCAGAGATATTTTACGATGCTACGAAAGCATTTCTATTCTGTGTGTTTACACATCTTTTCTAGGTGGAAGACGTACGTTATGTTCCAGGGAACATACGCGTATTTTACTGAATATTAACGTTTATATTTCAGTTTTGTACAGAAACATTTTGTAAGCTCCCATGGTTGCAGGCCTTTTCACGTTTCTAGTTTTGCCTCGCAGGTGTCGATGGTATATTTTTTGTGTAAGTATGTGTAGTATTACACATTTTCCCACCTATGGTTTTGGTCAATTCATGACGTAATGACCATTTATTTTCAGGAATGTGTAATACTAGTAATGCTAGTGACTAGTGGGTCAACTTCCTTGATTCAGACCTTCGAAAAACTTGGATCAACACTGTATAGTTTTCAATACTTTATTAATATTTTTTGCAGATAATACCCACATATTCTGGTAATCCTATAATATTTACGTTTTTGGAAGCGAATAACAATTATTTTTCTAGGCCTAATCTAATAATAACTTTGTTTCAGAATGAAACCATTTGTTGTATTGAGCATTATCGAACTGAAGTCTCGATTTTCACATGGCGATGGTATTTTGATCTTATGGCGTGCCGAATTTTCTTCATACATGTCAACGAAATCACGATCTTTTTCCTGATATATATACAGAATCATGCTTGTTTGTTGGAATTACTATGAACGTATAAGTTAAGCTTATTTGACACTTAAGCTTATTTTTTCTTTTTGATAAATGATTTTTCGTTCTTTTCTGCCAAACAACACGAGGCACAGTTAAAAAAGGACATACAGGTGAAAACCTTATTCTGTTTGTATATTGTCAGTTTATCATGTATTTACATTTTTATTTTACTTTTTTAATGATTTTCATATTTTTCAAATATATTATAGTAATATTGAAACTTTGACAATACTTTTAATATTTTTAGTACGTTTAACATGTTTGCTATTTGCATATTTATTCATATTATTATATTTTAAATACAGATATCAGTATATTTTAAAAAGAAGACATTTACTAATTTTCATTGCAATGTTTGATAATTCTTTAAGTCGATATTTTCTTGAATAGTTATTGAGTGTGTATATTTACTTCATATAATATCAAATAAAGTGATCGAAACGGAACACTTTAAACATTTTACGAACAGTATTTTTTTAAAAAAGGTAAGAATTTAAATAGCCCTATAAACGCTTTCTGCGAACTGTGTAAAAAAGCTATCACACAGGTGTTTAGACCATATTTTGTTTCTCACACGAGAGTTAAAAGGAACTCCCCTAATCCCATCATTAACTCGTCGTTGGAGAACCATCGAGGATACTCAACACAGGAAGACAACACGGTTTCAACATGTGAATAAACGGAAGATAAGGAAAACGACTACAAACATTCAAGAGAATCTTATCACTTCATGAAACACTTGGATTGGATATTGCTGATGCAGAAATCCCATTGTGTTGTGAGGAGTGAACGACCAGTTATTTAACTATTTTAAATAGCCCTTTTTCAGGTGAAAAATCATTCATCGTTTATGCACGTAAGTCTCACACCATATCACAGTGTTGCCAACTAACTAATTTTAAATTTTTTGTGAAAAACCTAATTTTATTCATATTTCATTATACGGCCAGGAACATCTCAACCTGTCTACGTGTGCACTTGACAGGTCGTTCCGCTTTCGAGCACCAAATCTATAACCGCCACAAGTTCTAGAAGTATTTTTTGTGGACGCTCTGTATATTTCGTAAAGACAGTGACTATTTTTTCGATTTATACTTTATTCTACGACGCAAATGAATTCTCGCTTCGGTGGGAATTGCTTCTTTCCCACACAATTGGACAAAGGAGTCTTTCATCGTTTTCTCATATACATATATATATATTTAAAACATTGTTTCTTGGTGAGAATATTTGTCAGCGACGAACCTTTTCAGTGTTTCTCCCTGACTTATTATTATGCACAGTATATATACTGCAGTTATATGGAACTAAACGAAGTGTTTTTTTTTTCACTTATGGAAATATTGCAGTAGTTTAGAAAAATACTGGCTTACCAGACGTTCAAGTGACCAAAGTGACGCCAGTCACGTTGGTTTTAAAGCTCATTATATGTACTTTCTCACGCCCGAGTTATCGCAGTGCATCGTAGCCAGTAGACTAAAATTTACATAAATTATTTTCTGTATTCCGTTTGCATGAGCATACAGGTGATCTAACTGAGTGGTTTTTAGAATAAACTGCCAACACTCTTTAGTCGACCACTGCAGCTCGTACCTTGAGCTTTGGTGCTCAGGGAGTTTGACTCCAGGTCTGGAAGCCGTAACCACGCACGTCGCGTCGAGCTTCAAGTATGACTTTGTGTTAAGGGGAATAAGCTATTAGCCGGTGAAGGACGTTCTCTTACTGCTACCCCCAACTAGTGAAGTCCCAGGCGTCCTCCAACATCAGCATTCTACTTTCCTTTTTTTAATTTGCTGAAGATTCATCTTTACGCTTCAGGATTGTTTGGCGCAGCAACTGGATTCATACATGGGATTGTCCCGACAACTTTTCCCCAGTGCTAATCCCCCAAGTGTGTCGATGGTGTGAGAGAAGCATTTGCAGTGGAATCTGAATTATAATCTTATATATATAAAGGGCTACAGTGCATTAGAAAGGCAAAGTGTGATTTTAGTGATGGAAATTATTATACATATTCTGTGTTCAGTATTCGCTATTTTTTATATCTTCACTATTTTTTATATCATAGTATTTTAATAAATAAGTATAGTGTTATTTAATCCAGTGTGTTTTCGTTGTCTGTGTGAGTGATGTTTGTGTGCGTTATGGTCTGGATGACCTTCTGATCGTCCGTGAGGTTTTCGAGACGAAATACCCGAACCTCTCGGCGCCTAATGCTCGTCTCATCATTGAGACCGACGAGCGATTTGGAAACAATTTGTAATCCTTCTTGGAGAGGTCCTTCATCATCCTATCCAGGTAAGTTCAGGTATCAGGAAAATACTTATTGGTAGGACCACGAACTACGAACAGCGACCAGATTACACGGAGTGGTTACAAATAAATGTCCGCCCGAACAGAGACCTCGAATCGAATTGGTTACAAATAAATGGAAGCCCGAACAGCGACACGATCCCCGGACGGTTACAACTGTATTCTTGTGAGATAGCCTCTAGTAAGCGGTGATATTATTGACAACTATTAAAACTTTTAAGCGAAAAAATTTTTTAATCGTCGTGAAAACCTATCTAAAATGGTCCTGATACACTAAGACAACAACAAAGTCCATACTGGGAAAAATAAAATGTCTCACCAAATTGAGCATCCTAAAACCTTTTTCCTATTTCCTACTTATAATAATAATAATAATAATAATAATAATAATAATAATAATAATAATAATAATAGATTTTGAGTTTAGCACCCTTTTCAGCAGTGAGGGTATATGAGAAGTAAACCTACAGCTTAACCTAAGCCCCAAAGCACATGAGCTCCCTAAATACATGCATTTAAATACATGCAAAATAAAAATTGAAATATTAACTATCCCAGTGCTTTAATATAATTTTTATGGTAGCAACCAGGCACGTAGCCAAGGGGGGGTCCAGGGGGTCCGGACCTCCCCCCTTCGAGACCAGAAATAAAAAAATTAAGGAAGGATAAAACAAAATGAAATGACAAAAAGAAGGATCAGCGTTAAAAATTAAAAGAAAACTACAGGAAGCTTTTGCTTACTCTTTCCTATGAGGAGATTTGTATTACTTGCAATATGGTGGCGAGGTAAGCGAGGTATTCTGGAAGAGGCAGGGAATTTGAAATTTCTGGAAAAGTTACTAAATTCTCAGAATTTCTGCAACTAGTCAGGAAGATTTTAAGCTTCCGAAATTATAGTGCCGTTGTGTAACAGCGTGGACATTTTTAATCATAACTTTTCGACATCGCATCCTTGCAGTATCAAACATGTTATTTCAAGGACAATTTCCTGTTACTCCTTTAGCCTGTCATTTGGAACCGACAGTAGTTGACGGAATAATAAAAACAAAAAAAATATTATGTTGAAAGAAAGTTCTGTTAGCATTTGATTCAACAGAGAAAGGAACGCATATATTGTAAAACTAGTTGAATATACACATGCTTCGCACAGAGGCTGTATTTGGAAGTCAACGCCTGTGGGAATATCACCATTGATCTCAGCGACCGCGAAAACTATGGATTTGATACTAATATCGGTCATTTTGGGCTATTTTTTACATCACTCGGTATCCATACCCCGCTGACTCCCGGCCCGCATGCATGCAAGTCATCGCTAATGGAAGTGTCACCATTGATTTCAGCGACCGCGAAAATTATGGATTTGACACTAATAGCTCAAGTGGCAGAGCATTGGCTTCGCATTCGGGAGGTCGTGGCTTCGAATCCCGCTATCTATCATCCTGACTGGGGCTTTCCAAGATTTCCCTCAGTCCTACCAGGCAAATACCGGGATGGCACCTACTAAACAGGCCCTGACCGATACCTTCCCAAATCCTTTCCATTGTTAATGTTCTTGGATATCCAATGTAAAATGGCCTCTGAACTGTATCTGGTGATTGTTAAATAAATAAATCAATATCGGTCATTTTCTACTACTTTCACGTCCCGTTAAACGGCCCCCGAGACCCCCTGGTTAGGATTTCCACAAGAACGTTTAACTTTGGTCTGGAGCCTGGACCAAGGTATTAGTGACTAAAATTTGGTAACACTCGGTCAATTTGTCTGGTTCCAAAGCCGGTTCCGGTAAACGCCCCCCTGAGACCCCACTGTTTCGAAATTTGAAAAAACCGCTTCGTCTTGATCTGGGGCCTGGACCAAGGTAAACCTGACCAAAATTTGGTAACTTTCGGTCCACTCGTCTGGTCCGCAGGCGGCACACAGACAGACAGACATCAATACTTTTTTTTTTTATTATTTTGCTCGAAATTTCTTCATAGTTTGTTATTAAAATACTTGCCAACATATCCTCATTTTATTGTCCTAACAAATCAATATATAGTTTAGATTGATCGAGCTCCTGGGCCTTTAGAATTTCATGTCACTCGGTACACGTGGTCCGGGTTTAATTCCCAATGGGAGTGCATTTTGGCGTTCACCCAGTGTCGTGACCATAGTGCTCTCAAACGGATCGGGTTGACCTGACCCGACCCGACTCGCATCGGGTCAGCTCGGGTCGGGTCAACTGGGGTCGGGTTGTCGGGTCGGGTCAGTCGGGTCAACTCGGGTCGGCTTGTAAGGTCAGGCTATTCGGGTCGGGTTGTCGGGTCGGGTTGTCGGGTCGGGTTATTCGGATCGGGTCAATCGGGTCAGCTCGGGTCGGGTTGTCGGGTCAGGTTAATGAGGTCGGATCACGGTTGGGGTCAGTTTGGTCGGGTCGGGTCATCGGGTCGAGTCAGTCAATTCGGGTCACGGGTCGGGTCGGGTCGGTCTTCAAGAAGAAGACAGATATATGGTCTTCAACTCGACCCGACCCGACCCGTTGAGAGCACTACTCAGTATGATGTGTTTATTTCGTACAAAATACGAAAACTCGATTTAGGGTCCATTCAAAAAAATTGTGCCCCCTGATACAAAATCCAATATATTTCAATTAAAAATTTTCTTGTAGGCCTTATATCTGGTGAACTACATATAGTGCAGCCAACCCAAACTATCACTTAGCTCACAGTCAGTATGATGTGCTTACTCCGTAGAAAATTCGAAAACTTGATTTAGGGGCAGTTCAAAAATTTTGTGGTTCCTGATCCAAAAACTAATTTATTGGACAAGATCGCAATTTTTTGATAAATTGTTTTGGATCATTCGTAAAATTCTTGGCCATGACCGCAATCTTTTGATCGATTTTTTGGCTCATTCCTAAAATTTTTGTTCACAAAATCGTGGCCGATGCAGCCTTAAGAACAGATCTCAAATATACAACGAGAAAATCAGAGAACACACACACATACAAATTTAATGTGACTCAATGCTACAACTTAGACGTAGGTTAATATCAAAATATACAGTGAAATTCCCCGTCGGTTTTAATCCCATTCTAAAATGTAAGTGCACATGTTATATAAGACTGGGTGTTTTAATCAGTTAGTACACTGACATCTTGTTATGTGACGTATATCTAATTCAATTTATTATTTCATAGGTGACTGCTGGTGTGAGCAAAATTAAACAGATATATGGACCTTTATCATCGTTCAATGTGGTGGAGATGCTTTTAGGAATCCCAGTAGTGACCACTATAGAAAGTCTCACATTTAGCAGTGTGCTTACGTTGAGGAAAAAGGACTTGGAGGAATTGTTCACAAGATACCCAATTGTGAAGGAAGCGGTGGCCGATGGTATCTCAACGCTTGACGATTATCCAGTAAGAAATTTTGTTACTTTAGATCAGGGTTTCTCAACCTGGGGGTCGCGAAGATACGCGGAAGAGGGAAATATACAGTAGAGCGTCGATTATCCGAAGTAATTGGGGGACATGGGTGTTCGGAAAACTTGTTTGTTCGGATAATCGAACTGTACATGTTTATATGCCATGCGCTTAGCGGCATGCCTCAACTCTAAGCTGGTGCAGCTGTTGCTGTGAACAGCTTTGATACTGCCGCTACTTCTACAGCCAGTGCCAAACCGACAGAAGTGTGCTGATTGTTGAAACACAGCGACTGGCGGCTTGGCCGGTCAGCAGCGCCTTATGAAGGCCCCATTAGAAGCAATGTTCCGCCAGCGATGGCTCAGTGCGGCGACTACTGTGGGAAACTCAGTTTGGGAGTGAGGGGGATGATGGACGGTAGGGTTTGAGAGTAACAGGTGCGAGCGAGTACACAGTTCGATTAAACGGTCGTTCGGTTGACCGACGTTCGGATAATCGACGCTCTACTGTAATTAGAATCTAATATGATTTTGAATTGTGTTCTGATAGGCAGATTTTAATTTTTATACATACTGTTAAGAACAACAGCAACAACAACAACAACAACAAAGGTCTACTAATCATTCTGAACAGGTGCAGGTTGCATTGTTGTACACGTATGTCTGTGAGAAAATAGACTTTTTTCTAGTAAGCTGGCCACAATGAAGGTAGATTTTTGGTGTGGGATTTTATTTGTTTCCTAAATTTTAAATGTAAACAACTTGCTTTTAACAGTTTTTAGTTTACACAACACATACACAACAATGTACCAAATTCACAACAATATGAGGTAATTCCAAGTGGCGGTGTCTCGAATATTAAAATACTCAATAAGTTTTTTAACAACCGTCCAAGTTGTTTAAAAAGCAAAATTAGAAATCACTTTATTTCTTTATCATATGACCCAAAATTTAAGGGAGTTATGAAGTTTCAAAATGTTCAAACGGTCTCCGTCAAGGATTTTATAAAATAGAGGATTTGCCCTTACAACAAAATCTTGAAGCCATACGTCACAGTTTCGCCACCCCTACTCTGCCCACTCCGCCCAATAGGATCGCAATGTTTTGAGCCAACAATCATGGCGGAAACAAAAGTAGCCAATCAGACGATGGTAGAAACGAGATTAACCAATCAGACGTGCCGATGCTCGGTTGTTTTTTGGCTTGACCGATTTAATAGGATGAAGATTCATATGGGCAGATCCTCTATTTATAACATCCTTGGTCTCCGTTTTGAAAAAGTATGAGGGATCGGATTCAATATTTGTAATATGAATGAACTGACCAGATTTGGTTTTAATCCATTCGTTTTTAGGGAAGTTACTGTATCCACTATACACTAGAAATGGATTCTACTGTCATAGAAATAGATGAATATCGTAAGATCTCCGCAATAGGTAGGGTCTATATTAAAAATCCCACACAAAGCTTATTACAAACCAGATATTATAAGGGGGTCGCTGGGAAGGGAATGTGATAAATGGGGTCGTTATAGGAATTAGGTTGAGAACCACTGCTTTATATTGTGATTAAGAAGATTTCCCGCTCCTCGCACAACAAGAATAGTATTTATGGAAAATATTTAAAAGATGTACAGGGTGCATCAGTAAAACCTGGGACGGTTTTCAAATTGAAGTTGAGGCTACACAGATTATTTCACGTTATGATCTTTTATTTCTCAGTTGAACCGTAACTCAGTGTTTTGCTTACAACAATTAGATAAGAAACATACCGCCCTCACTGTTTGAAAATCTCATTTTTCAGCTTATTTCAGATGATTTTTTTTCCTTAGGGGAGGGGGCGGGAGTTTCAACACACTGGGATGAAAAATAGTATTACAAAAATACTGGGAATCCACATTTAGGATGGTATGGGATTAGGGTCTGGTAATTCCCCCTCCCTCTCGCCGGGCCACTTCCTGAAATCAGCACTGGTCCGATCGGTGCACGATTTTCCTGAGAATCTTTTCTTAATGACGCAAACTTTCCCCTGAAATTTCGTAATCCACAACAGTATCGTGTTGCGGCTTGGAACACTGTACTTACGATGAATGTTAAATTGCCGGTGAAATCCACGGTAAATAAAGATCACTTACTCATATTTATTTTTATTTTTATTTATTTATTTATTCATTTATTTTTAATGGGGGCGCGGTAGCTCAGTGGTAGAGCGTTCACCTCCGGTGCTTGAGGTCCCTGGTTCGATCACAGCTCGCGCCGTGTGGAGTTTGTGGTGGACAAACACCGTGTTCGTGGGTTTTCTCGGAGTTCTCCCGTTTCCTCCCACTTTCTTCATTCCACCATTTCACCCATCTCTCATCATCACCGTCTCCTTTAGCCAAACCGGCATAATCATGGGACGTAGAACTTAAAGATTTCATTTCATTTCATTCTCTTTTAAATCTCCACGATCCTCGATGTGCTGACCAACGCTTCCTGGCGACTGAAATGATTTGAGTTAGCTATAATGTAACAGTCAATTTCAACAGTCATGTCTATGCACAAGTGATCGAAAAACAAAATAAATTAAATTAAGAAGGAAACCGATTAAACTAGTCTTGAATACAACTCTCAGATATGGAGAAAACATTTGAAATAATGTAAATATGTAATTTCAAAGCTTAGATGTGATACGTTTCACAACTAATCGTCGTAAGCAAAACATTGACTTATAGTTCAATTGGGCAATAAAAGATTATATGTTAAATAATTAATCTGGTTCACAATTTTAATTTGAACATCGTCAGGATTTCTGCCGGATTATATATATAACCATTTCAGGGCATAAGTAATTGTTATGTTTAAAATAATCTGAGGTACGGTGAGTGTTTACAGAACGTCAGCATATTATTGTGAATTTTACATACAAATTAAGTAAAACAGGGATAGGCGTAAGTATGTGTTCTGCAGTTAGGGTTATGTCACATATTATACCTCGTTTGAAAGCTAATGAAACGGGCTTGCAGGTAGTATATAGATTGTCCCAGTACTACATACAAGAGGGAAATTTTCGAATTTTCCTACAAAATTCCCTTTTTTAAACAATTTTGCACTTGTCTTGAGTGAAAACACTATCGTTAGAGAATCAGTATCTAAGTAGGTGAAAATGATATTGTATACCGAAGATCCAGGTGAGGTGTCAAGCAGTTGGCTTCATTAGAAGTCATACAAAAAGCATTCTTCCTCACTCCTTACTCTAATAACATACCAAATGTTCCAACTTTCCATATATTACAATGCTCACGAATATTAATAAATGAACGTAAATAAGAATATATATATATAACGGGTGGTCCAACTATAATGCACGATGTTAATTATGTGTCACACCGTAACGTCAAGGTTTTTGCCCAACTTAATTTGATATTTCTTTGTTTCAGGGTTTGGCAAATTCCACCATGGAGAGGTACACAATTGAGCAACACGTGAAGATTATTGAAGCCTTTTACGAAAATGGACGTTCAAATCAAAATTCATTTCTTGCACTTCGTGATGTTTTTGGTCAGCACAATCGACCAAATGTGTCAACAATCGGGAGAATTGTGCGCAAATTTCAGAAAATAGGGTCTGCAGGAAATGTGAAGACAGCTGTGCATGCTCGCCAAGTTCGTTCTGCGGGAAACATTGCTGCTGTTCGCGATAGTGTGGCAGAAGAGCCGTCAACCTCGACTCGTCGTCGTGCCCAACAATTGAACATCTCACGAATATCACTGATTTGAATTTTAAAGAAAGGTTTGAATTTACACGCTTACAAGGTTCAATTGACTCAAGAGCTGAAGCCTACTGACAATTTTCAGCGTCGTCAATACGCCGAATGGTTGGTTGAATAGACACAAGTGAATGGTGACTTCACAAAGAAAATCATCTTCAGCGACGACGCACACTTTCACCTCAGTAGATTCGTTAACAAGCAGAATTGCCGCATTTGGGCAAATGAGAATCCACGAGTGATTGTTGAAAAGCCGATGTATCCACAAAGAGTGACTCTTTGGTGCGGGTTATGGGCTGGCGACATCATCGGGCCGTACTTTTTTGAAAATGAGGTCGGCCAAGCAGTTACCGTGACTGGTGTTCGCTATTGCGAGATGATAACGTACTTCTTGTGGCCAGAAATTTAGGATATGGACCTGGACGATATGTGGTTCCAACAGGATAGTGCCACGTGCCACACAGCCTACGAAACATTGGCTCTTTTGCGCGAAAAATTCAATGGCCGTGTGGTCTCACGTGGTGGCGATGTTATCTGGCCGCCACGATCATGTGATTTGACACCATTGGACTTTTTTCTGTGGGGATATTTAAAAGAAAAAGTGTACGTTAATAAGCCGAGAACAATTCAAGAGCTAAGGGATGCGATAATTCGGCACATTAATGATATTGAACCTCAATTATGTCTCAGAGTCATTGAAAATATGGACCATCGGATAGAAGTCTGCCACCGAAGCCGTAGCGAGCATTTGGCCGATATTTTGTTTCACACATAATTGTCATAGCTTCTTCTATCATAATAAAAAATATTAAGATTATTCTCTGAAAACATTGCGTTTTATTTACAATTAACATCGTGCATTGTAGTTTGACCACCCTATATATATATATATATATATATATATATATATATATATATATATATATATATATATATATATAGATAGATAGATAGATAGATAGATGGATAGATAGATAGATAGATATAAACTACTTCTTTGCTCTATTTTTCAACATAGTTTCCATAAACATTCAATCTTTTATCATATCTTGAACTAACCAGTGACCTCATCTTTCAGCTCATCATTACCACCAAAGCGCGGAGTTAATATAACACAATTTCTGGAAATTTATGGTAATTCATCGGAAAACTCCGAGATTCTAAAACGTTATTTTAACGTCGAACTTTTCCATCAGTTTTCTGAACGAGTTCATCAGTGCCCACTGATGGCCTGCCCTGCCACTCCTCTCTTCCATGGAATGTTTGTTCGTCTACTTTTAAATGAACAAACCCATTCACTTACCACACTTGGTTCATACATGGCACAAAGTTCCCGATCAATAGCTGCTGCCGATTATTATTTTGCCGCAAGAAAATGTATAACAGCTCGCACCTAGCACTTGGTGGGGTTTTCTATTGCACATGTTGAGACGCTACAAAAGTGCAATTAGTGATCAGACAACCTGCACTCTACCACGGCTGGATACAGACTTATCTACCGCGTACGTCTGTGCTTAGATGGTAGTGCTGACCACACTACTTCACCCACAGTAACCAACCGGAGGTTACTTTCCAAATCACACTTCGTCAGGTTATTACATTTTTTTTTTTTTTTTTTAATTTAAATGTTAAACAAAGTTACAATATTACATTGAGTATTAAGTGTTATCACAAACATTCATGAATATCCAAATTTTGGAGACCTATATAGCAGTAATGATTCAAGTAAGATAGACATGTCAACACACATTGGGAGTATCTTAATCTGCAATACAATGTCCATGATATGACGTATTCCAGCAAGTAGGTACAAAGCTATAACGAATTGAATATATGACTTTTTCAAAAGGCCTTATTTCGAAAAAAAAAAAAAATGTGTTTAGGTAAATATTCCATCCAATCAACAGGTGTTTTGCAGTAAGGTGTCGTTTACCGCAATTTTGTATTACAATCCGTTCCAGAGATATGGAAAATATCAGTCAGATTGCTTTACGTCATAAAATTGTGTAATTAACGGAAATTGCATCAATAATGTAGCTTTTGTCTACTTCTATAACCCCATTACAGCAATAATGTTGTCTTAGTATTTGTAACTACAAGTTTTCGGAATTAGTAAATTTAAGCTGGTTGCAAATTGCTGTAAGCATCTTATGATCTTCACGTTTACCATAAACAATCTATGCGAGTCATAGTATTCGACACTAAAGCACTTCAGATGTGCATTGGCACCTAAGTCTCACTGACGTTGTTACTGCTGTACAGGTCTTCAAAATTTGTATGTTTACGAACGTTTGTGATGTTGTAGCGTTCTTATTTTGTAACACTGAATAACAAATGAAACTGTTTCAAATTGGTGCGAGCACAAAGTGCTACAGAATGTTTGCACTTGGCTCAAACTGCCACAGAAGTTTGCACATACTCTGATAAGGATGTTTGGGTCCGGTCGTTGTGAACCTCCACAAACAAAGATATGTCTGATATATTGTTCTCTGGATTCGCACTCTGCTAATGTGTATTCTTGTTCGTTTGGTATGATCTCTTTTCAGTAAGTGAATCACTCTCTCAGGAATATACAAATAGCGTATAAATAAAGAAATGAACAATTACCAGTGTGTTTATGTTTGGCAGTAGTGAGGGCGCCATAAAGCAATAGTCTACAATTAAGCAACGTAATAATATATCAAATCTTTCACATAATTTGGTGTTAGATTATCAACGTTGGCTCAGTTCTCAACTCCTTTTTAGAGTATCTAACAATAATATTGTAGGTTTCCGTTTAACATGTAGATTTGAAATATGTAATAACCTGACGTAGGGCCTTCTTCTTCTTCTTCTTTCTTTAAATAACTTTATATTGGGTTGGCAACATTGTCAATTGGATGATACTGCAGAGTATATCAGACAATGTCCCCAATTTTTATTATCATGTTACAAAATTTCTGTTATTTTTTTTAATTAGTTTAAAAGTTACAAAGGTGTGTTCTAGAAAAAGGATCCACCCTGTATATTTTAGCCTAAAATGTTGCAGACTGAAGCTGAATTTTGATCGAAATTAACTATATAGATATTGTAGAGTGCGGTAGAGAGACTTTTTATTCAATAATAGAAAATACAAATTAGAGAAAGCTCTTCTGATCTCCCTCTAAAAACTATATTTTTCCAGATAGTAAGGTCGGAGGCGCTTCAGTCTGTAGATTATGAGAGCATAACCGAAGCTTCATTCCCTTCGTGGATCAACGTTGGATATAACCTTTCTCAGAGGGAAAGAAGGTATTATGATGAAGCCTTCAAACAAATGGGGAAATGGCAAATTTTGAGGTATGTAAATCAATGTTTCTAATACTGTGAAATCTCTCAGTAACGGACATCAGTAGGACATGACATTTTCTCTGTAAATGTGAGGTGTCCGTTACAGAGAAGTTACACAAATTTAGATTACTTACAGCTCATTATGTAATAGAATGCAAATTACAGTAAATACGTTAGTTATAAATATGAATATAGGTTAATATCGAGTCAATATATTCATTGTTGGAATTGGAGAGATATTGGAAACGGTGAAAGGGGGGAAATTCCTCGTTCAAGTTTTGTCATAAAATTAACGATGTTTGTTCTTTCATCTTTGACGTTTCACGTGAAGATGCTTCCACAACGAAAAGGGCAGTAAAATCAGGATAGAAAAGTAGGTCAGCACAGATTTGTTCACCATACCAGTGGGTCTAAAGGACAATTTTTAGTGTTCAATCCACTAAATTTAATTGTATATACACTCGCACATCCATAAATACACCACTTAATAGTATATTACACTGGAAAACAATGAAAAAGGTAGAAGTTGTCTCTTATTACTCTCTTTTTAATCAATATTTCTTATTATTAGAAAGAAGAAATGACATTTTAGCAACTGTTGACTTCTGTGTAATTAAAGAATAACTTGTGAAAGCTTTTTCTATTATTTTTTTTCGAAATGTTCTCACAATTAGTTTCAAAGCGGTTGACTAATATATCGACCCCTTGTAAGAAGAAATGAAAGTACGCTGGAATTGTAGCAGTCCAATCGGATTCTTGTAGCTTTCCGGATCTTGGGTTTTTGGGGTATTTTTAAGGCTTTCAGCCAAGCAGCTACTGCATCGTCACTATTTGTCCTAGAATCACGGCCCATACCTCATTCTCTTCAAAATGGAGCAGGCTTTCAAATGGCACCATTTACATGCGCATACCATATACCAGGAGAGGGAAAAAGTGATGTCAAAGGGAAAATTTTGGAAAGGGAACATTTTTTCGCAATTTGGGCCCCTCTGGAACGGCCCTGTGTGAACATAGAGATCTCAAAAAAAATCTGATAAATACTACTTGGTAGACGGAATGTGTGTGCCAAATTTCAAGTTTATATCTTGAATAGTAGGGGCGGGAGAAATTTTATCAAGAATCCCCGCAATGCCCCAAATTACCGCAAAAGACCCTGACCTCAGGTAAAAAAAAATCCCTGAGACATCTCTATTTACTCTAGGATTATAATCCGCCAATCATTCTCTTCAGAATAGAACTGTCTTTCATTCGGTACCATCCACATGTCTCCATCATGTATCTAAGGCGGGAAAATCCCGAAGAAAGGGATTTTTTGATAAACTATCCTTTTTTTCAACTTTTTGCACCTCTGGACCCCCCTGTTTTAATGCAGAGATCTGAAAAAAAAATTGTTAAATACTACTCGGTGGACTGAATGTTTGAACAAAATTTCAATCTTCTAGGTGCAAAAGTAAGCCCGCCAAAAAACAATACATCGACAATATCCCATATTCTCCTATACAGAAGGATATTTTGATACAAATTCCCTGAGACATCCCTAATTACCCTAGGATCGTGGTTCGCCTATCATTCTCTTCAGAATAGAACTGCCTTTCAGACTGTGTGACTCACGTATCTCCATCATGTATTGAGGCGGGAAAATCCCGAAGAAAGGGATTTTTGGGTTAAAATACCCTTTTTTCCAACTTTTTGCCCCTCTGGACCCCCCTGTTTTAACGCAGAGATCTGAAAAAAACTCATACGTACTACTATGTGGTCTGAATGTTTGTGCACAATTTCAGTCTTCTAGGTGCAAAACTAAGCCAGCCAAAAAAATAAATATATACCGACAATATCCCATATTCCCGTATACAGAAGGATATTTTGTAAAAATTTTCTGAGACATTCCTAATTACCCTAGGATCATGGTTTGCACATCATTCTCTTCAGAATAGAACTACCTTTCAGACGGTACCATTGACGTGTCTCCATCATGTATCTGAGGCGTAAAAATATTGAAAAAGGGATTTTTTGATTAAAAATATCCGTTTTTTTAACCTTCTTGCCCCCTGGACCCCCTTCTACTAACGCAGAAATCTGAAAAAATCTGGTAAAAATTGGTACTACTTTGTGGACTGAATGTTTGTGCAAAATTTCAATCTTCTATCTGCAAAGATAAGCCCGCCAAAAAATAATGAACGTAGGCTTAATAAAAGAAAATATATTGTTTAAAGTTATGACGTCCTCACCAACTGTGTCTCGACGCAGGAAGATGTGAAACCATACGTAACGTCTATAATGCTTCTAGACTTGAAAAAAAAAAAAAAAAAAAGAAAACGGACGAGAAATCTCAAATAGGAGAGTTATAACGCAATGTACATACATCATGCACACATACGGCACGATACCATTTGAAATCTCGTTTCATTCTCATGAGAACGATACATGAAGCATGGTACCACGATGAATAGTGTCGAAGCAATAGATATTTAACTGAAAGTCAACATTTTCCTGTAAAAAATGAACTGGCTTAAAAGTCTTAACTGGGAAATCCAGTTTGTTGTCATTATTTTCTATTGCAGGTACATTGTTCTTCATGGCATAACTCTCCATCCATGTGGAACCTTGTTGCAAGTCCTGGAAATCATCAGGTCAATTTCTGCATTTCTTAGTGCTATTATCGCTCCTATATTGTATAGCTTGGAGTTAACGCATCCCGGCTTCTTTACTTTCGCTGTGATACTTGATGTAATTGCCTACATAGACCTGTGAGTATTGTTTACATTTTTTCTAAAAACCTAATTTAAATACCTTAAGCAGTGGCGGATCCAGGAAATATTTTTTTTGGGGGGGGCTTGGATAAGCATTTTTCAACATGAGTTAGTTCGATTGAAGAAAAACCTTCCTAAATTATTTATACATGGTGCTAAACACGCTACATTAAGGAACCATAATTATAAGGAACTACAAACGGTGTACAACCTCATTGTAACAAATATACAAAATAGAATGAAGAAGTAACAACATTTACGCCTAATGCAATACTGTTTAATTTGATCTTACCTGATTTACTGGAATAACAATTGCATTCGTTGAGGATGCAATTGAGAAAAATGATCTATAACTTCTTCAACACTAATGGAAACATTTTCTCTATGAATGTTCATTAGAGCAAGTCCATTTAGTCTATCTTCACTCATTGTTGTCCGCAGATATGACTTAACCAATTTCAAAGTGGAGAAGCTCCTTTCAGCAGAACATGTTGTAACAGGTAGAACACATAGCAAGTGAAGAAGTTTCTTTATATTGGGATAAAATACTGTAAGTGGGTCACTGTATGCTTCTATTGCACTGTTAGGTGGGTTGCTTTTATTTTTCCAATGCTCACGCCAAAGAGCCACTTCACTTTTTAGTGCAACTTCACAATCATCAAAATCTTCCAGGTATTTGCGAGCAGATTCAACCACATCATTTTCTTTAACTTCTTTCACAAAGGCTAGTAACAGTTTAAAAAGGGGGAGAATATCAGATTGAACTGAAGAGAATCTGGAAGACAATTCATTTATAAGGTGGTCCAAAAATGGAAGGTAAATATTCCTTCTGTAGAACTCTTGAGGATTTGATGCTTCTACACTAGATCTGTGTACCTGTCTTTTAACTGTACGAGGACATGCTATTACAACACCATTTTGCTTTGCTATTTCCTCTGCTTTTTTAAAAATAGTAACATAATGTTCATTGTCATTACGGTACTCCTTAAGCAGATGCAAAATATTATCTATCATTGTGTAACACTGGTGAAGCTCCACAGAGGGATTCTGAAGTTGGCGAGAAAGTGAGAGAGTAAGACCAAGCACTGTGCCTACAATGTTAAGTGCAACAATAAAATCAAATCTCATAGTAGACGACAGGAGTCCAGCGGATTTTATCGATGGCACTTTTTCATCTACACGATTTAAAAATGCAACAACAGAATCAAACACATGAAGAAAAAATATAATGCTATCATGGCGTTCAACAAAACGAGTTTCACACAAAGTTTTAAGTTTGTGCCTCTTTTCTTCAGGATGTTCACTGATGATTAAATTTGCCATCATTTCTATTCGTTGGGCTGAGTCCCGCACAAAGTTTACTACTTCTGTCACTGTACCTATCATATTTCTAATACTTGGTTCAGAACAAGCGTGTGTTAAAGATAAATTTAACTGGTGAGAAGCACAATGCATATATATTGCCAACGGATTAAGTTCCCGGATCCTATCCTGTACCCCTTTTACCTTTCCTGCCATGTTGGCTCCACCATCATATGACTGCCCTCGTAAGTGACACAGATCTAAACCTAGTTCTGAAAATTTATTCAAAATACTTTTTGCAAGACCTTCACCTGTGATATCATTAACTTGAACAAAACCTAAGAACATTTCTTTCACTTTACATAAGTCAATGTCAAGATAACGAATGCACACAGACAATTGTTCAGCTGAGCTGGCATCTGTTGCCTCATCGGCAATCACAGAATACAGTTTCGACTTTTGTATTTCATTTGCGATTTTTTTTGCAATGATATTACCACAACACTGGATTAATTCATTTTGGATAGTCTTACAGTGTTGCCAGACGAGTCAGTTGGAAAAGCAGGAGATTCGAAGATAAAAAACAGGAGAAAGCAGTAGACACATACAGTGGTGGCGTTTGAATGTGAATCCGGGAGGGGGAGTAATAACATTTGCTATTATTAAGGGGGCAGTAGTCAAAACAAACAGTCCAGAATTCATTTCCGATGAAGTACGTTGAGGAAATGAAAGGGAAAAGTCCCGATTTATATCAATATTATTTGATACATACATGTGTGAAGTAAAACGTAGTGAAAGAGCAAAGTGGAGTGGGAAAATGTCTTTTCATGCACGTAGCGATAACGTAGCTACATGGTGCAGTCACACGTGACCATGGCGTAAGACGATTTCTTGCTGACGATCGTGGAGAAACGATCTAAGCCACTCTTCAAACCCAAGTCCCAATCTAAACAACACTTATTCGTAAATCTTACAAAAAGTCATAAAAACGCTAACCATAATACATATAGAAGATGACGTACAGTTGTATTCTTTGGATTCATATTATATACAGCAAACCTCTATAACTATATGCTCTATAGAGCTTTGTGTGTTATAACAGAGAAATTCCGTCTTTTTATGTGAGGAAACATTGAAAATTTAATATTATTAATAATATAATTTTTCAACTTCTCGAAGTAACGAAAAAGCAGGAGATTGTTAACTTTTCATTTTCTTTCGCAGTAGATCAGTAGAACGTAGAAAAAGCAGGAGATCTCCTGCAAAATCAGTAGATCTGGCAACTCTGTAGTCTTACTAATAAATGTGGCATTTTTTGGCGCTGTTTTCAAGTGCTTTTCAAGTTCTATGTCCCCCGCATCAACACGAAATCTTAGCAGTGACCTGAATTTACCTTCATTTGTTTTGGTATCTTTGTCAAGTACAATTATTCCGTTATCAGGATGACCACGAAGAGGAATATTTTCCTGACCACAGAACATTATGGTTTTGACAATAGAAATCAGTCGCTTTCTGTTTTCAGTTATTCTTTTTTTGGCTTCAGCATTGAGCAATACATCAATTGAAAGTTCGGGGTTTTCAAAAGTTCTTACAAAATTGACACTTTTTTCAATAGCACTTTTGTGATAAGCATTGCCTGCATGTTCCCGAAACACTTCCAGCGCATGCTTATATTTTTGCAACGGCGTTCTCACTAAATTCCCGAGAGGAGTTTTTCGTTTTTCTCCTGCTTCGTCCGGTCCAAACAATACACACACCTTATAGTATGCACCTTCATTCTTTATACTATATGACAACCAAGGAAAATCGGTTAACCACTTTATATTGAATTTACGATTCTGACCGGACTCAAGGACAAGTGGAAATTGATAGTTTGAATTTGGTGTCCATGTTTTTGTGAAAATGTGGTATTTTTCTTCATTTGTAATTACACGTTGTCCTACAAAACTCCCAATGTTGTCCATTGCAGAACAGTGTTTTAAGTCAGAGCTGCTTATCTTACCTTGCACTGCAGCTGTGAGTCCAGTTGGAATAGTTTCACAAGAAGCACTGGAAGAATCATTACCTAAACGTTCTTCTTCACCACTTGCTTTTTTCTTTTTTTCAGTCTTGATTAAAAATGATTTTAAGTCAATTTGTTTACGCTTCGACATCTTAAAGAACAGAAAGCTCAAACAAAAACATATAATTCTTTCGAGTGGCGGGAATGTAACTCTTGTCTTGTCAGTCAAATAGGTAGGTGCACCAACTCACTAGTCATATGTGCTACAAATGCTAAATGGTCAAATGTGTACCTTAAACCGAGGATTTATGATTCAAAAGCAAAATAGAATATAATACAGGACACAATCGGGAAGAAATGACACAAATCAGGAAAATAGTCAAAGTCAGGGAAAGGTCAAAATCGGGAAAGAAGTTCAGACAGGGAAAGAGGGCGAAAAGCCAAGATGAACAGGGCAAAATATTAAGGGTAAGTGGGAGGTATAAAATGAAAAAGAAAGCGTGTAAAAAAGAAGGGAATGTGTGTACGTGTAAATGTAACAGAAAGTGTAAGTGTAGTGTAGGTGTATAGCAAGGCCCACTTAACCTTCTTCCTCACGGAGCACCATCAGACACGAGACACCCACTATAACAGCCACTGCCGAACTCCGAATGTAACACGGAATGTAACTCTGCGACTCTGCGTGCTACGGAAGGTAAGCGTAATTGTTTTCCTTCTTCTTTACGGACGCTGGCTATACTCAGTTACGTAGCAAGTAGACACCGTAGAGTCTTATGCAGAATCGTTTTAAAGTGTGATTAGCATGATAATAAAAGTCTGACTACTGCAGGAAACATATGTTAATCGAACTCTTTAGTATGGCACTAATCATGCGTCAGAACAACTCTACATAGGACCCCGTAGCCTTGTCTAAAGTAGCCCTTGAAAATATAATGGATCTTACTGCGTGTTAAACTAATGAAATATATTTGGAAAAATAATAATTATTGAATGGAATATATGTACGTAAGTTTACATTGTCAGCCGTTTGTACTTTCATTGCTTATTCTGAATTTTCGAAACATGATTTCGGGGGGGGGGGGGCTTCAGCCCGTTAGCCCCCCCTAAATCCGCTACTGACCTTAAGTTTACAAAATCGTACGTTATTTTGATAAATTCAATATACACCAATTATAATAAATTTACTTCCACCTATACATTCATATATACGCGGGATCTGAAAATTTTATATGTCATTAGACATCGTTCTGTATTTCATTTGTGAATGACTTCTCATAATCATACGAGTGTTCACGCATAAAGAAATAAAATATACGGAACACTGTACTATACTTTGTTGCCTTTATTTATTAAATTAAAGTCATCTTGCACTTGTTACTGGAACATTTATTTATGAAATGTTCGAGGTGTGTTCAAAAACTATCGACTCCCTTTTTCCCGCGTAAATCGACAAAGTGCGAGAGACTTTCTTCAGTGTAGATGTAGAGGGGACAGTCGTCAGTCGCTGTCAGTCGGCCAACGAGTGAAGTTCTGTAGTGCGGGTCGTCGAATTTCAGTTCTTTTGTAAAATGTCAGAAAAACTTGAGCAGCGATTTGCATCAAATTTTGCCAAAAGATTGGCGACACCCAAGCGAAAACCATTCAATTGGATCGGTACATTCTATTTTGTACGAGAATTTGGGAATGAGGAGAGTGTCCACGAAATTTGATTCAGACTTTCATTGCCAAACACAACATTCCTGTGTGTCATCAGGCTCCCTACTCACTCGATATGCCTCCGTGTGACTTTTGGATTATTTTCCAAGTTGCAAATGCCACTAAAAGGGATCCGATTTGAGTCAAGAGAAGACATCATGTAGAATTCGACGGCACGGTTGCTCAGCATTCTAAAAACTACGTTCTAGAAGTATTTCAACCAATGGTTGGAGCGATGGGAGAAATTTGTGCGTCATCAAGGAGACCACTTTGAATTGGATTAGTATTTCGGATTTCCAAATCAATAAATGTATTTTTGCCAAACAAAGGTTCAATACTTTTTGAACCTTTCTCGCATGCAAAATTACAATAAATATATTTGGAAAACTACGTGAAAAAACTCTCCGGCAAAAGCAAACTACTTCATGTGATTTTTCGTGAACAATGACTTACACCATTCTATAGGGTAGTTTTTACAATATTCATGTAAGAAATATAAACAAAGTTGTCTGAAGAGATTTTCAAAAATCCTCCCAAATTCCTCCCAGAAAATCAAACTATCTCTTGTAGACTCTGTAAGGAGAAATAAATTACTCCATGTTATACAAGGCAGTTAATGAAATTCGTATTTATGAAATATAAATAAAATCCACTAACAAGTAAAATTTCCCAGGTGATACACGCCGATTTTAATCAAACTTCACAAGTTTGTAGAACAGCAAAAAATAAGCGACACGTATTTTTTTATAGCGGCCCATATGCATATTTAGGTGGTATAATAGGGCTGTCAAATTGGGACAACAATGCATACTTTAGGTAATAGAAGAGATAGCCAAACGTTGTAAAGGAGCACGTTGTCATGACATGGCAAGCGTTTCAATAACACATAGCGCTTCCAAGGGGATAACACACAAAAACCGTAAATGTACCAATCAGGGATGAAAAGCAGTCACAGAGCTTTATCTATTACGCGAAATCCAAATAACGTAGGTAAGAATAAAGAATGATAACGAATAAGTGATACGTGTTTTTTCGTTTTTGCAAGATGAGACAAAAAACGTAAATAGATGCATCGTTATCTCAATGTCGAAAGATTGGAGAACTGGGAATATGAAGATGTGAACGCCTGTATGAGAGGCAACCTGTCAATCAATGTTGTAGTACTGGTTGCAGATACGCCAGAAGAGAGACATTGGCTCAAGAACATTGTAGTGTAAAGAAGCAGAACCAGAAATGCGGCGAAAACTGGGTATTACCTGGGAGTGTAGGTCTACGTCAAACACTTAAGCCGTACAGTGTGGAAGTGGGGGCACAGTTGTGTTTTGAAACTAATAGACGACCGATTAGCGGCGAACGCTTCTGCATCCCATACGTGGGTATACGTGTGTTTGCGTGTATATACCATGTAAAGATACCGGTAGAAGTCCTGAATACATGAACCCGTGTGCTGTGAAGTAGTCAGCATGAGGTGTGTGTAAGTGGTATGCTATTGTTTGCAGTGTTGTGAAAATGACGTATGTAAATCCACACAATGTGCTGGACATGTTAATGGACGCATACAAAGAAACAAAACGTGTGAACACTG
This sequence comes from Thermobia domestica, assembly GCF_964235325.1. Taxonomy (NCBI): domain Eukaryota; kingdom Metazoa; phylum Arthropoda; class Insecta; order Zygentoma; family Lepismatidae; genus Thermobia; species Thermobia domestica. The sequence goes on along the minus strand of NC_137469.1, from coordinate 130,891,986 downwards.
TAAAAACAGAATATGAAATGGAAATAAAGGATATACTTGTTGATGTCCTGGAAAGTTTCAGGAAATGTTGTAATACCGAAGTGGACGTTACAGATGATCTGATATTTAGTGATAACGACGTACATGACGTCGCTTCTTCACTCGCGAGTGAAAAAGACACAGAAAGCAACGAAGACGAAGGATTATCACAATACAACGTCGTTATTGCGGAGAAAGGGAGCACCAGCGAAGCTGTAGACACAGAATATAAAGTGAAGGCAGTGCAGTTTTGGAAAAGTGGAAAGAGGAGTCTGTCGTTTGAAACTGTGAAACATAGGTTCAAGTTCGTCAAAAGTAGGAATGACCTCTATAAATGGGAAAGACAGTTGCATGACGGTAGAACAAATTATGAAAAAGGGACGCATATTGATGCAATCGTATATGAGAAATTTCATACTGCTAAAGGCAAAAATCTTATAATTCATGACACAGACTTACGACGTTGGGCTATAGAAGCTAGTCAAACCGTGAGATTCGACTGGTTTAAGGCGTCAAAGAAATGGCTATGGCAGTTTAAAAGGCGTCATCACAACGTGTCACGGAAAATTACAAAATATGTCACGTGCAATAGCGCAGAACAATCCAAAGATATATATATATATATATATATATATATATATATATATATATATATATATATATATATATATATATATATATGATAATGCTAATAGGTTCGTGCAAAGTGTTCGCTCATGTATAAATTCTCATGGCGCGGAGAATATGTATAATACAGATCAGAGTGGATTCAATTTGGAATTTCATTCGGGTAGATGTCTGGCAATGCATGGAGAGAAACAGGTCTACGCAAATGTGCAGTCTCTGTCTGCGACGACACACAGTTACAAGATACAGCTAATCGTACCTGCCAATGGAAAGCTACTGTCGCCTATGCTTATCGTCTTAAAAGAACCTCAGGGAAAGTTCGGGCCACGGGTACAACAGACAATGCTTCGACCAGAGAACTTGCTGATTTGTGCATCGACATTTAATATGAATCATTTAATATCGTTTTTATACTGCTTATGTCAAGGAAGTTCTATGAGCCTCATGTCCGATTTCAATAATAATCATTTATATGACGAATATTTACTACAATTGCTTATATTCGTTCCATACAATATTCGACATTACACTACATTCTGTTAAATAGGGACTTTTTATCCCTACAACGGGGCTTCTTGCAAAACAATATCAATGTTTGTATTACTATCCTATACGGCCGATTCTTACGTGGGAAGGGCGTGATTTCGTTTACTGCTAGGTGGCTTTTAAATTACTGATCATGAGCATTGAACTATTCGCAATCACTAACTGCCAATAGATATAACATATAAACCATTGAACAACAAGACCAGGTTTGGTATTTCTCTCTCGATCAGGATTCTACCTGTCATCTGCAACCAGATTTACAAAACTGATTGACAGGTTGCCTCTCATACAGGCGTTCACATCTTCATATTCCCAGTTCTCCAATCTTTCGACATTGAGATAACGATGCATCTATTTACGTTTTTTGTCTCATCTTGCAAAAACGAAAAACCACGTATCACTTATTCTTTATCATTCTTTATTCTTACCTACATTATTTGGATTCCGCGTAATAGATAAAGCTCTGTGACTGCTTTTCATCCCTGATTGGTCCATTTACGGATGTTGTGTGTTATCCCCGTGAAAGCGCTATGTGTTATTGAAACGCTTATCATGTCATGACAACTTGCTCCTTTACAACGTTTGGTTATCTCTTCTCGTTTTCGCGCTATTACCTAAAGTATGCATTTTTGCCACAATTTGACAGCCCTATTATACCACCTAAATATGCATATGGGCCGCTATAAAAAAATACGTGTCGCTTATTTTTTGCTGTTCTACAAACCTGTGAAGTTTGATTAAAATCGGCGTGTATCACCTGGGAAACCTTACTTGTAAGTACTACTCCGAAAAAGAGAATAACTTATCAACGACAGGGGAAGATCCAGAACTTTCTTGAGCAGGGGTGTAGATCTTCAAATAAATTAAAGATATTTTCAGTATTTCCCTTCTATACGAAGAATGAACGAAAAAAAAAAAAAGGATCACAAAGCCTATTATGAATTATATGTGAAACATAGTTGGAAGATCAATGATGATAGGGGCACTATTAGTCTTCAATGTAATTACCTTCTTGTTCAAGCACTTGTCACAACACACAATGAGTTATTTTCATATCAGCTGCACAGATATCAAATTCTCGTAGTCACAATGAGGAAACGGTTTTCACATAATCACATGTTAGATAATGGCAATCAAACATGTTCTGCTTAGGGATGGACACGAGCGAGTTCGAGCGAGTTTTCATTGAAACTCGACTAGACTCGAATTTGACTCGAGTTTCGAGTCGAGTCGAGCCAAAACGAGCCAAATCGAGCTAAATTCTGTGTGTAGTTTCAAGTACTTTCTTCAAGTATCCTACATAGACAATATAATTATTATTAATGATACTTACTACAATACTACAACTTGATTGTTATTATAACAACACCATGTATAAACATGAAAGTTAGGGCGGTTTGTATCTGAAAAACTAGTTGACTGCTAACCTTCATAGTCGTGAAGTCTAGGAGTCGTTCACGAGGTACTGAGTTTGAGTTCCGGAGAAGTAAGTATCCGGCTCGAGCCAAAAATTATTAAAAGTTAGAGGGCGCCGCCGAAACATGTTCAAAACTGCTTGGCCCGGGTTTATGATTGTCAACGGCAAGAGCGGCTCGGCTCACAGCTCATTCACTATTGAGCTGAGACAACAGCTCAGCCAACTGAGCTGGCACGAGCCGATGGCTCACCTAAGCCGAGTCGGTGCCTCATCTCAACCGAGCAGGCTCGAGCTGTTCGCTCAGTTGAACCGGGCTTCTGCTTCGGCTCAAAACTTCGACCGTGCAGGTGTCAGCCTTGGTGCTAAGAACTACAGTATATACTTACATTGGTGCTCACGACATTTGAGGCTGTATCATTATAAAAATCCATTGCCGTCTTGTTAATCGAGAGCGAGCAGTGTCCCATCTCGTGAGCAACACAAAATATTCCACATAACTGCTTAAATTTCTCATAGCTTTTTCTTTCCAGTCTAATCAGGCAATGATTCCAAAACGAGTTAAAACTATCTAAACGAGCCAGCCATTTATAAAACTCGACTTGACTCGAAACTCGACCTTAAAACAGTGAATCGATTCGAGAATATTACCTTTGTATCGACTCGAAACTCGACTCGAATTCACTTCGTTTCCAGTCGAGTCGAGTTTTAGGTCGACTCGTGCCCATCCCTAGTTCTGCTTCATACCAAGTAGAAGGTGAAAATCACTAAGGGCTTACTCAGGACGGTAGCGAGTGATTTAGTCATTCCCAACGTAAACATTCAATACACTCAACTGTTTTTGTGCTGAGTGGGGTCTCGCATTGTCATATAGAAGAATCATACCACGGCTGAGGAGACAATGATACTTTCGTCTGATAGCATCCCGGAACTTTAGAAGTGTCCTACATTGCTTTTCAGCATTCAGGGTTTCTGATCCTTATTTTATGTTATCGTTTATTGACAGATATGCCTAGTTTCGTTATACTCTGAAAGGAAAATTATTGTTAATATAAGGTAACTAAAAAAGCTCTGTCGCTATTTCAATCATTACCTTAGAGCATCGATATGTCACCTAAAACATGCCTGGAAGATCAATAGTCCCCATGAGACCGACGACCTTCTACCAATGTTCTGGAAGCCCACGGATTTCATCGCGGTAGAACTTCGTGGGCTGTGAAGCGAAGAAGGTATCAAGTGCATTACTATCTCTACTAGCAATTTGAACTGGCGTCCTCTAAGGTGATGGTCCGAGGAATGGAACAGGTGCTAATCGTACGTTGCAATATCCGGGGAGTATGGTGAATGCAATAATGTTTCTCATCCAATACGTAGAGTGGTGTCCCGGGTCATCCTAGCCCGTGGACAATGTGGGGCCTAGCATTGTCCTGTAACAGAAGGACCCCTTTGCGATTCAGAAGTGCTGGATACAGAGTTTTGAGTTTTCGTTGAACGCGGCTCACCTTTACACAGTTGCATTGATGCTCTGACCAGCTGGTTGCTGTTCCCGATGCACGATGCCGCGAGCAGTCCACCAAACACAGAGAAGAAAATTCTTCTGGTGCCGTTCTGGTTCCAGCTGTTTTGGAACCGGTTCATGGGACACTAACAAACGATGACGGCGCCGTGGAGCTTCGTATAGTTTCCACTTCTCATTTCATGTAATACCCTTTCTAGAGGTGGCTTCTTCCCCAGACGAGGCAGCAAAGAAACACAGGTGTGTGCTCGCGCTGCCTTCTGGCCTGGAGTCAAATCATGTGGGAAACATCAACCCAACTTGTAGTGCTTCCCAAGTTGATGGAAGTGCTGGCGAATGGTTTCTCCACTCACATTGAATTGTAGTCCCAGTTCCTCAGATGTCTAGCCACTGTTCGCCTCAATTGCTGCCTGACGATCTTCATTAGTACATGTGTTGGTTTTATGGCACGTGGTGCGTCATCGAGTGTTTCGTCACCGTCCTTAAATTTGTTAAATCACTGCTGCACTGTCCACGTAGTCACGACACCCTCACCAAAGGCCTGGCATATCTTCCGCCCCGTTGCAGTGGCGTTTGAGCCGTTTGAAGTGGTTGAACTGATACAGCACACCCTTATGACGTTCTGTGGAGGTCCTCTGTCCTTACGAAATTTACGGTGTAACTGAACTGCCACATCCAGATGGTATGTTGGATATATCCACAGAAACAACTGACCTTCGTCTTATCTCCATTTGCATTCAACACACGGTGAACACAGACCTTCACAAAAAGCAACAGAACTTTCTTGGTTACCTTTCTACAATACACAGTAGATGGATTGCAGCTTTTCATCCTTCGAAAATTGAAGTTGAGAAATGGAGTACACGCAAGTGGTATTTTTATACAGCTTAAAGGAGAAAGAGTGTATGTACATTTCAAATGAATCTTGTTTCTTGTTACCTTATTATTTCTATCCTATAAGTGAAAAACATTACAAGCATTAAACTGCATGCACGAAGTTTTTTTAGTTGTCTGTTCCTGCTGGAATAGGAACCCAACAGAAATTTTGAAAAGAGGTAACTGGACGAAATTGCATGATTTTTCCATAACTTACTCTATTATAAATATATATAAACGTCCTTACAGTTGAACTCATAGTCGCTTGTTTTTTATTATTATTATTATTATTATTATTATTATTATTATTATTATTATTATTATTATTATTATTATTATTATTATTATTATTATTATTATTATTATTATTAATATTATTATTACTATTATTATATTTACCCTATATTTTGGTGGACGGACAGTTTGCCAACTTGTCATTAAAGTGAAATCTCTCGGAAAATCTTTATTTTTCTTTTTACACAAGTAACAATTTTGACTTCGGGAAGTTTATACACTGATTGTTCTTAAAAATGTAATAAGACGACATTGTTCGAAATCCAAATTTGCACAATATGTAGAGCATGGAAGGGTAAACAACTGATCGTTATGAAAGTTACGTCAAGTACTTGAGGTACCGGATATGCCTTCTAGTGACAACAAGTAGAATCTGGTCAAAGACCTACAGTTCAGTTGCAGAGGGAGTTTGCCATGACGTGAGTGCGTGTATACGATTAAAAGATACCGCGACGTAAAATATGGCATTTCTTTCAGCAGGTTTCTGCCTTTCATCACGAAGGAATAATAATTTATCACGAAAGTGTGATTTATCATTAATTCAATGACATTAGCGACCATATTGAACACAATGTGGCCACAGTTTGTCGTATATGGACTCGATGGCTCCTTATATACACTTCACAGCTAAACGTCAGATTCCAATGGCCTACGCTATACCACTGGTAGTAAGGACAGATGGCTTGCGCACATGGGTTCAGCGGTTTGGATAACCACTTCGCGTACACTGGCGCAAGTACTGAAGGCCATCGCACAACACCAAGTGTTAGACTAGTGTTAGACTAACACTAGTTGACTTAGTGTTAGTTTACGTTCTCTCGCAGAGCAAGTCATATTCAAAGTGCGTTAACTGCTGCAGATTCCATTGATTACACAGCATAGTTAATGGAGACTACAATAGTTTCGTTAAAATCACGCATTAACAGAAATGACAGGGCATTATTTTTAGGACGAATCCCACTTCATCTGCTCTATCATGATGACCGAATCTTGGGTATCTTGGCGCTAGCTTAAGCGAGGCTTGCAGTTTCCATCACCAGGTCTATCCAACACCAGATGTTATGGTGTGGTAGCATTGGATTTCATGCCCGTTCGTGCCTTCTACATATTGACGAACATTTGATAAGCCAGCGGTACATTGACGAAGCATTGAATTCACTTGTGGTCCCTTTAGTGGGGCTCCTGTCACGGACTACATTCCAAGAGGATAACGCGCGCCCTCATGTTGCACATACTGTCGTACATTTCCTGCTTCTTCCGCTACAATGTTCTTCTGTTTCCTTGATTGATGCGTTCTCCTGATCTTTCGGCGATTCAATACATCTGGTTAATGGTTTTTCAACGGCTCTCACATCTTCGATTTCCACCAGCTACATTTGATGACCTATAGCATCGTATTAAAGACGTATCGTTTTCAATACCCCATTCAGATATCCACTCATCTTCTCGGTGTCTCACCGCGTTGCAGTCATTTTGACCGCCCGATGATGATAGCCCCACGACTAACTGACCGTGGCCAGTTCTGCTCCGCTGTCGCCATGTTGTCACGTATCTCACAGAGAATGAAATTTAATTATTTACTACTCTTACTATCATGTGTCTGCCTGTCAGCTCTGCCGCTGTTATCTCATCTCCTTCTTGGTATTGTATTCCTAATTGCGAGTAGTGTATATCGCCATTCTTGCGCAAAAGCATTAAAGGTTCGAAGGGTGGTGAAAATGTTAGTCGTTCTGACACTTGAAGCATGTTCACGACAATACTTTACCTCTGATTATATGAGTTCCAACACTTTTCGCCCATCTACTCGGTTCAACCATCATCTGTCAAATGACATTAGGTCTGATTGCTGTGACACTCAGATTTGAATACTATCGTCATTTCTTGCTCATCACTTTCTAGACAGCATGATATGTTAGTGACTTAGAAGTTGTGTCATTCGAAAAACATTGCACGGGAAAAGCCACTACAACATAGTGACTTCATAAGAATCTCAGGAAGGGAAGATCACTACCACGTAGGAAGGTCGGCAGTAATGGGTTGAATTGAAATAATTGTACTGCATTTGTGATAGTTTGTGCTGTTGAAATTCTGGAAGCTGGACTTAAAAATGGTAGCAAAGGAGGTTATGTAGTCTTTGGCAATCACTGCTCTTCAAAATAGTTGAAAATTATATCTGATCGTTTGTGTATCATTTGTGCTGATTAAGCTAGCTGAAATTTCTGTTCCTCTTTTAACCAAGAAAAATTAACGATAGCCAGAAATTAGGCTTGATCTCAAATAAAGATGTCCACTATTTAGAACATTTCTATATCGGGTTTTTACAATTATATGTCGTTTTCAATATTGTGACATCCATTGTTTGTCTTGTTGTTTGTTGAAATCTACCTACTGTTTTCAACATTGAACTATATGAAATATGAACCTACTGATAAAGTGGAACCCAAACCACTGTGTTGTGTTTAAGAATGCTTTCTCAACATGGATCGAACTACGCGCGCTATCCGGTAGACTGAGAGGAGGGCTTATTTCGTTTGAACTTTCGTTCGTATTAGGTTGTGTACTATGGCATGTGTAAACTTGAAAGTATTGCTGGGCATATACACGTGCACCCATTTACACTTAGCTAACTAAAGGTACAGCTACCAGCTTTTGCAATGAACTTCTCGTTCGTGCAATCAGTCTCGTTGAACTGTGGACCACGTACTGTGTTATTGTATGAGTGGAGTCGAAAGCCATTCCCAATAACCTGAAAGGAACAGAAAAGATGAAAAATATGGATGAATGAGTGGCACATTAACTTAGTGAACAGCGTAAGAAATAGATATTGGATGTGTATACGTTCCTCAGTTTAAGGAACAAGATGGATACACAGATGCATCGTACAGTAACGTGGGATGAAAAGTAAATTGTGTATGACAACTCCACGAAGGCAGGTCAGTGTTACTCTCTACGAAGTAGAGATGATTTCAGGCGGTGACCCGCGGTAAATCAGACCCAAGGTACTAAAATTCCCCAGGGACATTTCTCCGATACTAGTTTCAACCCCGTTTATTCAAACTCTCCCCGGATAAAATCTGAAACCATGACTGCTACGCAGTGCAATTGATTAATACTAACTTCAAATCAGTTTTGAAATATTTTGTGTGCCTACGATTATCATTTCACTATCAAGTTAGTCATTTTATCTTCCTTATTATTTATTCCGGTTGATAGCATAAAGCATAAATGTCGAGGGCACAATCCAGCACAAACGTATTGCACAATCGATAAAGACTAATTTGAAATCAGTTTGACTATCAAGTAAGCGTCGCCACTTTGTTCCGTTTACTTACGATTCTGGCAGAGATGGAGTGAGTTAAGATTTGTGAGTGGGTCAGTGGGTCAACAGGATGTGACCCATTGCGACCCACCACCCGCCATGACCCATTGACCCTCCCTGACCTACTCTCACACATTCTGCTCAGTGCATTGTAGACAGCACCTTCTGAAAACTGGTGAATTTCTCTACGTTTTACTTTCAAGGCCTCCATTTTTCTTCCTTTTTCATTTGTTTCTATTTACTTATCTGAGATGAGTACATCTAAGTGAAAAATGAACTTCAGGCACATTTAGATATTGATATCTGAAATTGTAATAGTAGAATCAGGGCTTACTTCTTGGCTTTCGAGACAAGCCTGTCAGTTTTCAGCGGAGCCAAATACTGGAAAAAATATGTTTTTGAATCACCTTTAATATGTGAATTATTATATAAAAATTGAATGTAACCACTTTGCGTAATAATAATGGTCAAATAGCCAAGAAAAATGAAATGACTTTTGGTATATAGTTAGGCCTCAATTCCAGCTGAATGGTATTATTTATCGCTTTCATTATAATATATATTCTAAGGGGGAGTGAGGATTCGAATTTTTACGAAAAATTGAGTATCTTGCGAGTCGTTCAACTTTGGAAGCTGAAATTCAGTATATTAACTCTTTATTAAAAATAAACAGAACGCGTCCTAGCATTTCTTAAATTCTCTTTTATGTGAGGAGGCACTTTGTATATATGGGAAATTTGTAGTGGGTTGATTTGCAAAAATAATCAAAAACGATCATTATTAGTTGAGAAACATATTGAGAAAAGAAACTACAGTGCTTCGCATTTTATATCCACTGCTTTCTATTATAATAAAATTGTTGAAGCTTGTGTTTATGATGTGGAGTGTTCAGAGCAGGAGGCAATCCAACCATACAGTTGTGAAAAATATACACGTAAAATTTATATTATAAGCTTAATTTCATTGAAAGTTTTAAAGTTTGTATGGTATGTTTAATTATATGGAAAATTTTACACTTTTTCCTCTGAAAAGTATCTGTAATTCAACAAGAAAATAATTATATATGATAATTAAATTGACTTTGATTAATGACAAACACTATTCTATATTGTAAAGGTCATATCCACTGGTATTGTTTGTAACAAAGCAGTGCTTGAGTGATTGACCGTAGAAAATCAAACTTCGATTAGTGATAGTTTCACAGCCTTGTTATGTTAAAAGTGTAAAATCTTTAGTCAGTGGAGAGGAGGGCGTGGATCATGGGTTAGAGTTGATGATAATCGGTTTTGGTAGGTCGGAGTGGGTCACAAGGGTGCGTGGTCAGTGAGTCGTGGGTCAAGTTTTCATTGACCTACGCCATCTTTGGATTCCGGTTGAAAGTATAAATACAATTTTCAACGGTACAATTCAGCACAAACGCCTAGTTTGAAATTAGCTTTGAAATGCCTTTAAATGTGTTGAATAGTAGCGATATTAATTTAAGTATCAAGCCAGCTTTGCCACTTTAAGTTTCTTATTATTTATTCCAGTTGATAGTACAAACAAAAATGTCAACGACACAATGTAGCACAAACGTGTTAGATTGTTTTAAATTGCTTTTGAACATTTTGAGATATGTTTTAAGTAATGGCGATTTTCACTTGACGTCAACCCAGCATCACCACCTAGTCAGTTTTTAATTGGTATTCGGCTTACCGATAAGGGAGATAAGAAATCTCAACTGCACAATCGAACACAAACATAGGACAACTCATTAAGTATAATTTAAAATCAGTTTTAAAATATTTCGATTTTCACTTGACTGTCAAGCTAGCATCGTCATCTTATTTCCTTTATTTGTTTCCCCGGTTAGCAGCACAAACGTAAATTTGAACGTATATATATACTTAGGTATATATGAAAACATATATACTATGATTACATATGGATTCTTATAGATTCACTAATTCACTTAATATACATTTAATTGTATGCATGCGAATTATTTTGCACATATTCTCCAACAGAGTAAAAACATTGTTCTATCCAGTACATTTTAAGTAAGATTCTAAAGCTGCTTACAGAGACCTGATTTTTTATAATGATGGATGTAGATTTTATAATAGAATGCCGTTATGAGTACCTGATTTAATGTATATATTTGTTCTATGTGTATGCAGGTGAATGTTTTTTTTTTTTTTTTTTTTTTACATCTTGTGTTGTATCTGTGAATGTCTTTGTTACCAATAAATTCACTACTCTCTTTTTTCGAATAGGCCCTATATTAATATTTTTAAAAAAAATACATTGGGGGAAGGGTCATTATTTCAAGTTCCTTAAAAATATTTCTGCAAGGAGAGTTCCTGCTAGTATCCTTACCACTTTCTTCTGTAGTCTAAAGATGACAATACTTTTAGGTGTATTTCCCCAGAACATCAATCCATATTTTATTATAGAATGGAATTTTGAGTAATATATACACTTAGCTGTTTTTACATTGATCTTATTTCTTATACATCTAATTGCATAACATAGTTTGCTTAACTTACTTCTTACATGTTCTATGTATGGTTCCCAGTTGAAAATATTAGATATTTTATCTCCGAGAAAGGTAACAGTTTCTACATATTTAACTGTTTTTATTATTTATTCTTATTATTGTATTGGCTTGATTATTGTATTGTATTTTTGACATTATGAAAGTTTAAGGCACATGTTTTATTTGCATTAATAATTAGGTCATCTTTGTAAATCCAACTTGAAAGTTGGTTCATTGCTGTTTGGCAATTTGAAGCTAATTCGCTTTCTCCTTTCCCACTAACTATTATATTTGTATCATGTGCATACAAAGCCACACATGAACTATTAATATTTTCAGAAAGATCATTTCTTGTATAAAGAAGGAAGAGAATTGGCCCTGGAATTGATCCCTGTGGTACTCTATGATTAATAATCACTTGATATACATTTATGATTTTTATTATTAATTATTCCTGTTATTTCAGTTTCTTGCCTCCTATCTTTAAGGTATGATTGAAACCATTTATTTGCTAGGTCACTAATGTCATAGCGGCTGTTTTTCTACCAGTATGTTATGATTTACTAAATGAAAGACTTTTGTTAGATTCGAAAATATTCCTATACATTTTTTTCTTATGCAGCAACTTTCTGCAGGTTTCTAGAAAATGAAAAATTGCTGTGTCTGTGAATTTGCCTTTCAAGGAACTATGTTGTGTGTAGGATAAAATAGAATTTATCAATGAAATCCACTACCCGATTGAACATTATATTTTCAAGAATTTTACCTACGATGGGTAGCAGTTATATCAGTCTATAGTTTTCCATTTCATTGCGTTTATCTCTTTTGTGTAATGGTTTAATTTTAGCAATTTTAAGATTATCAGGAAAAGTTCCTGTGGCGAGTGAAATACTTACGAGACAATGTAATGGTTTAACTATATATTTGTAACAACTTTTTATCAAATTACTAGATATTTCATCAATCATCAGTCTCAGTCTAATTATAATTTTTCATTTGTTTTATTGTGATGATTGTTTCACTCTCTGTTTTTGGTTTTAAGAATACAGATTTATCACATTTTTAAATTTTGAGTTCCATAGTTTGTTTTACTATTTGGTCTAGGAATTAATTCGTGCAGTTGGACAAGAGATGGCGCAACGAACGGAGCGTCCCACAGTTCCGTGTATCCACACATGTGTTGCAAACCCCTGTCATCGCGTATCGTTCGTAGTATAGGGCAGTGGATTAAAGCGTCAACAACACCAGTTTGTAGTTAAGTGAACATGGCGCAATTTGTGCCTGATAAAGTGTTTTTTCGGGGTGTCCTGCTGCATTACTTTAACATGCAGAAAAGTGCGACTGAAAGTCATCGTATTTTGGTGGAAGTGTATGGTGACCATGCTCTAGCTGAGCGAACGTGTCAGAAGTGGTTTGCACGGTTTAGAAGTGGTGATTTCGGCTTGGCAGACCAAGAGCGAGCTGGACAGCCAAAAAAATTTCAAGACGAAGAATTGACAGCATTGCTCGAGCAGGATTCGTGTCAAACGCAGGAACAACTTGCAGCAGCATTAGGCGTTGATCAAGCAACAGTCTCCAAACGCTTGAAAGCCATGGGAATGATTCAAAAGATGTCACATTGGGTTCCACATGAATTGAAAGACAGAGACGTTGAAAGACGAAAAACCATTTGCGAAGTGCTGCTTCAACGACAAAGCAGAAAGGGGTTTCTGCATCGAATTATTACGGGTGATGAGAAGTGGATCCATTACGAGAACCCTAAACGAAAAAAAGCCTGGGTGAAACCAGGTGAACCAGGTCCATCACAACCAAAACGAGATACTCACTGTGCAAAGGTTATGCTGTGCATATGGTGGGATATGAAAGGTGTGGTGTACTATGAGCTGCTGCAACCGGGTGAAACTATGAATGGAGAACGTCATCGACGACAATTAATGCGTTTGAAGCAAGCTCTGGCCAGAACACGACCAGAATGGGAGAACAGACATGATAAACTTATTGTTCAACATGATAACGCTCGCCCACATGTCGCAAAACCGGTCAAAACCTATTTAGAAAATGTCGGATGGGAAGTTTTACCCCACTCGCCGTATTCACTAGACGTTGCTCCTTCGGACTACTACTTGTTCGATTGCATGAACAACGATTTGATTGGACAGCGGTTTACTTCTTCAGAAGATATCGAAACATGGGTCTCTGACTGGATCGCTTCCAAGGATGAGGACTTCTTTCGCCACGGAATCCGTACATTGCCTGACAGATGGGCGAAAGTGGTGGCTAGCGATGGACAATATTTTTCTTAAGGTATTTATGTATTTTGTGTTTGTACTACAGCTTCAATGTGTGCGTACCAACCGCACGAATTAATTCCTAGACCAAATAGTTCCTTTGTTTTTAATAAGGGTTTGTTCTACATTTGTGAAATATTTATTAAATGATGTCCCTCTGTCATTTGGATTTGTCATGTGAACGCCCTCATAAATTATGCTACTTATATGGATACTATGCGTTTGTATGTTGAGCTCTCTTTTAATAATTTTTCACATTGCCTTTGTTTTATTATATGACTGGAGAATCTTCCTACTGTTATTATTTTGTTTCGCTACCTTCAACATCTTTCTATAGCTTATTTTGTGTTGTTTGTAATTGAATTCATTCATTATAGTAGTGTATACTTAAAATGTTTGTTTTTAAGATTTCGGGTGCAATCCATTTTATTTTTTCTTCTTAATTTTGATAAAATTTATTATTTTTTGTTGGAAATGCTACTTCAAAACTATGCTTTACAGTATAATATATTTTCTCATATACGTCATTCACGTCGGTTAGCTCATAAATATTACCCCACTCTCCAAGCTAAGCAAATTAAGCACGTGATGAAGCATTTTTACATGTTTGACCTAAAATGGAAGAAAATGTGGTGAAGGTGCTTCCCTAAGATGTCCATATGAGATGTTCGAATTTTGTGCTGAAAGACTTTGGGTTCATATTAATTCTGTATGAAAGGTACAGAAAGAAAAAACGCAAAATATCGTTCCCAGTAATACTGGTAGTATTTGCTAATTCTACTAGAAATAGTTGAAATAACCCTGTAACTGTATGTGAATAATAATACCTACGTAGTTGATCATATACAGTAATTCGTGTGTAAATGCAGATTCAATAACACAGAAAGGGTAAGAAAAATATGCACAACTGGATTTGGAATGGAACCAGAATCTCTGTGCCAATGAATTAATCATTGGGTTCAATATTCTTTAGTACGAAGGTGAGGGAAAAATTGCTTAGCGTACTCCTTAAATCGGGTAGGGTTCACAGTTAATTCGTGTCTTTTCATTCTTAGTATAACATAGATTATTTGTTGTATCTTTATATGTCTATAAAATTATTAGAACGCTATGGCATGTTTATTATTTAATATTTTGAGTGTAATACAAAGTTCTTATTATTGTCTTTCTACAGATACATAAAACTTCATGTGGGCTATTTTAATTCCGACGGTCTTCTTGTGACTCATCCGAAAAAGACAGCATATCATTACTGTACCCATTCTCTATTACTGGATTTGCTTGCTTGTTTTCCACTTCAAATATTTGCTCCTAAACCAGATCCCATACCTACTTTTCCAGAGTGAGTAGTTTTTCATCTTGAATTTGAATATTTCACATCGACCATAGAAAAATTGATGTAGAATTTTACGATATCAATTAGATATGAGATTACTTTATTATAATCAGTACTTGCAGCATTTATTCCGAAGTTGATCGTCCGCCTGGTTTTAGACAAAAAGCGTAATAACAGCCACGAAAATTTAAAAATCATACATTTTAAGGACACCTTTAAAAGGTGTGACAGAGTAGTGTAGGGTAGAGTAGGGTCGGGTTAGGAAAGTTTGGAGCCATTTTGTTAAAAATTTAATAGAATGTCAGTTCTCGTCTTGGCGTAAGGATGCGAACTGGTGCGTCTCTATAAACCTACAGCCATGCTCAGAATACAAATGCTCATTACTTTCCCACAATCCAACCATATTTTAAGTAGTTTCCTCCCTTGCGAAATACAAGGGTTGGGTTTTTAGTAATGACAACAACGGTATATCTTGAGTAGTAGAGCACTTACAAGGTTCGAAGTTTTACAGGCCCTCAATATAATTACCAGCATTGTGAATCACGCGTTCCCAACGATGTGGAAGCCGCTGGATGCCGTTGGCAGTCCCTAATCTCTGGATAGTGCGGATGAAGCGATCGATCGCCCGGAGGAGATAATCGATTGTACGGAAGCGTGTCCAACGAAGTGGTTCCTTCGTCTTCGCGAAGAGATCGCAGGAACTTAAATCTGGAGAATATGGGGGTGATACAGCATTTTCCTCCCCAACGATGCAACAAATCAGTGACCACATCTGCTGAATGTGAACTTGGATTGTCAAGCAGAATGATGGATGGGTCCGTCAGGAAGTGGTATCGTTTTCGTCTTACAGCTTCTTGCACATTGTTTTGCAAAAACTTGCAGCAGACTCTGCAGTAACGGCGTTTCCTTGTGGACAGCATGGTTTGTGATTATACCATCCCAGTCGTATGCAATGATGAGCATAGCTTTTACATTGATTGAGATATCCCGAACTGTTGTTCTTCTCGGTGACCCAGGATGACGCCATTCATTTGGTTGCCATTTCAGCTGTGGTTCATACGCTCAGGCCCAGGTCTTATCAATAGCAATGATCTGCCGTAAAAAGGCCTCACCACGTTGATACCGCTCCAAGTGTGTTCAAGCGGCATCATTTCGCAGCCACTTATGTTTTTCCGTCAAATCATGTGGAACCTACCGTGAGGCGATTTTACGCAATCCTAGGTTTTTCTAAAGAATTTTCAGCACAGTCGAATGTGCTAATCCTGTATCGTTGGCCAATTGACGAATCGTGGCGTTTAGATCCGTTAGCACTGGCGCGTTTACGTTCTGCACATCTTCTTCACTTACAGGAGGATGACCGAAACAAGGCATGACTGTGACATTTTGTCGTCCGTCATTAAAGGATTTGACCCACATTGCTACTGTACGGTATGGTAATGCACTTGCAAAGTAAACATCTTGTAATACTTCGTAGCACTGTTTTGCATTCCTACCTCTAGCGCATTCAATTTTCAACCGGGCTCCCCTGATCTTGCTTCGTAAACATGATTGTATTCCGCGAGCACTCACGCAAGGTGACTGTAGTCCACGAGCGCTCACTCAGAACTGCCTTCTAACTGCTGGCACTGCGCGCACATGGAGGGGAGGGCAGGAGAGTTCTTGTGCTCTGAGGGAGGTTCGGCATCTAACCTACCGTTGGTATGAATTATAATAGATTGCTTTGTTCCCGAGTATAAGTATAGCAGTGTGGCCATTACTAAAAATACAACCCTTGTAGATTCATGTTTATAGCCACTTATAAAGAAAAATAAACATACCTCTCTCTACATATTTTAAGCACTCAAACGAAAAAATTATTCATTTCTTCCAGATAAAGTTTTAAAGTTTTGCTAGAAACGGACCTCTGAACCTTTAGAAACGAGGTTAGAACGAGATAAATTTCCACCGGTGATCAAACCCGGGCCTTACAGTTCATTGATAGGCATCTTACGGGCTGCGTTAGGCATAAAAGTATATATTATTTAAAGGAAGAACCCTCTAGTTTCCGTTATGTCTCGCAGTAACGAAGAAACCTTTGTAATGGTGAGAAAATTCGAGTCATTGACAATCCACGAAATAATACAAAAGTACAAAATACTTGGCAAAAGCTATTTTTGACACAAAATAGTAGCTTAAAGATTGCTATGGTTGCTTACCAAGGCATACTTTATTTCAAAAATGTTTCAAGGTGTACTTACAATACAAAATACTTTTAAAAAAATATTTTCGACAGAGAACACAGACTAACTGGGCTGAGCAATGGGCAGTAAGGAGTTTACCATGTAGTCTGTCCAATACATAAAACCAAGTGTTTCGTCAAAGTTCAAGACGTAAAAGGATAACGTTGTTCAAAAGAAGAACCCATGTTCATACGAACAAATGTAAACAGATATCAAATTTTACAGATTGATTCTTATTATAAGGCTTGTAAATAATGAGATCTCTGCCTCTACAGTTTAAATAAGCTCACGCCAAACAATAATTGAGCCAGTGTAATAAACATGTTAATGTTACTTAATACAATTGAGGGGGTGAGTGCAACAGTGGTCTAACTCACATTTTTAAAAATGGAGAAAAATCAAGTTAAGCTTAAACACATATAGTTTTTGGTACAGTATATATATGTACAATGTATGACACATTCAACCACTTGTGGTTGCTTTTGGTATATTGTGCAAAAAGCACATGTCTTTAACTTGATTTTTCTTCATTTTTAAAAAATGTAGGTTAGACCACTGTTGCGCTTACCCCCTCAGTTATTCTTCTGCCACAAGAAACATTAATATCAAGTAAGTAAGTAGGCCTACTAATTATTATTTATGAAATAACTTTGCACTAATGTTTAGGAAAAACATCACCCTTCTTTGAAGAGCTTACGCCCATGGAAGTTTAAAGTGAATCTGTTCAAATATTTGTTCCCTGAACGTTTTGAACACCCTTATATCACGCCTACAAAAAAATAAGTAATCGTAGTATGAAGTTGACTAAATAATCTATTCAAAATGTCAGCGTTAACTGTATGGCAAATGTAAGTAGAAACTGTAATCATGTATCACTACGTTAACAATATAAATGCAATGCTTTTTTTGGCGATACGACACTTCATGGCCATTTTAAGATTGATTTTATCCTTTTCATAAGTATAACTCACTTGGTATTCCAACTAAATTAATTTATTTTATATTGATTGGTGATAGTTATAACATATAAATTTAGACTACACAAAAATCGTACTTTTCAATCTTAACATTATTTTAGAGTATTTTCTTTATTTCAAACTGAACACGCATATCGGAGTCTTTGCTTGTATCCTTGATGTTGCTTAGAAAGGATTCCATTGACTGAATCATACAGTATTTGCAAAACTCAATGTCAACACATGACTATAGCACAGATTCTCAGTGAGTATCTTTCTCTACGTAAGAAATTACTGTTCTTTCCGCGGTTTCGCTCATCGTGGGCCTTTACAACTGAAATTCCAATCCTTTTCCTTAACTGCTTTTAATCTGCGGCAAATGAACCATGCCTCTCTCTCCGTATTTCGTCTGCCTTAGATTGGCTGCCCCACTCTACTGTTAATTATGTACTTTGTCAAACACTATTTTGCTGGATTCCATCTACTGTAGGCTTAATTAAACTTGTCCTTATACTGCTAGGACAATTCAACGTAATGTACTCAGTATATGTTTTCTACTTTCACTGCATGGTTCATGAATCTGGTCCTGTCGAACACTTATGGGACATGATGCGATCTAGACCTGACCACCAGTCGGGCTTCAACTACCATTTTTGTCCAGCTATGTCAAGATCTACAGACAGCATAGAATACCATTCCTCAAACAGTCACTCAATATCTACACAGCGCCTTCCCAAACAGCAGTGCTGGGCAAAATCAATTGAAATCAATTGCAATTGATCAATCAATTGAAAGTAATTGCTCTGAAAATCAATTGCAATTGATTTCAATTTGTAATTGACAATTAATTTCAATTGCAATTGAATTCAATCATAAAATTTGCAATTAAATTTTCGTCAATTGTTTATTGTTAATTGGTCACCAGGCAATTGAAACTTTTAATTGTTAATTGTCAATTGCAAAGGGTGAAATTGAAACATTCAATTGTTAATTGCAATTGACAATTGAAACTTGTAATTGTTAATTGTAATTGTTAATTGCAATTGAAATCAGCAATTAAAACTGAAGATAAGATGTGTGTATATTGTATTGTCAACTTGTTACTGATTTACATATTTCAAATAAGGTACTTATAAGAAATGCTGGATACCTACCATCCCTTTCCCCCCTGGGAAGAAAGCCGTGAAACTAAGTATTTTTTAAATATATTATGTTTATGGTTCTATCCCCTCGAAAGAACTCTATATGCCCGTCATGCATACAATAGGAATGAGCACGAGCGAGTTCGAGCGAGTTCTCTTTAAAACTCGACTCGACTCGAAGCAGACATCTTTGAGTTCGACTCGACATCTCGGCTCGAAAAATTTCCCCCAACTCGACTCGAATTCGGATCGAGTTTCCAGTCGAGTCGACCCAATTCGAGCTAAATCCTTTGTGTAGTTCCAGGTACTACTATCTTCAAGTATCCTACATAGACAATATAATTATCAATGATACTACTACTACTACTATAACTAATAATTATTATAACACCGTGTACCTGTATAAACATGGAATATAGGCGGTTTGTATCGGAATACTAAAAATTAGTTAACTGTCGATCTCGGTAGTCAAGAAATCTTCAGGAGGCAAGGACATCGGTCACGAGGTTCTTGGCTTGAGTTCAGGAGGAGCTCGAGCCAAAAATTGTTAGAAGTTATGGGACTCCAGCCAAACATGTTTAAAACTGTTCGACCCGGGTTTAGGGTTGTCAACGACTCAAGCGGCTCGCTCACAGCTCATTCACTTAGCGAGCCGAACCGAGAAGTGAGCCGAGCCAACAGCTCATCCAACAGAGCCAGCTCGAGCCGAACCGAACCGAGCTGATTGCTTACCTAAACCGAGCCGGTTCGAGCCATTGGCCTAGTTAAGCTAACTCGAACCCAGCCTATGGACTCGTTTCAACGGAGCTGGCTCGAGCCATTGGCTCCAATCGAGCCGAGTCGATAACTCGCCTTTACCGAGCCGGTTCAAGCCATTGGCTCAATTGAGCTCAGTCGATGGGTAATCCCAACCAAGCCAGCTCAAGCTGTACGCTCAGTTTAACCGAGCCGGGCTGGTTGACATCACTATTCCGGTTGGGCTTCTACTTTGGCTAAAAAATTGGACCGTGCAGTTCTCAGCTTTGATGGTAAGAACTACAAAAAATTATATGAAATCTTTAGTTTTACGTCCCACGCTTATGCCGGTTAGGCTAAAGAAGACGGTGATGATGGGAAATGAATGAAATGAAGAAAGTGGGAGGAAACGGGAGAACCCCGAGAAAATCCACGAGCACGGTGTTTGTCCACCACAAAGTCCAAACTGCGCGAGCTGGGATCGAACCAGAGACCTCAAGCACCGGAGGTGAACGTTCTACCACTGACCCACCGCGCCCCCTGGTAAGAACTACAGTATATACTTATATTGGTGCTCACGGCGTCATTAACTTGTTTCACCACCAACGAATTTCGAGATACTTTGTTTTGCATCTTTTGTGCGTGTTTTGTGTCGCTTTGTGCGCCCATTCTCACATTTTGTGCATCACCGGAAGTGGGTCAAAATGGGCCTACAAATATGACGGAACAAATTATTGCTCTTCCGCCACCAATGAATTTCGAGGTCGTTTCCTTCACATCGTTTTGTGCCGTTTTGTGCGTCTACTTCCGTTTTGTGCGTCACCAGAAGTGGGTCAAAATGGGCTTCCAAGATGGGACGAAAACGACCAAGAGTTCCGCTACTTTCGAATTTCGAGGTCGTTAATTTCACACCGCGTACCCTTTTGTGCGCCTATTTCGACGTTTTGTGCGTCACTGGAAGACGGTCAAAATGGGCCTCGAAGGTGGGACGAAAATGACCCACTTCTCCGCCACTACCGAATTTCGAGGTCCTTCCTTTTGCATCGACTACTGAATTTTCGTGCTGTTTCGTGGCCCCATTTCCACGTTTTGTGTGCCACCAGAAGTGGGTCAAAATGGACTTCCAAGATGGGACGAAAATGACCCACTGTTCCGCCACTATCGAATTTCGAGGTCGTTAATTTCACACCGCGTACCCTTTTGTGCGCCTATTTCGACGTTTTGTGCGTCACTGGAAGACGGTCAAAATGGGCCTCGAAGGTGGGACGAAAATGACCCACTTCTCCGCCACTACCGAATTTCGAGGTTCTTCCATTTGCATCGACTACTGAATTTTCGTGCTGTTTCGTGCCCCCATTTCCACGTTTTGTGTGTCACCAGAAGTGTGTCAAAATGGGCCTCCAAAGTGTGACCAAAATGACCCATTGTTCCGACACTATCGAATTTCTAGGTCGTTTCTTTTGCATCGTTTAGTGCCTTTTTTTTAAAGTTTTCTGCGCCTATTTCTCGTCTTGTGCGTCACCGGAAGTGAGTTAAACAGGCCTTTAAAGTGGGAGTTAAATGGCTCACTGTTCCGCCACTATCGAATTTCGGGGTCGGTTCTTTCGTGCCGTTTTGTGCCCTTATTTTCACGTTTTGCGCGTCACCAGAAGTGTGTCAAAATGGGCCTCCAAAGTGTGACGAAAATGACTCACTCCTCCGCCACTACCGAATTTCGAGGTCCTTCCTTTCGCATTGACGAGTGCCTGTTTTGTTACGTTTTGCCCCTATTTCCACGATTTGTTCGTCACTAGAAGTGTGTCAAGATGAGCCTCCAAGGTGTGACGAAAATGACCCACTGTTCCGACACTATCGAATTTCCAGATCGTTACTTTCGCATCGTTTAGTGCCTTTTTTTTAAGTTTTCTGCGCCTATTTCTCGTCTTGTGCATCACCCGAGGTGAGTTAAACTGGGCTTTAAAGTGGGAGTTAAATGGCTCACTGTTCCGCCACTATCGAATTTCGGGGTTGGTTCTTTCGCATCGTTTAGTGTGTATTTTGTACAGTTCTGTTCGCCTACTTCCACGTTTTGAGCATCACCAGAAATGCGTCAAAATGGTCGATCAATGTGTGAGGAAATAGAGCCATTGTTCCGCCACTATCGAATTCGGAGGTCGTTTCTTTCGCATCGTGTAGTGCCTGCTTTGTACTGTTTTGTGCTATTTCCACTTTAGTGCGACAACGAAAATGGGTCAAAATGGCCTACAAGTATAGCGGAATAACTTAATGCTGTTCCGTCACCATCGAATGTCGAGGTCGTTTTCTTCACTTTTTTTTTTTTGCATGATTTGTGTCGCTTTGTGCACCAGTGGGAGAGGGTCAAAATGGACCTTGAAAGTGGAATGGATATGTCTTTTTCTGCCATATTTGTAGGTCGTCTTTGACCCACTTTCGTTGTCCTACAAAACGTGAAAATATGTGCAGTAATGGTAAAAACATGCACTAAACAATGCGAAAAAGCGACCTTGAAATTCGATACTGGTGGGAGAGTGGGTCATTTTTCTTCCCACATTGAATGCCCATTTTGACCCACTACCATTGATTCGCAAAACGTTGAAATAGGTTTACAATACGGTAGAAAACACGCACAAGATGATGTGAAGGAAACGACCTCGAAATCGTTCCTGACGGAACAGCATTAACTTGTTCCACCATATTTGTAGGATAACATTGACCCATTTCCGGTGACGCAGAAAACGAGGAAATAGGCGCACAAAACGACCCAAAAATTTCCATGTAATTAAGCTAAATTTCCATTTAAGTTTGTAAGCTTAATTATATGGAAAATTTTATACATTTTTCCTTTACGTTGGTCTACTTTACGTTGATTTGGGACTTTTAAATTTTATTCAGTTTTCCACTGAAAAGTATCTATAATTTAACAAGGAAATAATTATTAATTATAATTATTATCTATATAATTGAATTCATTGTAATTTGTTCCATAACAAACACTTTACCATTTCGTACTAGCTGTTATGCCCGTTCTTCAAAATGGATCAGATAAAATATCAATGTAAACGAACTGAACAACGGGAGAACAATTAAGAAACATTTCTAAAATTGGATATGTTTTGTGTGAATATATATCCAACAACGTACATGTGTTTTCATTGGGAAGGCCGATGGGGGTTGAATTTGAACGTATACACTATCGGGGGTGTCACTATACGTCTGAGTAACCCTAATAAATATGGATTCGACACAAATTCTACTACTTTTACATGTCCCGGTGAACCACCCCTCAGACCCCTTGGTTCGTATTGTGAAAAAATCTCCTCTGGCCCCCACCAACCCCCAACCAATACCGCGAAAACTATGAATGTGACACTAGCATCTATCATTTTCTACTACTTTTTACATATGCCGGTAAAAGTCCCTATAATCCTCTGGTTCCAATTAAAAAAAATGCCTCTGGACCACAGCCGATGGGGGCTGTATTTGGAAGTCAACGCCTGTGGAAGTATCACCATTCATCTCAGCGACAGCGAAAACTATGGATTTGACACTAATATCGGTCACTTTCCATTATTTTTACATGTCTCGTAATTCCCCACCCCCGGTGACTCCCGGCCCGCATACAATGGTGGCTAAATTTGAAAATCATCGCTAATGAAAGTATCACCATTGATCTCAGCCACCGCGAAAACTACGGATTTGACATCGGTCATTGTGGATTATTTTTACATGTCTCGTGATCCCCTTTATAATGCCACCCTTTCTTAGCTGATGGGGGCTAAATATGAAAGTAAACGTGGTCTTGAGTTTCACCATTGAGCTCAGCTATCCCGAAAACTATGGATTTGACATTAATATCGGTCATTTTCGATTATTTTTACATGTCTCGGAATTCCCCCCTCTGGTGACCCAAGGCCTGCATACAACGGTGGATGAATTTGAAAGTCATCGTTAATGGTAGTGTCGTCATTGATATCAGCAACCGCGAAAACTATGGATTTGACACTAATATCGGTCATTTTGGATTACTTTTACGTTTCGGTATCCTCCCCTTCGTTGACCCACGGCCCGCAGCCGAACACGGTGAATTTGGAAGTTAATGCGAGTTTCACCATGAATCTCAGCGACCGCGAAAACTATGAAATCGACACTGATATCGTTCTACTTTTACATGTCCCGGTAAACGCCCCCCTGAGACCCCCTGGTTGGAATTTTGTTGAAAACGCTTTGCCTTGGTGTGGGACCTGGACCAAGGTATCTTTGACCAAAATTTGGTAACTCTCGGTCGACTTTTCTGGTCCCCAGGCCGGTCCTGGTAAGCGTCCCCTGGAGACCCCCTAGTAAGGAATTAAAAAAAAAACTCTTCGTCTTGGTCTGGGGATTAGACCAAGCTACCCGTGACCAAATTTTGAAAAGCTTCGGTCCACTCGTATCGTCCACAGGCCGCACAAAGATAGACAGACAGACACATGAACAAACTCTATTTTATTTATATTAGAAAGGTCAGATCCGCCGTTATTGTATTAGTGCGGTGCTTGAGCGATTGATCGTAGAAATTCAAACTCCGATGAGTTGAGTTGATTTTGAGTTTAACGTCCCGTTCAGCAGTGAGGCTATATGAGACGTGGACCTACTGATTAACGTGAAATCCGAACCACATGAGCTCCCGCCGGGAATCGAACCCGGGTCTCCCACGCAAAAGGCGCGTACGCTAATCAAACTCCGATGAGTGATAATTTTATAGGCTTGTTTTATTACAAGTTTAAACTCTTTAGTCAGTAGAGAAGAGGTCGTGAATCATGGGTGAGAGTTGATGACAATGGGTTTTGGTGGGTCTGTGGGTCACAGTGGGAAAGAGTGGTTTATGGTGGGTGGTGGGTCAGAGTGGGTCACTGTGGGTCGTGGGTCACGACGGGTGGTGAGTCAATTGGTCGTGGCTAAAGTTTTCATTGCCCCACGCCCTCTCTGAACTACTGTGTTGAAAATTAATCAGTGAAAATCAATTGCAATTGATCAATCAATTGAAAGTAATTGCTGTGGAAATCAATTGCAATTGAATCAATTGCCAATTAATTTCAATTGCAATTGAATTACAGAATTCAATTGCAATTACTTTCCACTGCAATTACTTTCAATCAATTGATCAATTGCAATTGATTCTCCTTTTTCAATGGCCAACTGCAATTAACAATTAACCATTACTTATTTCAATTGTTAATTGCAATTAACAATTAAATTTACAGATTAATTGTTAATTGTTAATTCAATTGAAATTTGCCCAACACTGCCAAACAGATGCTTCTGTGGCTACTCGAAGTGGTGGCATGTGATATTACTAAATGCTGAATACTGTATGTTGATCTAACGTTTTCTAGAACATGGACTGGATGCCACACAGGCGCAATATTAGAATCGCCACCACCTACAATAACCTTCTTGTATTCGTAAACATTGCGTGAAATACATTGCTGACCCATCCAATCCATAGACCGCAACATCCTTGAACACCTGTGATCAGTTCTTGAGCTTAGAATCCGCAGCAAATAGCCTTCTCTATCCTCCATATTTTGTATTTCCCAGGAAAGATTCTAATTTAGAAACAGATCTAGACATTTAGTTGTATTTGAGTAAATTATTTTTTTCACTATTTGACATTATATTAATATACTTGAAATATTTGTTCTGAGTAATGTAATGGAAATGTAAGCACGTAAACTTTCCTGTATTTAACTTTAGTTTGTTATGGGCAATTTTCTCAACTATGAGTGGCACCACCAATTTTATCGAAGATAACATCACAACATTTTCTTGTTACAGTTAGGTTTGTGTCATATACACACTTAATTGTATTTGCTTATGTGATTTGGCAAGTTACAAGATACGGGGAATACTATTGACAGTGCTTTTAAATTGAGATTTATGGATTCTTGATTTAGTTGTCTTTAATTTAAATAATATTTCAACAGCTTGACACGTTTTGTTAAAAAAAAAAAAAAAAAAAAGATTTAATCCATGTGTTAGGAATCCCTGTTAAGCAATAACTATTAAGTTATGGCTGAGAATGACGTGATGTACAGAGCTGAAAGCTTTGGATGATCTAGAAACATTCCCATGCATTTTCCCTTCAATGATGGCTTCTGCGACATCATTGAAGTAATTATAAATTACAATTTCATTTTATTCGTGTTCTTGGGAACCAAACTGTGTTCGTGAAATTGCATTTTGAGTAGATAAGTGGTATAATTCGATTGAGAATTGCTTTTTCCTCTGATTTTTAAAAATGAAGACAACAAGTTATCAAATGGCCTTCGATATTTGCTTTGGCCAATTTTATTTATGGTGGTTTAACCTCTGCGTTTTTTAGCTTCTCACTGTCTGGATATATTTGTTGAAAAGACATACTTATTATAAGGTAGAATAACGTTTCCTTGATACTCATATAATGTAATTGCTGTTTACACACACACACACACACACACACACACACATATATATATATATATATATATATATATATATATATATATATAGATAGATAGATAGATAGATAGATAGATAGATAGATAGATAGATAGATAGATAGATAGATAGATGTCATTTTATCAAGGCCGAAAGGCCATTTGATTTTTAACATCACTTTGAAATTCTACATCTGTTTTTCTGAGGTTGTGCGCACAACTATATCCTCGATATTTGTACTATTCGTACCGCTGCTTAGGTGTAGTTTTTCATTAAGAATGTAGTTGTTATGAATACTTATGTAACAATTATTAAAAGTTTACAATACAGTCTGGATTTGTAACTTCTTTCTCATTAATATCGATTTCTAATTTCATTTTTTTTGTTTGTTTGTTTTGCTGTTATTAATTCATTCCTGAGACTCAAATACTTAACGTTCTCTGTGGCTTTTCCATTTAACCTTTAACTATTTTAAGTATTTCAGTGTATTTTTTTATTATTTTATTATTATTTCATTTATTATGTTTGTTATTTCTTTATTTAGGTTTATCATAATCTGTTTTATTTTTTATATTTTTTTTACTTGGTCAAACATTAATTCTTTCACCACTGTTTCATGCCTTTGTTAGCTCTTCTTAAAAGGTTGGAAGTACTTTAAATTAGAGATATTTGTTAATTAATTTACGTGATGGGGATAAATAGCTTCACTGTTCGTGCCTCCATTAAACCCTTCAACCAACAATAAATTAAACAGATGGAATAATAGAGGAACTGAAAATGTTGCTAAAAAGTTATCATTATGCAATTTATTCTTACAGCCATTTAAGAGTTATAAATACCAAAGCATATGTTCTGCGATGGAATCGCGTGCTACAAGTCTACAGAGTGCCTTTGTCACTAAACTATTTTCTATCGAGGAGAAAACTAAATTATGAATTGTACAGGTAAGAACTGAATCCTTCTACTATAATATATTTTCCTTCTATTTCGAAGTATTATTTCTAGATCGTTTCTAAACGTAAAATAGTAAAATTCAAAAAATTAGCATTCTAACTATTTTATTAGGTTCGTGTGATTGAAATGATGTGTGTTACTGATGTGTGTCACTTTCAAATGTCAAATGAATTAAAACTATAATATATCGTTATAGTTATATATAACTGTATTGTTATATATCGTTATTCAAAAGTAATTTCCGGAAAGCAGTGCTCTCAACGGGTCGGATCGGATCAGGTCGGGTTGAAGACCTACCCGACCCGACCCGTGACCCGAATTGGCTGACCCGACCCGACCCGAGTGACCCGACCTGTGATCCGATCGGATTGACCTGACCCGACAACCAGACCCGAGCTGACCCGACTGACCCGACCCGAGAACCCAACCCGAGTTGACCCGACCTGACCCGTAACCCGACCCGTTTAAGAGCACTATGGTCACGACACTGGGTGAACGCCAAAATGCACTCCCATTGGGAATTAAACCTGGACCATGTGTACCAAAGTCTTACACGTTAACCACTAGCTAGATCAAGCGAGGGATTTGCATATGCATCTTAATAAATATTTGGCACTTTTGAGGTTTGGTTATTTCTTTTTATAATTGATACCAATGTCCGACGTGGGAGATATTTATTTTGTCTTGCTTTAGTTCTATATGACGAAATTTTTATTCAAGGTCAGTGTCCTCACCTGCTCGGACGGCAGGGGGTCTTCTCGGAAGGCAGTAGCAAGACTCTCTTGGCGGAGACAAAAGGAAATCGTTTAACTACAATGATAAGGATTGAGGAAACGGGAGAACACCTGTGATTTTTTCCAACCCTTCAACTTTCATTCCAAAATAGGTTCTTATGATTCCGGGACCCGCGCTACTTTGATTTTTCTTTCTCGGTAATTAAAACGTATTTTACAGTATATATATATAGTTGCAAGTAAGAAGATACATAATATGAATTTTGTAATTTAAAATTTAAAAATACAGTATGATAATTAATTATAAAGTACTAATTTTATTTCATCACTTACAGACCAACAAATAAGATTCAAACAATTCGCACCCTGGGTCTTGGTCATCAATACTGCATCTTATTCTTTGTCTTGCACAGTCAAATCTTGGTCCTGCATTTCGTAGTCTTGGTAGTCTTTCATGCTATACAAGAGCCAAGAATGCTCGCCTCATCGGTACAAATGAAGACCAAGTGTGATTTTGATTATGGTCTTTCATACTATACGGAAAGCAAGAAAATTTGCTCATCGCTACTTGGTGATCACCAAAACAAGGCCAAGAGGAAGATTTCTATGCACTTCGTCTTGCATATCCAATCTTTATCTTATTCTTGTATCGATGTTCTTGGGCTTGGTGAAGTGAAATGAAATATTCAGTTTAAGGTCCCTCGATTCTGCACCGAGGCTAAGGGGTATGGTGACCATGAGAAATGAATGCAATGGTGGAATGAAGAAAGTGGGAGGAAACAGAACCTCGAGAGAACCCACTACACGGCGTTTCTCCACCACAAAGCCCAGTTAGCACAAGCTGGGATCGAACCATGGACACCATGCACCAGGGATGGATTCTCTACCACTGAGCCACCGCGGCCCTGCTTGCGCTTGGTCGTCCATATCCAATCTTTCTTTTGGCCTTGCTTAAACAACGTCTAGTTTTGTTCTAAATCCAGACTCCATATTGACGTGTAATATTACAGTCGATTGGTAAAATCAATCTTCCACATTTAAAAATTAAAGTACACACAAGTACAAAAATAAACATTTATCATAAAAACACTAGCTGCAAGTGTTCAAAATAGATTTATGGCTTCTATAAAATCAATTGAAAATTGCTATTTTTAATTAGGCAGCTAGTGAAAAACAACAGCTTTCGACTCCAGTCGAGTTTAGCTCAACCTAAACTTAGTTGACGAAAGTGAACTGACCCGACAACCCGACCCGAGCGGACCCGATTGACCCGATCCGACAACCCGACCCGAGCTGACCCGATTGACCCGACCCGGTAATCCGACCCGAGCTGACCCGACTGACCCCACCCGACAACCCGACCCGAGTTGACCCGACCCGACCGGACCTGTAACCCGACTCGAGCTGACCCGGGTGGGGTCAACCCGACCCGTTCGAGAGCACTACCGGTATGTCACACGGTTTTGAGATCGCTAAACTATTCCATTGTATCCTTTTGTGATTGTATCCCATGATTATAGCAATCTGATATCTACCATGCGAAGAAATCTTTAACCGGGCGTTAAACCACCTGCACATCATGGAATTTCTTCCCTGCCAAGAAGTGATCGAGATGTCGTCGGTGGGAGTGACGTCAGGAAAATACTGGAAATAAGGAAGAATTTCATAGTAAATAAGGAGGCCCATTTGAGTTTCGTAGTTAAACTTTATAATGTTACGATGATGATGCAACTATTTCATTTTTTATCTGTGAAGACGGTAAGACCTGATTTATTATTCAGTAAAAAGCCAACAAAATTTATACTGACACTAAGACCACTCACTACTTTTTGAACAAAATTATTTTGCTGAGATAAGAGCTACGAGGCTTAAGACAACGCTCGCCAGGCGGTGACAGAGATCTCACGCGATTAGTCAGTGTAGTCTCGTGCGTTGAATGGGGAAGGACGACGATATGTCAGAGTTTAATAGGGTGACTACATGGCTGGGAGCAGCGCGATCTACCATGCTTATTGTATTTCAAAACTGGGAAAAGAACAGTGAAACCAGCATCGAAGCAAACAACAAAAAGTGGGGCGACCACATCTCATCAAAAATGCCGGATGTCTAGACTCTCGATGTTGGTACAACAGAATAGGGGAAAACTATATCATAATATAATAATAATACTAATACAAATATAATAATAATCAATTATGTGCACTTTTGCATATGAGTGACCCACTAGATAGAACATAAAAAGTCAAAACTGTGTTCTCTGTAAATTTTACGTGTCTCATGAACGCGGCAAGAGGGGGCCCGTTTAATATTTTTGCGGGGAGGCCCATTCGTCCTTAGTTAAGACACTGTACCAGTTAAGAGGCAATATACAAAACTCATATATAATATATAGTGGATTAGTTCGCCCGAAGTTCGTGATTTCCAAAAGCCGAAAAAATAAGAACTACAATGTCTGGTTAATCAAGATGATCTCAATCTGCAACCATATACTTTCTACACCACTCAGCAAACGATTGGGTTTCATGGCAAAGAAGTCTGGGATCTGTAATAAGAGGAAATTCCCAACCACACATTGTACGACTCAATGATCAGGAAATGTCTTAACCTCCAAAGAAATGATCTAGAAGCCTGATAGTCAATGGGAGAGATATCAGAGAAACATTGTGTATAAAGAAAGTCTTCATACTGCAACTCGTGAAAAGAATGTACCGTCCTTTGAGCGATATGTGAGCATGCATTTTTGTGCATCATGCTTGTTGGTAATTGCTGGATGCTTGAGGACAAGTAAGCGGTGTATTTCATTGTGTTAAGGACAGTAAAGACCCACAGTAATAATTTCACCACGACAAAAAGAGATATAATGAATCACACCACCATAAAAACAACAAGACATTCTGTGGGTTTTGAAAAACGTCCAAGACATTGAACACAATCCAACCAGTATTCTAACAGTTTACGATTATCATCACTGATCCAGTTTCATCAGAAATGGCAACCACATGCATAAAATCTTTTTTTTCGGAACTCCATACAATCAGAAAATTGGACACATTGAGATAGCAATCCTTTTGCCCGGTATCAACGCATGTATGCACCTGTGAGCCCACCTTTTAACCTTACCGATTACACCAACAATTCGAACGACACTGGTAGGTTGTATACTTAAGTCGTCTGCAATTACATAACCGAGCGACTTTTTCCACGGTGTCCTTGAAGGGCTACCACAAATATTGTGTAGGTTGATGTCTGAGGGGTTCATATTGCAAGACTGTCATAGGAACGAAATTTCGCTAACCAACGACGTATAGTGTTAAATTCGCCATTCTTAGCCCAAATGCACTTATTATGCGTTTTGCGGTTTATTGTACACTCCGCATCAAAAATTGCAACAGTTAACGTCGTGCAGTTAGGCCACCAAATACACACCTTCTAATCCCATAATCGTGTCAGGTAAAGAGACCTCATCTCCCTCTTCCTTCTATCCCACACAATAATTACCTAACAACATGAGCGCAATTCTTATTTCAAACTACACATGTATTAGTTTCCATTAAACGAAATAACAAAACCGACACAAAACAAGATTCAGAAGTTGATGTAGGAAGAAACTCAAACACATACAATGAAAAATTGAAACCAATTTTTGTCTATTACACAGACATTCAGAAATGAGGCAGAGAGAGAGAGAGGGAGAGAGAGAGAGAAGAGGAGAGGAGAAGAAGAAAAAGAAAAGGGAGAACAGATTAAACTATGGAATTCAAACCTAGCAAGAAAAGAACTTAACATTATAAAGTTAAGTTTCCAAAAATCTAACAGTAATATAGAAATAACGATTGTCTTTACATATTTTTCATAACTATTCGAATATATAGAGGATGCTTTAAATATTCATCATGTCACTTTCATAGTGGACAGCATACTCAATTTCCAGTAGAACTGTATAACTCCGAGACACATCAAGGATATTGTTAAAAGTTTAAGGATAATGTCAAAAGGAAAAAGTCGCATGCTTTGTCTCCGCGTGGTTCGATTGGAAAATTCATTGCACGCACTGATCCAAAATTCATTCTAATATACCCAGTAGATAGCGTTGGTCATATCCCCCATTTCAGACTACTAATGCAAACTTAACAAAAAAACAAACAAAAAATCGAAACGAAAAGAAAAAGAAAGAAAGAGAAAATTAAAGAGTGCTATTTTACTGCTAAATTTCTATTACAAACCCTATATTAAAACTCCAAACTGTATCGTAATGAAAAGTTATAAATGTTTGAATGAAAAAGTTTATGTTCCTCATAGATGTAGCATGTTTGAAATTTCAACGTGAATAAAATACATTGAATTATAGGATGGAAACAAATTTTCGGTCGAACTAGTACAAATAAAAGTTTGTTTTCAAATAACCAAAGTGGTTATGATTTTCTAGTCTTTTCCGAAGATGTATCTGTTCCGAACATCCAGCATTGATTTCATCTCTTCCGGATATAACGTAATTCGCGCAGATAGAATGAACACGCTAAGCGCTCAAACGGAACGTCGTGTCAGTCGGATAATGTTTGTTTGTTTATAGACTACCAGTGGGTCCAGGATTCAAATCCGTAGTGGCCCGGTATTTCGATTGAGGCTTGGTAACCCAGAGGTGATCAGGACTGGGGATGTTATCGCCAGAGCACGAAAAACGCGTAGCCGAAGTTCCCAGGTAATTAGATTCTCCAGACCAAGTATATTGCGCTCTTGCTCCGTTTTAACTTTGGAACATGAATCGTGTGTGTGTGTGTGTGAAAAAAAGAGAGGGGGAGAAGTGAAAGATGCAAAGACGCGATAGGAAAACGTCAAGAAAGAGAGAAGGGGACGAATATAAATATGAAACATACTTATCATTGCAGTGTACGATGTAGAACACACACGCTGTTTACTCGAATTATCGCCAGTGATGCTTTGTAAGTTCTCCAACAGAAGATGAATATCTGCAGCCATTATTTTATGCGAAAAAATCATACTACCTAATGTGAAATTGAACCAAGATTTTTCCGTTTGGAAGTCTGGCACGCTACCACTACACCACCGATTACTTTGGCCAAACTTTGTTTAACAAATGATGTACTGTTACTTTGTGAGAACGATAGCACGTAAAATGTATACTGCAGTTCAATGATGTCTTTGGGAGTGTCCTAGTAATCCCCTTGCTTTTTCCCAACCAACAGTCGTAAATCATCTCTATCGTGATACAGGTATTTGCTTCCGCATCGTTACATATTGTTTGCCCAATATGATAAGTAGATCCTTCACAATGACTTTGTAAAAAAATTAACCTTGTCGTGAACAGGATTTGAACTTTTGTTAGACATCCATATTATTCATAAGGCCATTACGTTACACCTACACTATGAGGCCACCTGTAATTACAAGCCAATTATTAGTTACTATAGCCCTTATGTTTGGAACGAACCTAAATGCATAACGAAATTCATTTACTCGACGGCCTAGAGAGAAATTAGTGCCCACTAGTAAAGGAAAAACCTACAATCCAGGAAGAATTACAAAAATAAAACATATTTGGAGTAATTTCGCCGTGCAAGTTCAAAAGTATGTGAATAGTAATAATAATAATAATAATAATAATAATAATAATAATAATAATAATAATAATAATAATAATAATAATAAAATGTTCACATTCACAGCATAGTTACCTATTATATTATTATTATTATTACTATTATTATTATTATTATTATTATTATTATTATTACTAGCAGCAATTGAGCGATCCGTTGGGCTAAATTGAGAAAAATAGTAATATGTTCCGTTACTCAGTAACTCTTTAGTATTACTAAAGAGCTCTTTGATATCGGTCATTTCTGATGAGTTTTATATATCCCCCATCCACGCTATGTTGTGGAACACGGCATCTACAGTGTCATTGTTCATCTTAGGGAGCCGGAAAACTATGAATTCGACACTGATATTGGTTATGTCGATCGTTTTTACATGTCTTTCCCTCTTCCAAGTTGCTGGGCTGAATTTTCTTTTAAACATCATCAGATGCATCACTGTTAATCTCAGCGACTCCAAAAATTCTAGATTCGTCACTAATACCGGTCATTTTTCGTTCTTTTTGAAATGTCGCTCCCCCTCCCCATCTCTTAAGTTACACCGTCATAGTGATATGACAGAAATCATCACAGGTTCGAACTTCATCTAATTTGAATATTTGATCGAGATTGGTTTGGTGGTTCAAGAGTTATTAAGTTTAATTTATATATATATATCTCCCTCTAACATTCCGCTCTCTAAGTTCTACCGTAAAAGTGAAATGATGAAAATCATCTCAGGTCCGAACCTCACCTATGCTAAAAATTTGATCTACATTTATCCTTTGTTTCACGAGTTATCAAGTTTTATTTATACATTTTAACTCCTCCCTCCCCTCAACCCTAACTTATATCGTCAAAGTAAATAGATAAATACCATCTTATGCCCTAACCTCATTTATGTTGAAAATTTAATCGAGATCGGTCGGGTGGTGTCACAGAGACAGTCACTTTCATTTTCATTTTTTTTACATATATCTCCTTCTCCCCAGCTCCTACGTTCCAGCGTCAAACTGAAAAGATAAAAGTCGTCCCAGATTCGAAGCTTAGTTATGTTGAAAGTTTGATAGAGATCGGTCTGGTAGTTCAAGAGTTAATACGTTTTATTCATTCTTATATATCAACCCTCCTCCCCTTCTCGCCTCCACCACTTAAGTTCTACCGTTAAAATGAAATGATAGAAAAGCTTCCCAGGACCGAACCTTATCAATGTTGGAAATTTGATGGAGATCGGTCGTGTGGTTCAAGAGATTAGGAGCCAAAAACATAGTTACTTTAAATTTTATAATATAGGTTATTATTATTATTATTATTATTATTATTATTATTATTATTATTATTATTATTATTATTATTATTATTATTATTATTATTATTAGCAGTAGTAGTAGTAGTAGTAGTAGTAGTAGTAGTTAAAGTACGAAGTTCCAAATCAGGCGATGCAGTATTTACGTAAACTAAATGATAATTTATGTGCGTACTTTTAAACTTGCACGGCGAAATTACTGCAAAATATGTTTTATTTCTCTACTATTTCCTAGATTGTATGTTTTTCCTTTATTTGTGAGTACAAATTGCTACCTAGGCCGTCGAATAAATCAATTTCATTGTACACTTTAGTGCAAATAACGTTACAGGAAGAAGCCGGTTCGTTCCAAAGATCAGGGCTAAAGTAAGTAATCTTCGACATTTAATTACAGGTGGCATGATAGTATAGAGGTAACGTAATGGCCTTATGAATAATACAGCTATCTAACAGGTTTAAATCATGTTCATACCAACGTTAATTTTTTTAGAAAGTCATTGTGAAGATTCGACTTATCATACAGGGCAAGAAATACGTAAGAATGTGGAAGCAGAAACCTGTATAATGATAGATACGATTTACGAATGCTGGTGGGGAAAGGACAAGGGAATTACCAGGACATTCCAAAGACATCATTGATCTGCAGTACACACGTTTAGTGTTATCATTCTCAGAAGGAAAGACTACACCATTTGTTAAAAAATTACCCAAAGCGATTGGGGTGTAGTGGTAGAGTGCCAGTCTTGCAAATGAAAAATCTTGGTTCGATTCCCCGTCAGGCAGCATGATCATTTCGCATAAAATAATGGCTGCAAAGAGAGATTGATCTTTTGATGGAGAACTTACAAAGCATCACTGGCGATAATTCGAGTAAACAGTGTGTATTTCTACACCATACACTGCAATGATAAGTATGTTTCATATTTATATTTGTCTCCCGCTCTCTCTCTTTCTTCACGTTCCCCTAACCTGTCTTTGCATCTTTCACTTCTCTCCTCTCTCTCTCACACACACACACACATACAAGTACTTAATGTGCGGGTGCGTGTTCCAAAGTTATAACACATCAAGAGCGCAATATACAAAATATGGAGAATCTAATTATCTGGGAACTTCGGCGTCGTGTTTTCCGTGCTCTGGCGATAACATCCCCAGTCCTGATCACCTCTGACAGAAATAGTGTTTAATCGCAAGGGAATAAAAAATCACTTTTTTATCCTCTGGTGTCTCAATCGAATTACCGGATCACTACGGATTTGAATCCTCGACCCAGTGGTGGTTTATAACCTAACCAACATCATCCAACTAACACGATGATCCGTTTGAGCTCTTAGTCTGTTCATTCTATCTGTGCGAATTACGTTATATCCGGAGAGATGAAATCAATGCTGAATGTTCGGAACAGATACATCTTCGGAAAAGACTAGAAAATCATAACCACTTTGGTTATTTGATACCAATATTTTATTTATACTAGTTCGACACAAAATTTGTTTCCATCTTATAATTCAATGTATTTTATTCACGTTGAAATTTCAAACATGCTACGTCTATGAGGAACATAAACTTTTTCATTCAAACATTTATAACTTTTCATTACGATACAGTTTGGAGTTTTAATATAGGGTTTGTAATAGAAATTTAGCAGTAAAATAGCACTCTTTAATTTTCTCTTTCTTTCTTTTTCTTTTCGTTTCGATTTTTTGTTTGTTTTTTTGTTAAGTTTGCATTAGTAGTCTGAAATGGGGGATATGACCAACGCTATCTACTGGGTATATTAGAATATATTTTGGATCAGTGCGTGCAATGAATTTTGCAATCGAATCACGCGGAAACAAAGCATGTGACTTTTTCCTTTTGACATTATCCTTAAA
Organism: Thermobia domestica; assembly: GCF_964235325.1. Lineage (NCBI taxonomy): Eukaryota > Metazoa > Arthropoda > Insecta > Zygentoma > Lepismatidae > Thermobia > Thermobia domestica. The sequence goes on along the minus strand of NC_137469.1, from coordinate 130,855,264 downwards.
CTTTTAACAATATCCTTGATGTGTCTCGGAGTTATACAGTTCTACTGGAAATTGAGTATGCTGTCCACTATGAAAGTGACATGATGAATATTTAAAGCATCCTCTATATATTCGAATAGTTATGAAAAATATGTAAAGACAATCGTTATTTCTACATTACTGTTAGATTTTTGGAAACTTAACTTCATAATGTTAGGTTCTTGCTAGGTTTGAATTCCAGTTTAATCTGTTCTCCCTTTTCTTTTTCTTCTTCTCCTCTCCTCTTCTCTCTCTCTCTCTGCCTCATTTCTGAATGTCTGTGTAATAGACATAAATTGGTTTCAATTTTTCATTATAAGTGTTTCAGTTTCTCCTTACACCATCTTATGAATCTTGTTTTGTCTCGGTTTTGTTATTTCATTTTATAGAAACTAATAAATGCATAGTTTGAAATAAGAATTGCGCTGATTTTTTTTAGCTAATTTTAGTATGTGAGAGAGGAAAGGAGGAGAGAGAGGGAGTCTCGTTACCTGACAGGATCATGGGATAAGAAGGTGTAAATTGGGTGCCTAACTTCACGACGTTAGCTATCGCAATTTTTTTTTATGCGGAGTGTAGAAAATGTCCTAGTTTGAATCTGTGGAAAAAAATCACTTATAATCATAAGTTAGGTTATGTTCTCCATTCTATACTTTCATGCCATGCTATTCAACAACGGTCTGCCCCCTAACTGAATATTCCAGTTTGACTGTTTGGCTAAATGTGTACTGAGTTGGTGTCCTTAGATGTGTGACTTTATTTCGCGCAGGGTGTTTAAAGAGTATCATTACTCTAAGAATTCATGGAATTAGTCCATAAAAGAAAAAAAAACGTGGAGCAAGGTAAATGAAAAACCTAGTAGTACGAATTAGATACGCTTCATTCTGTTGGTTTCAACTAAAATAGTCATTTCCGAATTTGCTGACGTTACGATGTCAGAGCAGAGTACTATTAGCAGTGAGCGGGGAGACATTGTTGCTAAAGTGATCTTTACAATAATCCACAACGCATGGGATGTTCTTGTTTGATTCTAACTGCATCGCCTTTGTCACTGACATGTCTACTTCTGTTTCTTATTCTTTTGGTATGGTTCGTTGAGACTGGGAGAATCTAATCTGGCTGTCAAATAATAGGACATTAAGTTGAAAATGAATAACTCAAATCTACAATGAAATACAATAAATCTACAGGGAACTACAATATTATTTTAATAGATCGTCACTTTGGGAAAAGTTACTTAAGTACGAAATTGAGAAAAATCATTTCATTTCTGAGAGCTTAATACTATAATTTTGCTAGGATGGATTTAGGAGGAAGCTACTTAAACTTGAGGAAAAGTCATTTATTAGAAACTTTGGGAGAATTGATTTTGAAATAAAATGGTGTAATTGTACTGTTTTCTTGAATAAGAAATAATTACTACGGTCCACTTTCCCAAAACCTACTTAAAGCCAAGCTGTTCTTTTTCCGGCCTTGATATCTAAGTACATGTATGCAACAAAATTGTCAGTTTGTGTGTTTCAAACTTGACGTAATGTGCGACAGCGTGCTAGAGCAGATTCCAGTGATGAAGTGCGGCACCGAGAAGTGCATCAACCTCTGGTTTGATAAGCAACACGTTGATAGTGCTGTCATTAATTTATGTTAATGATACGTGTTGAGGTGTAGATATAGCTTCTCTTCATGCTAATTTGCTCACTTATCCGTCAGACCTAGAGATAGAAGGGCTGAAGTATAGGGCAGATTTGTCGGAGTGAAAACGAGTGATCCTTTACTTTGAATACAAAAGCACTAAACAGTGCTTGAGATAAAAGATACGGCTAAATATTTTTGAAATAGAAGTTCCAGGACTAATGCTGGAACTCTGTAACTGCTTATGACAGTAAATTATTTATCATATGAGATTAGTACTATGAATTCTATTTTCGTAGGTGATGTGAACATCTAGTAACGAGAGCATTTCGATGAGACCTTGGTTCCTAGTCTCATAGATTCTAAATAAAACAAAAATCGAACAAAAGTTAGGTTAATTAGTAGCACAAACTTAAAGGATGATCAGAACTGTTTAATTGTCATACCCTAGATTTTCTTTCTCGATCTGGCTCATTCTTCTTTGTGGTTGGGGTGAAGCTCATTCTTTATCATGCCGACAATCTGACTGGTATAGATCGCGTTATCCTCCGAACGACTGTTTGACGGTCCACTTCTTCGGTAGTCAGAAACTCCCATTCTGAAATCCAGCGTGGCCTTTAAACCTGATCATGGTATAGGGTACTCTCATGGTAATTACTTCTGATTTTTTCGTACTTCTCTGTTGATCATTTTCCAAACTTACTGTAACATGTAATACTCGTCCGTTGTTACATGTAAGAATGCACGACGAACGAAACCACGATGTCTTTTATGACTTACCTCTAATTATCAATGACAATTGCAACCAATGTTTCATTGATGGCTAATGTTGAGAGGATCATAAGTGATATCTTTACCAAGTTTTAATATGTCCTACAAAAGAATGTTATCATATAGCATTTGATAACAAATATAATTTGATCATAAGATAACAAATGTTTGATCATTAGTGCTTAGAGAGTACAAGATTCAGTTCAGAAATTTTATTGTTAAACTTTGCTTTTGCAATAATCTTTTCTTGTGTCAGGTTGAGAGCAAGCATCTCGTTTAATAAAAATCTATATAAACCGTCAATGGAAAAACATTAAAGCATTCTGTTCTACAGTAAATATTCAAGTAGTGTTTTTCTCAATTTTCTTGATACTCTTGCTTTTTAATTTTCTTACAGGCTAATTAAATTTCTTTTTTATTCTTCGATTGCGTCGTCTTTTCTTTCTGGGATTATGATAGTTGCAAACTGTGAATATGCTGGAGATAAAAATGAAATTTGGGTCAATTGTAAAGAAGAAGTTTACACTGGAGGTAATATACTATTCAAACATAACTTAATGAAAAATAGCTATCTAGTTCTAGCTAATAAGAGAAAAAATAACCACCATAAATGTAATTACAATCGGACCAAAGCTTATTCACATTTTTAAGAAAAATGTCGAAAAATAATACTAAATAGTGATCATTATTGTTATGACTTTTGTTGAATGTCTCTTTTTGTTCCTGAAAAGGGCCTACCCTTTCCGTAGCCACAACAACAGCCAATCAGGAGTCAGCATCTCTCAGCCAATCAAACGCCAGCATTTCCCTCAGCAATCACTAGCCTGCATTCTAAGCCCCTAAATAGTCAGTATACGTACATACATGTACCCGTTGTCAAAATTATCGCTATCACACTTTACTACAACCATAATTCACAGTCAAGCAAAAAAAGATTTTTCTTTGGTTGGATTATTTAAAGTGCGAGTGACTTCAGCCGAAGCAGGACCTCTCAGCTGCACCTGTAAACCCCCACAAAAATAAACTTTTTCAGCTCTTCCAATTAACATTACTAGCTTCATTCAAACGCTGATGGAATTATTCAGGTAGAAATAAAATTTAATTTTCAATTCAAGAATTATTTTGACTTCTATGTACAAAAATTCCAAACAAAATTTCCTCAGATTTATCAAATATTTTTTTAAAATTTAATAATATAAGGTAATAAGCATAGATTATATAAAAAATGTTAATGGCCGTAACTCTGGATTTAAGCAAACTTAATCTCAACAACTCTTTAAATATAATAGCTCCTTGAGAAACAATACAGACTGCTCTAAAAGAAATAAGGTATAATTATTTCGAGTCTAATTTTTATTCTTCCGGAATCAGTAATTCTAATCAACCGGAAATAAGGTCGATAATTTGACTTGAATCGGTTTTATTTTATTTTAATTTATTTTTTACTTGTTTAAACCAGACAGCAATCTATTACGTTTAATTTTACGAATACTATTAATCCAATTGGGTAATGTGTGAGTTGAAATTCTACCACGACTTACTCTACCTCTACTCTACTCAACCGTAAGCAGTAATATACAATACTCTATAATACTCACTAGATTCAAGTATCTATCAAAAGAAGAATATTTTTGGATTTTCATTTAAACGACCATTAAAATGTAACTTGAATGTCCTTAGATTTTACATTAATTTCCATTTCCTTTTTTTATTATTTTAAGTCGATAATTTCTTTCATTCTTTTTTCTTTCTTTCTTTCTTTCCTTTTTTTAAACTTGGAACGTGTACACGTTACATCGTCCCCGGTGTCTTCTTTATAATCTCTAAAAATGAAAGCGATGTCTGCATTTTAGATTTCGGATATTAATACCTTCACCTGGCTGACATCTCGAGAAGAATTACTAAAATCACGTCGCCAGGAAAAAGCTCAAATCCTTTTCAAAATGGAATTTTTCCAGGGGATAACTTGAACTTTAATATCTGATATCTAAACAAGAGAATATAATTCGCTATCAGGGTTAGAAAATAAACTCCACAACTACATTTTCGGTTACAATTACAAAAGAAATATGAATTGTTCATGAGATATTGAACTTCAAAGTTATTTTCTGATTTTTCTTTTTAGTTAAACCACTTGGTATCCTAGCGATCCACTGCTGGTCCTTGAAATTTGGTACCTTGAAGAATGAATAGCAGTGTTTACGTTAATATCTTAGAAAACACATTGTTGCCTTCCTTAGAAAGAAAGTTTCCCGAAAAGAAAGAGTATAGGTATTAATGTATAACAACATTGCTGTTCACACTTTTCGGCATGGACGAGAATGGTTAAGTGAACATTCTGAGCTTATTTGTATTGAATAGCCTTCTCTATTCCCATATTTCAATCCAATTGGACATAAGTGGTCCTATATAGTGCAGAAATGAAAGAGATTTGCGGACCGAGAGCAAACGTTTCTACAAAGATGTGTCATATAACTATGGCAACTCTTATTTGGAAACACAGTTTTACTGCTCGATACTTGTATCTGGTATTCCCAGTAGATTCCAAGAATTTGCTGAATCTGGTGGTGACTACAGTACAATAAGAATTAGGGTGTCACTTTTATCTAAACATTTATTTATGTTGCATTTGTTTATTATGTTGTATCGAAAGTGTAAGATTTGTGTATCTACTTCAAATTCTAATGGAAGTGAAGTGTATCTTCAAAACATGTATTTCTGAGTTTATTCTCAAATTATTTCAGAAGCACTGAATAATACTGAATAATACCCCAAGCGTAAGGACTTTGCTTCCCTAGAAAGTTTAAACCTTGACTTTCCTGAAAATAAGTTTTAGATATTTTTGAACGAAGATGAAGCTTGTTTTTGTATAGTGAAAAATATTTTTTGTATAAGAATATGGCGGCGTAAGGAAGCTTCTAGTGTTTCAAACTCTTATCTTACAAGGAAAGGTCACGACCTGGCTCTGCTGAGATCCTAACAAGATAATTTTGTTTGCATTTGATATGTTATATCTAGACGAATCCCAAAGTTATAAGTGTCACCGGGTGGGATATCGTGAGTTAGAACATATCCTGTAATGAAAAGCTTTTAGCTGGCAAAATAGGTCGAACCGGATCATTTGTTCAGGAATGGTTGGTAGATGGAAAACTCCGTCGGTTGGGTAGATGGAAGGCTGATGTGAAATGAAAGAAGACTGAGCAAGTCTCGACTCTCTACGACAGCCCTATGGAAAATGGCGGCGGTTCAAAATGTAAACAAAAACTTAATTGAAAAGTCCTTGGACACCATTATAATGTAAAAATGGTGAGACAAATGTGAAAACAGGAAATCACGTGTGGCATTATTTTCAAAGCACAACGATTTAAAGTAAAAAAAAATATTGTGTCAGGGCTCCCGCAGGTTACCAGGTGGGATCCAACTCAAAGTTTTTAAATGGCAAGGGGTGTTAAGCAGCATATCGTTTCAAAGGTATTGTTAAAAGAAAGAAGATGGAGCCAATCTTGTCTCTCTACGATAACCATAGGCAAAATGCCAACGGATCATTACAACAATTAGTTTTTGTTCACATTTTGACCCGCCGCATGTTGCATAGGGTTGTCGAAGAGAGTCTAAACATGCTCCATACTCTTCCATTTCACATTAGCTTTCAAATGAAGTACTACTTAACCCCCCTTGCTATTTGAAACTTTTGAGTTGGATACCGCCTGGTACCCTGCAAGTGACCCTAGGGCAAAGTTTCTTACCCCAAAGAGTGTGGCCTTGAAAATGACGTGATATGTGTTCGTCGAGTTTTCCATCTACCCAACCGTTTCCAAAGAAATGACCTGGTTCAAACTATTCCGCCAGCTAAATGCTATATTACAAAATATATTCTAATTCATGATATCTCACCCGGTGGCACGTATAACTTTGGGATCCGTCTAGATATAATATATTCATTGCAAACACAATTGTCTCGTCCGGATCTCAGCGAGCCAGTTCGTGACCTTCCCTTGTTAGAACTCGTCACGCCATTCTGAACATTAATCTTTTGGCTTACAATTTCAAAATAAAAGAAACTATTTAATATATGAAGTTAGCTAAATAGAACCCAACTTACGAGCATATGTTTGTATTATGATAATGTATAGAATTCAGCCCAATAGAAATGAAAAGCTTATCTTTTGCTCAAGAATTAAATTCCTATATCACTCCCTCTTCGCTCTATGAAAAAATCGAAGTCTACTACAATTCAAGAATGAAAGATTAGAATATTCTCTTTTTTCTATTTTTCTTCCCTTCTTTTATCTTTTGTCTTTTTGTTCTGGATGCAGAGCACCACAAATCAATTGTAGAGGTGCTCAAGCACCGAAGCACACCGAAGTGGATGTCTCTCAATGATATAATCTGAACTTCTTAAAGAACGAATTTACTTATGTGCTAATTTGCACCCGTCTCGAATCCATTGGTGAGATTTTAATTTTAGTAACCAAGTATAATCAACATTAAAAAGTAAAAATATTATCAAATTCTAACGTCTTGCTATTACTAATTTCCATGTTCTTTCTTTCTTTTGCTTCTTTTATGAAGTACTATATTATTTTTGTAACTATGTTAGGTTCATTCATCGTGTAATTAATCAAACATTAATATTCATTTGCATACACAGTTTTATATAAGCGAGAACTTAATTTAAAGTGCAATCTGAGAAAGCACTCGAGTTTTACTCTGAAGTAAGAATGCTAGCGATAGTAGGTATCATATATGCTAATACTTACATTATACTACTACATTTTTTTTTCATTTGCACAAAAGTTATAATATTGCCGTTTGAAACGTATAACAAGCGACAAATGAAATAGTCTTTTTTAAAAAAGAAACTTACTGAATGATTTTATGTTACAAACCAGAAAAATAAACTAAACATTGATAATATTTTCAGCTAATGTATTTTACATTTGCGATTCATATTATATTCTCTCCTAATAGAATTTGGAAAGAATCAAATCGAACAAGTGTTATAAACTTAGGAGAAAGCGAGTTGAGTTGAGTTTAACGTTACGTTCAGCAGCAAGGCTATATGAGACGTGGACCTACTGATTAACGTCGAGTCCGAACCACATCAGCACCCGCCGGGAATCGAACACGGATCTCCCACGCCAAAGGTGCCTACGCTCACCACTTAGCCACGTTAGGAGAACGCGAGAAAACACATAAAAAACTTGACTTCGTGCAGCGTTTGAACACAAACATCGCATTAAGAAATTACTTACTCAAAACACATGACTTGACTATTCCTTATGCTCTGTGGAATCTTCTTTAAGTGTTCGTATAAAGTTGTTTCCTGCTTCGATCTGGGTTTTGTTGCTTTTGTTTACAGTCAGATAACGATTTAATTTACAGCAAATAATTGTAAGTTACAGCTGTTACAATACATCAACGTATATTTCGTATATATCACATTAAATTTTAAGTCAAAATAATTTACGTAAAATAGGTTAAATCCTTGAAATGAGTGGGGTTTAGAATGATGGTAAATAGTTTCATATTTCGGAGACTCGTTATGCAATCCCGCTTAACGTGGCGATTTCTTAGTATAGATTGTGTATTTTGGAACCTGCATTTACAATTCAGGTATAGTTATTGCTAATTCTCGATAATGATTTCCTTACTTAGGCATCATTTCTGAAAATCAAGCGTCACAATAATACAAATATAATTTGATAAATTGTCCTACATGTTTTGGTCATAAATTTGCGACGTGCTAGACTCTTATTTCCAGTCATAATAGTAACTTGCCACTTGGGAATTTCCGAGCCTTTCTTTTTATAACCTTATCATTCCAATGCGAACGCAAAGAACATTTTGTTAATACAGAAGCGATGAAAGGTCATTCTACTCCTACTACAAATTCATACATGCTCATGGTAGAGATGTAATGTAGCACATACGTATCAACTAGTCACATTGTGGAAGTGAAAAAACGAACATCTGTATCAGGCAGCAAATGCAGGTTCAATCGTCCTATTCGATCATAATCGGAGGAAGAAAAAATGTAGTTACGTACCGATACACACCAAGCAAATATTAGATGTAATCATCACATAGTTAGTGTTCTGTTCGTTGAGAATCTTGGTGTTAAGTTTAATGCTAAATTGGCGTTTGATAGTCACATTGCAAACATAACAATTCAAGCATTCAAGCTATTAGGATTCGTAATTAGAACAGGAAAAAAATTAAGAACTTAACATTACAGAAGTTGTATAATGCATATGTTTGCTCAAAGTTGGAGTATGGGCCTACTATTTGGAATCCATCTCAATTAAAAAGTCGTAAGCAATTAGAAAAAATGCATGCAAAATTTTGAAATTTCTGACCTATAGAGAAACACATCTATCCTACTTACGACAGCCACAAAACCATCCCTGGAAACTTGTCTTCCAACATTAGAACAAAGACGTTATGTGGTTGATTTATTATTCATTCAGAAAGTAACTCAGAATATTTTCGACTGTCCTGACTTCCTTAGTTTCTTCATTCAATTTTCATATTCCTTTATTAAAAATACGTTTAAACACTGGAAACTCTATTGCTGTAAAAAATAAAAAATAAGCACTAATATATTGTTCACCAATCTGAAGAACAACAGCTTTGTATAATTGTATGTGTGTAAATAACAATGAATTGAATATATGTGATACGCTTAAGAAGTTTAGAAATGTCATTATGAACATGCAATTACGTAATTATCAACACTGTAGTTAGGCTATAGCCTGTTGTGTTGACAATAAATAAATAAATAATTTGATAACTTTCGAAATAGTAAATAGCATTTTCGTGTTGTATCTAGCCCACAGAACTTTTCATCTCGCGTCGAAACCAAGATGTCAATTGTAAAGTTTCTTGTCTTCTTTAGAATTAATGGTGAGAATTCTTCTTTCGTGAACATTAATTGTAAGTAAGAGAGCATTGTATTCACTGATTTATGCCTCTGTATGTGCTAATTTGCTATTTTGACAAAGTGTCGTATTTGGTTGATTCTGACTTATGTTATTATTATTATTTGTATTTATTTTGTTAATATTATTCTCTTTTCAGTTGTAAATGACACACTTCCAATTGACGTACATATGGCATCATTATTCTGGATGTTCACAATAGTGTATGAAGTTGGATTGATAGATAAGTTTCCCAACTCTCGCTTAGGCTGCCTTCTTGTGTTGGCTGGCGTTGTTATTTGTAAGTGTATTAAGAACGTAACATGTTAAAAAATATGCTGTATGAAACACTTGAATATTAGTTATACGAGTTATTAATTTTATTCAATAATGTGGTATTATCACGATATTAAACCAATATTTTTCGCACTAAAGGTTATTAATTGTTCTGCCCCCAAGCCTTCGGCGTGCTTGTATATTGTCAGCACACTACATACAAAGCCAGAAGAGATTGATATGGCATAAAAATATATGTCAAAGCTGTCCGTAATAGGGCACACACACACCTGTCGTAATGATACTAAACACACTGCCAACAATGTGAATAATATTGTCACTAAACACACTGCAAAAAGACGCTAGAAATATTAATTTTAGTGGAAATAATGTCAGTTTAGTCACTAGACAACATTTAAAAGGTGCTAAATTTCTATTCTAACAATGATAAATGAACCAATTGTTTTTGATAAAAATATCCTTAAAAATTTCTAGATCAAGCGCCAAAGTGCTACATTGGTAACACTGATAACAAGAGACAAACGACAACCGCCTCACGTTTCCGCGCATGTGTATAAATTTTGGACGTACAATTATATCATTTCAAACAATGATGTAATTGCCCCAATGATTAAAACATAACATGCTAATCCGTCAAAACTAATGAAAACAAGGCAGTAGATCATTTTGACATGCTATACATTTTATATTGTTGCTCACATTTTTTATGTTCATGGCGGACATATCCGTAATGTCAAAAAATGGACATATTTCCTTATGTCCACCATTAGAAGGCAATTCATTTGTACACATTAAAGCATGTCCAAATTGGAAGACATGCATTTTTGTGTCGTTTTGAGTCGTTTCGGGCTCTGTGTGTAGGAACATCTCTTGACACCATATAGCAGACAGCGCAACTATCGACAACTATTAGCCTGCTTGTAAATTATTATGAATGTGTTAGTAAAACTCTTCATCAGCTAGAGATCATTGTAACCATTAAATAAACATGAATTTTAAAAATATCCATTCTTTAAACAAAAAGATGGGAAAAGTGTCAAGAGGTATTCCAAAAGCTAAATATGTTACGCTTAAAAATGAAAACACACTATATAACAACTGAAACGCGACCACTTGGATACACTTTAAAAAAGAACCGTTGATCGAGATTTGAATACGGGTTCACTAGGTGATAGTCTAAGCCTAAGTATGACCTACCATTACTTACCTGCTGTCAGACGTTATAACAATGCATCTCTGACACAATTTTGCCTTACCTTTCCTTTGTGCCTACCTACTATCAATTTTTTGCATTGTATCTACTAACCAATTTCATCTTCTTGACAAACTTTCATCAAAATTGAACCACTCACATATGAAAACATTATCTTGCAACCTATAACAGTTTATAATATTATCAGAAAATACGAAAACAATCTTCTTGACAAACTTTCATCATTTGTTGATTTTAGAAAGGCGTACTACTCGGTTAGGAGAGAAACATTATACAACGTTCTTACAGAACTTGGAATACCGAGAGAGCTAATTAGATTAATTAAGATGTGTTTAAATGAATCCCAAAGTAAAGTCCGGGTAGGAAAATTTTTGTCCACGAGGTTTTACGTCGAGAATGGTCTGAAACAAGGAGATGCGTTGTCGCCATTATTATTTAACTTTGTTCTGGAATACGCTATAAGGAAAACCAAAGATAGCAGCCAGGGCGTAGAATTGAACGGTATTCACCAGGTTATGGCATATGCTGATGATGTAAATTTAATAGGGGATGATAGGAGAACAATAGAAAGAAATCCAGAGATCTTATTAAACGCTTGCAGGGACATGGGTTTAGAAGTAAATGCAGAGAAAACTAAATACATGGAAGTGCGTCGAAACCGTAATACGGCAAATTATGGATGGTTTAAAATATTAAATAATACTGTTGATAAAGTGCATATTTTCAAATATCTAAGATCAATATTAGCCTGCGAAAATCATGTTCACGAAGAAATTAAATGTCGACTAAAAGCAGGGAATTCGTGTTACTACTCAGTTCAAAATCTCTTGTGGTCGCTAATTCTATCGAGGTATTTGAAGCTTAAATATATAAAACGATAATCATGCCTGTTGTTCTTTATGGTTGCGAAACATGGTCTCTTATTCTGAGGGGAGAACATAGACTGAAAGTACTTGATAGGAAGATCCTGAGACGAATATTCGGACCCAAGAGGAATGGGAATGGGGAATGGCGGAAACTTCATAACGAGGAACTACATAATTTATACGGTTTACCCAACATTGTTGGGTCGTCAAGTCTAGGAGGCTTAGGTGGACAGGCCACGTAGCAAGAATGGAAGAAAGTAGAAACGCTTTCAAAGTCTTGACTGGAAGACCAATCGGAAAACGACCATTAGGAAGACCTAGGCGCAGATAGGAGGACAATATTAAGTTGGATCTCACAGAGATAGAAATACAAATTAGAAACTTGATCCAATTGGCTAAGGATAGAAGTCAGTGGAGAGCTTTTGTGAACGTGGCATTGAACCTCCGGGTTCCATAGGCCTTAGAGTTAGTTAGTTAGCAGCAAGGGACAGACGATACTATCCCTCAAAAAAACATGCATTCACCTCTTTTAACACATAATATATAGCTCCCAAAATTTGAAAGAGTTGAAAATGAAATGAAATCTTTAGTTTTACGTCCCACTGATATGTTGGTTAGGTTAAAGGAGACAGTGATTATGATAAATGAATGAAATGGTGGAATGAAGAAAGTAAGAGGAAACGAGAGAACCCCGAGAAAATTCACGTGCACGGTGTTTGTCTATCACAAAGTCCACACGGCGCGAGCTGGGATCAAACCAGGGACCCCAAGCACCGGTGGTGAACGCTCTTCCACGGAGCCACCGCGCCCCCTTCAAAGAGTTGTATTATAATACGCATGCCATATTCAAAAGACGAAACCAATGGACCTTTCCATGTGATCATACATTCATTTTAGTGTAACTTGTGGCACTACATTAAAAATCCCACCTCATGATAATTCCGCACTGTTACGTGTAGTTTTGGCAGTTTATATATATATATATATATATATATATATATATATATATATATATATATATATATATATATATATATATATATATATAAATGTACAGAGGTATATATTTGCGGCCTAGGAAACATTTATCAAGTTTTACTTTTTGATAATTTCCAAATTTAAAATGCTCCCACACACTCTCTCCCATAATTTAAGAGGGGACACCAAGGTATAAATGTCATATGTAAGAGAAATGAAACGTGTACTCTAATATTATTGTCATTCAATGAAGTTTTATCAAAGGAGATAATATCGGTCAATTACCGATCAAGTTGTGAACATATGGCTATACAAATATTTTGGTATACTTTTAATCTTACAAGGGACATTACCCAGTTGTCCGGCTCCGATTTCAATGATTTTCTTCTAGCTGATAGAGTGCATATATGTATTATTTGTGATGACAGAAATTTTTGCCGTGGTGCATGTTTTCTATTTTTTTTATAATTTTTAAGAGTTGTGATGGGTTATTAGAGATTACTGCAGAAGTCCCTTACTAACCTTTGTAAACGGAACGTTAATGAAAGAACAACCATGTAGATATATATAAGGCCTAGGAGGAAGTTGTATGGTAGGTATGACCTTGACTGCAGCCATCTTGAAATCCGCCATTTGGAATTAAGGTCAAGTTTTTTAAATGTTAATAGGGTAATATGATACATAATTCCGGACTAGAATTTAATCAGAAAGACAATGGTGAAGTTAGTTTTGAGATACACCCATTTGGGGAAAAGTTACAGACTTTTGATCGTTCACTTACTACGTGCGAAAGTCCCTTACCTCCGCTTCTAACCCGCGTATTAATGATAATAAGAGGATAAAAGTTTCTGTAATACATATTATGCCTCGTGGGAAGTGATAAGGTAACGGTAGCCTTGACGGCAGCCATCTTGAAATCCGCCATTTTGAATTAAAGTAAAGTTTGAAAAATGAAAACCATAGCATGTGACACCTTATTTTAATAGCAAATTATCCCAAACAGCCAATGGTATGCTTATTTCGGTTGTATAGTTAACCAGTATGAATTTAGGACTGCTTCTAATGTGCACCAAACGTCCATTATTCGATCCTTCAAATTGGCAACACTCTTAATTTTCACCGCATGTTTTAAGATTCCAACTGGCACTTTGCAATTGTTGCCATGGCTCATGTTTTCTAAATTTATTACATTTTTTAAGAGTTATAATTTGTCAGTTTATGAATAGTGTTGGAATAAGCATCCAGCAATCTTTCCGAATTTTGAAGACTTGCCATGTAATTATTTATTTTCAATACCTGTCCTTCAATAACTCGTTTACTGACACGAATCATCGCACAACGAAAGAACTCTAACTTTGCATTCAGGTAATGCCGAAGACGTAGCTTGTATAGTAGATGAGACGAAAAATCAAATGAAAATTCACTTCAAAAAAGGAAAACGAAACATGATTGTTGTGTAAATCAAGGGTCTTTTTTGTTTTATATTTCTTTCTTTATTGTATATTTATTTATTTATTTTCTTTGGAATTTATTTTAGGTACTCAGACAAAAAAAGTCATCCGTTTTCAAGCGATTGTTGTCCATGAATCATGGTTGTAAGATTGATAATCAGTATTGATCGGAAACTCAATTAAATTACACGTCTTTATAAACAGGTTACCTGTTTTCATATTATGTTCATGGTACAAACAATGTTTTGAGAACAGTCATATTATGTCTCTTTGATATTTTCTATCATTGCTACTGTTCCTTTAAAGTTGTATTTATTATAAATATTTTATTGTTTGTCGTTTGCGCAACCTCTATGCTACATTTCCTGATAATTTTGTGTTCGTATAACACAAATTTGTTATAATTTCATTTGTGTTTCTTTACGTCACATAGGTCCATAGGTTCTTCATGTATTCTCGTTTAAAATAAATAATTACATTGCAAGTCTTCAAAATTCAGAAAGATTGCTGGATACTTATCCCAACACTATTCACGAACTGACAAATCGCAACTCTTAAAAAATGTAATAAATTTAGGAAACATGAGTCATGGCAACAATTGCAAAGTGCCAGTTGGAATCTTAAAACATGCGGTGAAAATTAAGAGTGTTGCCAATTTGAAGGATCGAATAATGGACGTTTGGTGCACATTAGAAGCAGTCCTAAATTCATACTGGTTAACTATACAACCGAAATAAGCATACCATTGGCTGTTTGGGATAATTTGCTATTAAAATAAGGTGTCACATGCTATGGTTTTCATTTTTCAAACTTTACTTTAATTCAAAATGGCGGATTTCAAGATGGCTGCCGTCAAGGCTACCTTTACCTTATCACTTCTCTCGAGGCATAATATGTATTACAGAATCTTTTATCCTCTTATTATCATTAATACGCGGGTTAGAAGCGGAGGCAAGGGACTTTCGCACGTAGTAAGTGAACGATCAAAAGTCTGTAACTTTTCCCCAAATGGGTGTATCTCAAGACTAACTTCACCATTGTCTTCCTGATTAAATTCTAGTCCGGAATTATGTATCATATTACCCTATTAACATTTAAAAAACTTGACCTTAATTCCAAATGGCGGATTTCAAGATGGCTGCAGTCAAAGTCATACCTACCATACAACTTCCCCCTAGGCCTTATATGTATCTACATGGTTGTTCTTTCATTAACGTTCCGTTTACAAAGGTTAGTAAGGAACTTCTGCAGCAATCTCTAATAACCACATCACAACTTTTCAAAAATTATTTAAAAAAATAGAAAACATGCACCATGTCAAAAATTTCTGTCATCACAAATAATACATATATGCACTCTATCAGCTAGAAAAATAATCATTGAAATCGGAGCCGGACAATTGGGTGTGTCCCTTGTTAGAAATGGATAAGCAGAAGCATCCAAATTTACAAAGTTAGTCTTGGCGAACAATTATAGTTTTTTTTTTTTTTTTTTTTTTTTTTACAATATCCAAATTTCATGGGCATGTTAAATCACTCCTCTCAAATTTTTCATAATACGTGTACCAATGTTGTTTGAAAAAAAACATACGCATGTACTAAATCATGTAATATGGTAAATGCTTACCGAATAATATGTTAAATTAGGTCAGTACATGATGAACACCTGACAATTCAAATATTTTGGTAATCTTTTACCCATAAAAGGAATAAACAGAACCACTTAAATTTACAGCGTGTGTCAGAGAATATTTACCGATTTTTGTCTTCTTACATTTTCCAAATTTAAGGAGTGAGCCAATATACCCCTCCCAAATTTTTGAGAAGAGGGAATCAAAGTTCACGTGTCTTATGTAAAGGAAAAGACCTCTGTACTCAAATATATAACCATGTAGCGTAATAACACATAAGGTAACTGCAGGTTTAAACGCCAATACAGCTAAATACGTCAAATGTCCAGTGTTAGGATGTTTCCGACGAAATCCGCTAGAGTTCGCCTCCAGTATGTGCCACGGGCTTTGACAAGTCCCATTTGACGAATACTCCGGGAGACAGCGCTCAGACCGCCACATTGTGCACTGTTGTTTGCTTCGGGAAGGTTTCATGGAAGAAGGTTATTATTTCAATAGAGGTAAGAATCCGTTATTAGTACCGTACTAACCCAGGACATTGCCGATTGTTTACAACAATATACGCCATATTTATTGTTCGTCTAGGAACACTTTGTTTCGTAAGTGTAACTTCAGTATTTGTGATTCTATGGCTACTAAATCAATACCAAGCATGATGCAGCGAAATATGCCAGGACTTGTGCAAGACAGATTGGAGAAAACAAAGATGATTTCATTTGTCCCACATGTTCTATCTATTTTTTTTTTAAGTCACAGTACAGTGACACTGCTTGTTTATCTTCTTATGGACAGAACTTTTCAGTTTGGAATTTCATTTCAACTTTGGATATTATTGTTTCTATACATGATCTTTTTATCTTCAACTTTCACTTCGTTTTTTTTTTTTTTTTTTTTTGCTTCAGCCATGTTGGGTAGTAATATTTGAGTTCGTATAATAAAGACGATATAAATTGTTGCAAGATTTATTACAGGTTTCTAGTAGTATCCTAGACTTGGCGTAATTACCTGCAAGTGTTGGTAAATATACCACTTTGTAACACTTTTCTTTTACCTCGGGACAGAACAAAAGTGGGTGGCGTCATTAAAGAGAGTAAAAAAGAAAGATATTTTTAACAAAAAATCCATTTCTTCGCAATTTTCTCACCTCAGATATATGATGGAGACATATGAGTGGTGCTCTATGAAAAGCTGTTCTATTCTGAAGAGAATGATGGACAAACCATGATACAAGGATAAATAGGGATGTCTCAGGAAATGTTTATATTACATCCGGAATTTTTGGAGTAATCTGGGGCATTGTGGGGCTCACAAACATATTCCTCGCCTTTACTATTCAAGCTAGAAGCTTGCAATTTTGTACACATATATTACACCCTTAGTATTTTTCAGTTGATTTGAAGATCTGTGCGTTAAAACACGGCATCCAGAGGGTTTCAAAGTTTTTAAAAATCAGAAAAAATCCGATTTCTCTCAAAATTTCTTGCATCAGGGACATGATAGGGAAATGTGATTGGTACCATTTGAAAGGTTGTTCTATTCTGAAGAGTAGGGATGCGCACGAGTCGAGTCCAGTCGAGATTTAAACCTGTCTCGACTCGTCTCGAGAAAATAATGTCTCATGTTGTCTCGACTCGAAAATATGTTTCTGTCTCGACTCGTGTCTCGACTCGACAGTCTCTGCCTCGAGTCGACTCTAATTCGAGTCGAGACATCTCGAAATTCGAGTCGAGACAAAATATACGAGTTAAAATATACGCACACATCAACCAGACCATTATGACTACCTAACTAATTGTCAGTATATCGACCTTTGGCACGGATAACAACTGTGACACGTCTTGGCATGCACGCAATGATCCTTGGTAGATCGCCGGAGAGAGTTGACACTACATATGCACACACAGGTCACCTAATTCCCGTGAATTCCGGGGAGGGAAGATGCGCCCTGACGTCACGTTCAATCACATCCCAGATGTGTTCAATTGGGTTAATATCCGGCGAGTTGGGGGACCAGAACATCACTTGGAACTAGCTTCTGATCTCCTCGAACCACTCCATCACACTCCTGGCCTTGTGACACGGTGCATTATATTTTCGAAAACTGCTATTGCCGTTGTGAAACATGGTTGTCATGAAGGGGTGTGCGTAGTCTGCAAGCAGTGTGCGATACGTCTCGGCCGTCATGGTGCCTTGCTCGGGCTCCACTAGAGACATGGATACTCACGTGAATGTTCCACAGATAATAATTAAGCCGCAGCCAGCTTGTCTCCGTCCCGCAGTACAGGTGTCAAGGAGCTGTTCCCTTGGAATACGACGGATTCGCACACTCCCATCGTTATGATGAAGAAGTTATCGGGATTCGTCAGACAATGCAATGCTCTGCCACTATACCAAGGTCCAGTGGCGATGGTCACGTATTCATTTCAGTCGTAGTTGCCGATATCGTGGTGTTAACATTCGCACAGGAATGGGTCGTCGGCCGCGGATGCCCATTGTTAGGAGTGTCCGGTGCACTGTGTGTTCAGACTAGTGTTGTGAAGGTCTGGGATAAAACGGAAATTTGGATAAAAAAACAGTTTTTTACGGTTTTCCCGAACTTGAAAAAAAATACGGAAATTTTGGGTAAACTTGAAATTTTCGAATATTTTATTATATTATGCTTTCAAAATTAAATCTGTTTTGTATTCACTAGTTTAGAGTTAAGATAATTGAGTACTTATGTTTCTTGTATTAGAATAGGGAAATTTTGTGCACAACTCAATCAAACACTTCAAAGTTAGCACCGTGATAGAATGGAGTTATGGCTACAAAAAGAAACTAAAATATAATCCTAGTTAGCTTAATTAGTATAGACGCATTAAAATTATCTTGAGCAATCTTATGAAGTCCCCCTTGATGGCAGAGAAGTGTCAAAATAAGAGGGCCAGAATCATTTTAGTGATTATGTTAAATCAAACATGTATTTTATAGAGATGTCTTCCTTGTTCTATGTAAAATTTCCGGAAACTTTGAATCGATTAGAAAAATCATTTGTCCAGAATTATTGGCGAAAACAGGAAAATATAATTTAAAAACTATTTCTTGGCCTGATGCTAGTCATCTTACTTGCTGTAACGTGTCTGCAGCATATACAGTAGGAAGTCGAAAATCCGAACTAATTGGGACCACAGGTAATTCGGATTTTCGAAAATGACCAAGAAAATGCCATTTAGGCTTACATATACTCTACGGCATGTTCTTCTATCGATACAGTGGTTATTCAGTACATACAGTAATTACAATAACGTACGAAAGGCTACTTACATGTAATGTTTCTAAAGAACTTGCTCGTACACTAAATTACACTGATCTTGTAAGGCACACTAAAAACTTATAGGCCTAAGAGAAAATAAAAAATAAATATATGTATGACAAACAATTACGTATGAATGAACTTTTGTAAAAACACTGGCTTCACACAACGTCGACGGACACACTATTGTTTGTTTATCGCTAGTGTTATATTAAGATAAAATGTAAAAAGCTTCTAGGGACCGCGTTCGGATTTTTGATGTTTGGATTATCGACGTCGTACTGTATATACAATGTATTTCGCTAACGGAAAAGTACTTAAAGTAACAAGATTTAATTCTACTTTTTAGTTTTCTGATTTCTGGTAAAATCTCTCTTTATTCTTTGTATTTTTTTCCAATAACTCAAAAAGAGTGATGATCTTATTTACATATACACACACATATACCGCACAAGTGAGTAAATTTGAGCAGTGAGAAATATATTAAAGGGTTGAGTATGTTAAACTTCCGTTCGTTATTATTACAGACTAGCAGAATACCAATTTTTCGCACGGGGAGAATACGTTTCATATTGTACACAAAGGGCACTAAAACTGTTACCAATGAACTTATGGACACCCAAAACTATGAATTCAACATTAATATCCGTAATCTTCAATTATCTTTACATGTTACCATTCCCCCTTAGAGTACTAATGGGACTGAATTTGGGTTTAAATGGCCGGATGTGTCACTGTTCATCACAGCGACCCCGAAAACTATCGATTCGACACTAATAAAAAGTGTCATTTCCCCCCCTCCGCTTCCCTCAAGTTACATCTTCAAAGTGAAATAATAACAACCATCCCGAACCTCATCTATGTTGAAAATTTTATCGAGATTGGTAAAATTTCCAAAAATTTTGAAGCTATTAATAAAAAATAATTTGTTCGGAAATATTAGTTAAAACCGTAAAATATAATTTAAAAACTATTTCTTCGTTTGATGCTAGTAATCTTACTTGCTGTAGCATCTCTGCAGCATTATACAATGTACTTTGCTAACAGAAAAAATACTTAAAGCAACACGTTTTAATTTTACTTGTTTAGTTTTTGGATTTCTGGTAAAATCCTCCCTCTTTATTATTTGTATGTTTTTTGAATAACTCAAAAAGAGATATGATCTTATTTACACATACACACATATACCGCACAAGTGAGTAAATTTAAGCAGCGAGAAATATATTAAAGGGTTGAATATGTGAAACTTCCGTTCGTTATTATTATAGACTAGCCGAATAGCTTGCACGGGGAGAATACGTTTCATTTTGGTCATAACGGGCACCAAAACTGTTACCAATAAACTTATCGAGCCTCAGAACTATTAATTCGACACATATGTCGGTAATTTTCAGTTACCTTTACCTGTCCCCGTCCCCTCTTAGGAGTACTAATGGGACTGAATTTGTGGACTTAAACGCCATCTTCTGTTCATCTCAGGGACCCCGAAAAGTATGGATTCGACCGCCATTTTCGATCATGTATATATTTATATCTATCTTCATTCTCTCTCTCTCTATCTATCTATCTATCTATCTATCTATCTATCTATATATATATATATATATATATATATATATATATATATATATATATATATCGAGAGAGAGAGAGAGAGAGAGTTTTTTAATAATAAAGGTGCCGGTACGCTGGACCTCACGTTCACAATGGAAAGTTGGTTGCATACCTATCAGGGTAATAATAATAATAATAATAATAATAATAATAATAATAATAATAATAATAATAATAATAATAATAATAATAATAATAAGCACAAAATATAATACAATTAGCTCCCAATGTTCAGACTTCAAACCCTACACTTTTGAGTAGAAAAGCATTTTCATAAAAGATAACTGAAATATAAGCACGTACATAGCAATTTCTTCGGAAGAAAAATGAAATGAAATCTTTAAGTTTTACGTCTCATGGTTATGCTGGTTAGGCTAAAGGAGACGGTGATAATGAGGAATGAAATGGTGAAATAAAGAAAGTGGAAAGAAACGGAAAAATCCCGAAGAAACCCACGAGCGCGGTGTTTGTCCACCACAAAGTCCACACGGCGCTAACTGGGATCGAACCAGGGACCCCAAGCACCGGAGATGAACGCGCCTCCTATTTATTTCCGAAGGGTCAAAAGTATTCGGTCGGGTTCAAGTTCAATTTGAGTATAAATTATATTAAAATTTGTAAACTTGCCCCTAGAATTAAAGTAAATGTGCACAAAAATCAGGATTTCGGGGGTTCGGACCTCCAAATTCCACCCCTTGCGTTCGTCTCTGTTGAAATATCTACCTTTTTTAACCTATTTCAGACAGCAGCGTAAATTGCGAAAAGACAGTATAATATTTTAAAACATGGTTCATAGGATAAGAAATGTACTCACATGGTCCTTGCAATTTTAAAAAAAGCGACTATATTTTTTGTCATATCTGGAGATAACTACTCGACGTTCCTCTACACACTATACACTTATACGTACGTTTAAGATTCAATTAAATTTTTTATAATTCGGATAACATCTGTGTGGTCTTTCAGTAGGCTACACATGCCGTAAAGAAGCTAAATCCTAAATTGTAAAATTGTAGGAGGAAAGGGTACTTTGGACTGCACCCGTGGCCAAAATAAGAGTCTCGTAGCTGGCTTGTATAGATAATTAAATGCTGCATCTTGAATGCACATTTCCATTTACTGAATGCCCATTTATGAAAGAGAGAAAGAGAGAGAGAGAGAGAGAGATTTTTGTTCACCATCCACTTTTGCATTATTGCTTTATTTATCTCAGGAATTCAACCCTCAACTTTCCATCTCTAATGGCCACTGAATTAGCGACAGACAAATTTGTTGCGAGACATCAGTCTTTTCAGAAAAAAATCTGGTCGGTTCAGAGCCTTTATGGTTTATATTACCGTGCGGAAAAGGAATGAACAAAGGGAAGCGCTAGGACGTACCAGCGAAGAAAAAGTCCCTGAATATTATTAACTGGCTTCAAGAAGGAACAAAGATTCGCAGCTCTTTCTCCTGAAGGAGAAAAGAGAACGAAAACAAACAAACAAACAAAAAAAAAACTCCGATTTTCAATAAACCTATACATTTAATATTTGGTATTTTCTTTAAGTTTCTTGTCAACCCATTTTTAAGACAGAAAAGGAAATATTCCGCTACCATTAAAAGGTACCAGAATGCCGTACTGTTGCGTACCAACAGAAAAATCGATATATATATATATATATATATATATATATATATATATATATATATATATATATTCTCCCTTCCGCCAAGTTGTGGGGCTGAATTTTGATTTAAATGGCATCGGAAGTGTCATTCTTCATTTCAGCGACCCTAATATGTCATTTCGACACTAATATGTCATTTTCCTCTCTCCCCTTCTCTCAAGTTGCACCTTCAAAGTAAAATGATAAAAGACATCCCGAACCTCATCTATGTTGAAAATTTTATCGAGTTTGGCCTGATGATTCAAGAGTTATGAAGTTAGAAACAAAAGTGGTACACAGCAATTTCGGAAAATTCCACCTTTCATTTTGATTGATAATCTGTCGCACTAGAAAACATGTATTTGTTTACATACAGGATTTTGTACATAACGTTTATATAAGTGTATATATCAAAATATTAAATAATAGTAATTATATGTTTTAGTGTATAAGTATTAGTGAAATTTGCCCACTGCTTTTTCTCTTAAGAAGTAATTTGGTTAAAATTAACAAAACTTCAGCAGACCAAAGAGCATATTGAGATCTCAGTTTTATTCAAGAGATCTACTTGTTGCAACAGAATACTTCATGTTGGTAGGCTTGTATGTAACTGTAATTAATGCATGTAACTGTATGTAACTGTAACTGTGACTTCTGTAATTAATGCACATCCACGAATAAAGGACATAACAGAAATAAGTGCAAACTTAATTTTCAACTAGCTGAACCTGCGTTCTCTGCACAGCGCATCATTCACATATGAGCATGAATCTCTTTGTAATTCCTCATATCTGTACACTCCGCATCAAAAACATTGCGACACCTAACGCCGTGCAGCTAGGCCGCCCAATATACACCTTCTTATCCCATAATCGTGTCTCGTAGAGAGACTCCATCCCTCTCCTCCTTTTTTCTCTCCATACTAAAATTAGCTAACAACATGAACGCAAATCTAATTTCAAACTACACGTGTATTAGTATAGATAAAATGAAATAACAAAACCGAGACGAAACAACATTCATAAGTTGATTTAGGGAGAAAAAGAAACACACATAATGAAAAATTAAAACCAATGAATGTCTGTTTTACAGAGGTTCAGAAACGAGCTACAGAGAGAGAGAGAAGGCGAAAGAAGAAGAAAAGTGAAAGGGAGAAGAGATAAAAATGTAGAATTTTAAACTTAGCAAGAAAAGAACCTAACATTATAAAGTTCCGTTACCAGAAATCCAACAGTAATACAGAAATAACGTTTGTTTTATATATTTTTTCAGAACTATTCGAATATATAGAGGACGCTTGAAACATTCATTAAGTCCCTTTCAAAAAGGATAGCATATTCAATTTCCGGTAGAACTGTAGATCTCACGGGACACATCTAAGATAATGTAAACAGTTTAACACACATGCTTTGTTTCTGCGTGGTTCAATTGTAAATTCAAGAGTGTTCATTGGAGGTACTGATGCAAACTACATTCTAATAAAACCAGTAGGTAGCGTAGGTCATATAATCCACTTCAGACTATAATACAAAGTGAAGAAAAGAAAAAAGAAAAGAAAAAGGAAGAAAGAAAGAAAGATAAAATTGAATGATTGCTATTTTGCTGGTAAATTTTTATCAGAAATATCCTATATTAAAAGTCCAAACCGTATCATAATGAAAAGTTACAAATGTTCAAATGGAAAATTGGATGTCCCTTATAGATATAGCAGACCTTGCACGTTTCAAATTTCAACGTGAATAAATCACATTAAATTATAAGATGGAAACAAATTTGTGTCGAACTAGTATAAATAACTTTTTGTTTTCAAATAACCAAAGATGTTATCATTTTCTAGTCTTTTAGGAAGATTTATCTGTACCGAACATCCAGCTTCACTTTCATCTCTTGCGAATATAACGTTGTAATTTGCACAGAGAGAATGAACACACTTAGAGCTGATACGGATCATAGTGTCAGTCGGATGATGTTGGTTAGCTTATGGACCACCATTGGATCAAGGATTCAAACCCATAGTGACCCGGTAATTCGACTGAGACTCAGTAACCCAGATGATAAAAAAGATATTTTGCTTATTCTCTTGCGTTTAAACAGTATTTCTTTCAGAGATGACCAGGACTGGAGATGTTATGTCCAGAGCACGAAAACTTGACGCTGAAGTTGCCAATTAATTACATTCTCCAGACCACGTATATCGTTCTCTTGCTCCGTTTTAACTTTGGAACACGCACACGCACTTCATGTACGTAAGAGAGAGGGGGGACAAGTGGAAGATGCAACGACAGGATAGGGAAACGACAAGAAAAAGAGAGAGAGAGGGACGAATATAAATATGAAACATAGTTATCATTACAGTGTAAGATAAAGAACGCACACACTGTTTATTCGAATTCTCGCAAGTGATGCCTTGTAAGTTCTCCAACTGAAGTTAAATCGCTTTTTGCAGCCATTATTTTATGCGAAAAAGTTATACTATCTGGTGGAGAATCGAACCCAGATTTCCTGCATGGAAGTCTGGTACTTTACCATTACACCACCGATTGCTTTCTCTAAACTTTGTTAAACAAATGCTGTAATATTTCTTTCTGAGAACGATAACACGAAAAGTGTTTACTGCAGATCAATGAAGTGTTTCGAATGTCCTGGTAAATCCTTTGCCCTTTCCCAACCAACATTCGTAAATCGTCTCTATCATGATAAAGGTGTTTACTTCCACATGCTTAAGCATTGCACGTCTAATATGAGAAATCTATTCTTCACAATCACTTTATAAAAAATTCAAGCTTGGCAAGAGCTGGATTTGAACCCATGCTAGACGCTCTTATTAATAGTAACTCCATTACGTTACCGCTACACTACAAGTTTTATTATTTCCGTACAGAAATTACAAGCTGAGAACACAACCACAGGAGCCAAACATGATTAAGTACAAAAGGAGGCTGTAGCCTGTTTACTATATTACATCATAACACATATACTATACATCACAAAAGAAAATTTTAAAAAAATATAAATAATAATAATAATAATAATAATAATAATAATAATAATAATAATAATAATAATAAAAGGGAAAAATTGTACTAAAGGAAGCGGAAGCCTGTTTACTGTATTACATAATAATACCTATACTAAACATTACAATAGAATATTCTATGATATTAAAAAAAAAACTATTCCGAAAGAGAGGGATGTGCGTTATTGCAAAACCACTTCCAAAAACCGGCTAAAAAGTTGCCGGTCCCTGTCTGGGGTGTACAACTTTCGACGTGTACGTTTCAAAAATTCAAAATACGTGCGTGCATCTAACAAGGTTGTGAAGCGCTGAAAATATAGGAGAGTGCTGGCAACAAGAAACAGCACCGCTCGATGTTTAGTGGGGGGATAAAAATGAAAATCTGGGAATAACATAAATTGCACCGTGAAGTATGAAGACGGGCGACGAGTAATGCGGCCCAACACCTCCTGCATGGTGTGCCAAATCAATGGCGATCCGACACATTGTGTATATCGATGGGCTAATGTGTCCTCTTGCTGGCAGTGCTCGCACAAAGCATCTGGGGCTCGTTGAATCTCATAAAGACGCGCCCGTGTCGGGAAAAGTTGATGCACTACCTGAAACCACAACACCTGCATGTACTCAGGTATGACAGGGTTTGAGATATTAGACCACACCTGCGGCCAATCTACGTGTGGATACTTTTGAGGTACGCGTAAAGTAGTGTGAGAGAAAGAGTGCGCATTGAGTGCCCTATATAACGAGCGCGCATTGTGTTGTTGAGGGTGGAGAACCATCCCGGAATAATTCCAATATCGGATAAACGTTTTGATATAGGCCGGGCACTGATCAACGAATTGAATATAAGGAGGGTTTTGCGGTTGACTATAATCCTTCTAGAAACAACTTACCCAATGGTTAGTGATAGAACGGAGTGATGAGAGCGCTGCATAAGCGTCAGCCATAAACAACGTTTGACATTTGATACGAATATTAACTAAGCCCAGCCCACCAGCGGAACGGGGCAAATAAAGGGCTTGACGGGGAATGCGAAAATAAAAACCTCGCCAAATATGCCATAGGAATAAGGATTCAAATCGTTTGGCATAAATTTCTGGGAACGGAAACACACGCGCTCTGTACCACAGTTTAGACACAACAAAAATATTGATAAACTGAATACGGTGAAGTAAATTGAGCCTACGGAAGCGCTGTGAATAGAACAACTTACGAATTTGCGTTAAAAGGGGAGCCCATACTTCATCATAGTTGGGAGTTGGGTTAGACGTGAAGGGAATGCCTAAAATAGTGAGTGAGGTGACATGCGGTAAGGCAGGAGAAACTGAAGGATCCTCTGGGAGCTGAAAACCGTTAAAGGACAACACCTGTGTTTTGTTGTCGTTATACTGCAAACCCGAGCATCGGGAAAAACGGGTCAGGACAGGAAACACACCCTGTAGTGAGACAGGATCAACTCCTGTTATGGTCAAATCGTCAGCATACCCAGAAATGTTTTGACTGCGGAACAGGGAGGGTCCATTCGAAGACAACATGGCCAAACGATGGAGAAGTGGGTCTAAAACCAGAGCAAAACGAACGGTGCTAAGACAGCACCCTTGGCGTAGTCCGCGTTGTAAAGGGATGGTTGGGGATAGATGTCCATTTATTTGCAAGCGGAACTGAGCTTTGGCATATAGATTATGAATCACCCGGCGAAAAGTAGTGGGAAAACCCCAAGATTCAAGCGTCTGATGGAGAAACTGATGGTCTACTGAATCATAAGCTTTGGCTAAATCCACTGCGAGTGCACCAGCAGGAACATGGCGAAGGTGATAATACGCAAATAGGTCCCTCAGGGAACGAAGCATGTATTGGATGTTATGCGAGTCATGTAGCGCAGCTTGATACGGGCTAATGTATTTCCGAATAATGGGACGAAGTCTGGCAGCGAGAACTTTTGTAAATAATTTAAGATCCACTGGTAATAAGGACAGCGGCCTATAATCGGTCACGACTCGCGCGTTGGAGGACTTTGGTAGGAGAACCACAATAGCTACGTTGTGAACAAAGGGCTCCCCAGATAACCATGCGTTAAACAGAGAAACCAGTGTACGGCTAAGAAAGGACCAGTAACGCTTATAAAAAGCAAAGCTCAGACCGTCAATCCCAGGGGAGCTACGGCCTTTGGTTCCCCGTAGAACAGAAAAAATTTCATCCGCAGTGATAGGACGTGTTAAGGCATGAGAATCATTCTCTGTGAACTTGTGAGGCAGAGCAGACAAGAATTCTGGGGCGGTAGAGAGGTCCGGAGTCTGCACACTGGTAAAAGCTGTATAATGCCTTGTGAATTCTTGGAGTATTTGTAGCGAGTCAGAAACTACTATTCCACCTGCCGTTGTGAGGGAGTCAATGTACGTAGCTTTCCATTTCCGAAACAGAAGATCAATTTGGTAGATGGAAGCAGTTTCTTCTGGGAAGCAATGATAAAAATCCTCGGAGAAATAGGCTTGTATTGATGCATGTGAATCTAGTTGACGCAACCTACTCTTAAGTTCCTGAATTTGGATCCTGTTGGCCAAGGTTGGGGGGGATGTCCACAACTCGCTGAGAGCACGATGGAAAAATTCTGAAAGCGTACGGTCCTGCTGTTGTGCCAATTTACCGCGCCATTGGAAAAAACTGCGAATTTTAGGTTTACCGTATACTTGCCACCATGTATCAACATTGGGGAAATGTCGTTGCATCTTACACCAATACTCAAAGCGCGTCGTAAATTCATCTATCACGTCCTCACGAGACAAAAGGGTATTGTTAATCTTCCAATACGATGGACCGCGTCCAGCGGGAAGAGAAAAAGGAAGCTTAAAAGCTACTTCAACCGCAGCATGATTTGACAAAGGGGGCAAGAGGGTTAAAACGTGAAGCACTGCCTTGCATAAAGGATCTGTGACATAAACCCTATCGAGGCGACTTTGAGTTGACAAACAGAGAAATGTCATCACATGCGGTGAGTTAGAAACAAAGAGAGCATCATGTAGCTTCATGGCACGCACAAGCTCAACTAGTGCTGGGCAGGGAGGTGAGGGGGTGAGGGAGTCCCTGGGATCTATCACCGCATTAAAGTCGCCCAACATTATACATTGATCGACACCAGGAGGAACCATAGATGGTATAGTCGTTGCAAAAAACTCATCCCTCTCTTTAATTTTAAGAAATCCAGAATAAGCATACAATAGAATAATGCATATTCCTGAGATATAACATCTAATTGCTCTACCATCAGGTGATAGCATGACACGATTATAAACCAAACCTTTTCTTACAAGTATCGCGACTCCTGTGGTGTTATGACAGTTAATTATAGCGTTATAATCGGGGAGAAAATCGAATGAATGAAAAGTCAATTCAGTGAGACAACATACATCAGGACGGCGACGCTCGATAAACTGCTTTAACGACGTTAAATTTGGTGCAGAGCTAACCCTATTTATATTAAGAGTTAGAAGAGTGAAAGCATTTAACATGGGCATGCTCTGAGGCACTATGAAAAAACACACATTACAGTACTTACTTGAAAAATCCGTAGAAATATTGGTAGATAAGACCACAGCAAAACTATTATTCTGGCACACTTGATAACAACAAACAAGGAAAAATAGAGAAAACAAAAAAACACGCATAACATGCGAATATGTATCAACACAAAAACACAGCTGTTATCGTATCGTGACAAGAAGGCAAACTAACAACACTCACTATAACTCAGAATCAGACGTGGAACGAAATTGTGGGGGAGGTTCTCGGGAACTTGGCTGTTTGGCTCGTGGTGGAACACACTGGGAAACAGGTTGTTCATTCTTTTTATTTGCTGACCTTGAAACTCGGCGGCGTTTTTGTTGAGAGAGAGAATCAGACTCCTCGGAATTAGCACTCTGGGAAAAAGTAGGAAGAATAAAAGCTTCGTTACCACTTGTCATAGACTCTGCTGAAATTGTTGTAATATTCTGATTTGTAAATTGCACTGACATCTTCGAAACTTCCAGTGGCGGATCGGTAGGTTCCTGCGGGGGCGCAGGGAGTGTGGGCTCCTCCATCTCGGGCTGCAATGATTTGTATGACGTAGAATCATCTGATCGGCGAGGTAGCTCGGGGAAGTCAGCAACATCAAGGATAGGTTTATCCTGCGCGGGGCCGGACGGGAGGTCTGAGGGGGCCCCCGACAAGCGGTCCACAAAATCTGGAGAAGGAGCAGGACGCAGCACTTTCCCTATTTCCGTCATCTGAACTGATACAGGGTTAGGTTTCACACCCTGTGCAGCTGCTTTTTTCTTGACTGGGCAGCAGGATACGGTGTGGGAAAAACTCTGGCAAAAAAAAAAAACAGGTAATGGGTTGTCCGTCATACGAGACACTCACTTTGTAGCCCTGTACGATGACACGGGAAGGGATGTGTTTCGTCAGTTCCATGTGTATCATTCTAACACCACTGTCGATTCCAGTGGGAAATGGGGCAGTCCAATATTGCGTTTCCACTCGACGCACGGTACCATAGGCCCGAAAATGGTCCTCTAACACTGTGAGGGGCACTTCTAGTGGAAAATCATAAACACGAACCATTTTCACTGGGTCTTCTGCTGGGACGATGCGCACTAAGCTTGTGTTGCCGTCGGCATGCTTAAATGGCACTGTGTCCGGTACTGTCAATGAAAACTGATCATAAGCCGCAACAGATTTAAATTTGATATAAATACTATAAGACTCTTCGTGGAGCTGTAATGCACAAATTTTCTCAAAAATACCTGGAAAATTATCAGTCAACCATTGGTAGACAAGGCTCGAATGGGGTCGAGAACTCCGGTATCGCTTATCAAAAATAAGCTTGTATTGCAATTCCTTCTTATAAGGCATCGCACTAGAATATGAACACAACTTAAACGAACTTCACTGTAGGAAAATAACACCAATCAGCCGAAATAGGCCTCAACTATCGGCGATGAACAGTTCACAACAGGTGTGGATAAAGCAAATAGTCACTTCCGGTTCTGCTGCGATCTGCACTGCTCGAAGGCTCGAGCGAAACTGACTACGTACTACCATGCCATCTGAAGCTAGAATGCAAATATTACTTACTTTAGCCTTGATTATTAAAACGATCAAGCTTCTCCCTGTAAGGTTATTTGCACCTAAGTGCACAAAGAAATTCATTTATTCGACGACATAGAGATAAATTAGTCCCACTAATAAAGGAAACCACATTCAATCCAGGAAAAAATACAGAAATAAAAACTTATTATGCAGTAATTTCGCCGTGCAAATTCAAATGTACGCCAATACTACTACTACTACTACTACTATTATTATTAATAATAATAATAATAATAATAATAATAATAATAACCTATATTGGAAAATTGAAAGGAATTGTGACTTATAGTCTCTTGAACCACCAGACCGATCTCGATCAAATATTCAACATTCATAATGTTCCTACCAGGGAGTATTTTTATCTATTCGTTTTGATGGTGTTACTTAGGGCAGGGGGAGGATGGAAAAATATAAAAAATAAAGTAAACTTAATAAGTCTTGAATCAAACGAGCGATGTGGATGAAATTTTCAACATGGATTACGTTTGTGCAGTGGAATGCTTTTAATCATTTCACTTTGGTGGTGGAATGTAGGGAAGGGGAGGACGGGGAGATATACAAAAATCAATTTAAATTAAAATAAAAGTGACTATGTTAATGAGTTCGTAAGTCTTGAACCACCGAATAGATCTGCATCAAATTTTCAACATGGATGAAGTTCGAGCCTAGAGTGGTTTTCATCATATTACTTTGACGGCAAAACTTAGGGGAGTGGTGGGTAGAGGAAAAATATATAAAAAATAAATAAAACTTAATAAGTCTTGAACCACGTGAACTATCTCGATCATTTTTTTTATCATAGATGAGATTCGGGCCTAGTATAGTTTTCATTATTTCACTTTGAGGATAGAAATTAGAGAAGGGAAATGCGAAAGGGATATATATATATATATATATTACGGGTGGCCAATTCCGGAATTTTTACTTTCCGGAATCCGGAAAGTAAAATCGGAAAATTCCGGAATTCGGAAAAAATCCGGAATTCGGAAAAATTCCGAAATTCGGAAAAATTCCGGAATTCAGAAAAAATCCGGATTTCGGAAAAATTCCGGAATTCAGAAAAAATCCGGAATTCGGAAAAATTCCGGAATTCGGAAAAATCCCGGAATTCGGAAAAATTCCGGATTTCGGAAAAATTCCGGAATTCAGAAAAATTCCAGAATTCAGAAAAAATCCGGAATTCAGAAAACTTCCGGAATTCAGAAAAAATCCGGAATTCAGAAAACTTCCGGAATTCGGAAAAATTATTTTTTCTTTTTGTAATCCTAAGAATTTTGTTCAAATGCAAACGAACAAATTTCCTTTTTGTAATCCTAAGAATGTATGTTGGAAGTTAAGCTGAAACTTACATCCTAAAGTATACACTACTCAATCTTCCCATGGTTAATGAGATGTAGTCCAAAAGTACGATGTACTCCTAATATTTAATTTTTGGTTTACTCTGACATTGTCCAGAAGTAATACATATATCACACTGAGATAAACAACTTCACATAATGAAGATGTTATCATATATAGTTTTCCAGAAAATCGTGAGAAACGAATTTTTATGAAGTTAAAATATGCGTCGCTTGTTGTCAGTATGTTGCAATTAATAACTTTTATGTTAAATAGTCTTATTATTATTATTATTATTATTATTATTATTATTATTATTATTATTATTATTATTATTATTATTATTAATCGTTTATGTACTGTAAAAGAAAAATATGAACCGTTAAGTAGTAGATTTTATCTGTTGTTTTTTGATATCTTCTAACAGTAATAACAAACTGCTTGTAAATACGCAATGATTATAAAGGACAATGGCATATTAATGTAAGGACTACTCTGCAGACTAGCAATAAACAATAAACAATAACAGATAAACAATAGTTGCAAAAAAAAATAAAAGTAACTCACTTGGGCATGTGAGAATGTTCGCGAGAATATAGGGACGCATTGAGACTCTAGCAAAGAGCGTTGTGTTATTATTACTCAAAGGACCGTACGATGGAGGCATTAACGCTAATGTTAATGGCACTAATGAGCACTTACTTGCTCTAACGGTTAACCTCATTTTTGAGATGATTCTTAGAAGTGGGCGTGTTCGCATGCAGTTAGAAGACTTATATCCATTATTTAAAAAGCACACGTTATCTGTGGAGTACTAACGATTTGCGTCACTATCGAACATTAACATAGCATTAGCGACGTTTAAAGTCGAAATTGGAGTCTGACATAACTGGCTTGTCAACTTCACGGACATTATATTTTCCTTGAATGCGAGAATTTTGCGCCCGGGAAATTTGCGCCCTACCACAAAAATAGGAAAAAATGCGCTCGCAATATATTTGCACTGGGATGTTTGCGCCCTACCGCAAAAAGAGGGGAAAATGCGCCGGCTATATATTTGCACTGGGATGTTAGCGCCCTACAATTCAACTTATAATAACTTCCACTCACATTTGAACTAGGCTTGCCTCTCATCGTCTCAGTGAGTTACTCCATCCGTTACAATATTCCGAACAAATGAAAAAATACAATTTTAGTTCACAAAAGGGCAATCCATACAAATACAATTTTTCATTATACTACAAAATTTACAATAAAAGTATAAATGACTGATATATAATTATTTATTAATATAATCAAATAGTATAATTTAATCTACAAAAGGCTGTTTGGCTTTACCCATATATCTCTGTTCACAATCCTTGCGAGTTGTTTGGCTTTTCAGGACACAAAATATAGAAAAGAAAATGTAAAATGAATGTAAAATGAGTTCAGTAATATTATCAAGAAAACTATGTACAGTGTGTTTACTTGCTGGAATTACACTTCAAACACACAATTGCGTTCAGTCATTCTTTCAAAAAAATGTTCCGGGGGGCACACTTAGTATTCCGGAGGGGGGGTCACTGCTGGTACTATTCTATTCATTATTATATTATAGACGTATTATTTTGGTCTCCTCCGAGGGGGCACTCTGAGAGCTCTGGGGAGACCAGTGTTCCCCCAAAATCATCTCTGGAAGAAGCAGTGATTGCGTTGATCCGTTGTGTTCTTTTGGCTTATATTGAAGTTTATTCTCCCCTTATATAGCCACAATGAAAATAAATCACAAATGGCATGGTTGTGGGGGGGAGGATTGTTTATGCTGTAATGTCAGCCCCTCCAAGCAAATGCGTAAGCTCCAATAGGTTCTTTTATTTCGCAGGGCTCAAACTTCCCGGTGGAGGTACATCGCAGGCGCAATTTTCCCTGTTCTTGAGGTAGGGCGCAAATTTCCCAGACGCAAAATTCTCGACACCGTTCGAATGACCTCGGAAGACTATATCTTTTTCAATACTTTTTTATATTTTTTTACTCGAGATTTCTTCATAGCTTCTTATTAAAATATTTACTAATATATCCTCATTTTATTGTCGAAACCAATCAATATGGGTATGTTGTCAGGAAAATATTTAGATTGATCGAGCCTCTGGTGTGTAACCACAGTATTTCATATCATCCCTCCATTAGAAATCTTGGCTAAACGAACCAATATATGTTGCCAATAAAATAGTTTAGAATGATTGAGCCCTGGAAATAACCACAGTATTTCGTGACAGACCCCAGACCCCCCCTTCCTATTACCACATTCTAGCTACGTGCCTGACTCAGCTAATTCTCTACATTCTTTACCAAGCATACATTTTCTAAAGCGGAAAATGCTCTCTAAATACCTAAGCTCATTATTTTCAGCAGATGCACAAATTGGGTAACATTCTATCTACATGAATGTTATATAGCCTATGTCGATTATTGGAAACCGCTTCTCGCTATCTATTACCATATTTACTATATAATGATTAACGGTAAAACCGGAAATGGTTGATTTGTACCGCTTCCGGTTTGAATATTATATTCATCAGGGAACTCGATTCTTAACTATTGACTTTGTACATCGTGGCCAAAATTGATGGTAATCCATCAGATAGTTCTTGAGACTGTTTGTTTCACTGACGGACAGAATGAATATATGGCTATAGAGTTTTGATAAACTAAATTCGTTAATGAGTGATGATGGAACAAATATAAGAAAGGGAACCAAGAGTAGGCCTACCACCGGAAAAATTTTCGAACACAAAATTAGCCATCGAAAACCCACATGTCCTGGGTTAGAATATCATAGATGAAAACTCTACCACTGAGTCATCAATCACCCGATTATTAGTTTTATTGATTATTATATTAATATAAATTAATGAATGCCTGCTTATGTTAATTATTGAACAATTACATTGTATAGTTGTACAATTTACATTGTCAAAAATTGTAAATTTTTATTTACTGTACATACAGTGAGCGCAGAAAGTGTTCGTACACCTATGCTATTGAAACGAGAATGCCTGCGAAAAAGAAACAGAAAATTTAAGAATTGTAATAACACACAATATGAATAATGAAAACTAAGCTTTATGAATATATCAATAAAGAACCACAAAGGCAAGTTTAATGGTCAGAAAGTAAATAAATTCCGTAGAAAGTGTATAGAGTAGACGCAAAAAGAGATCGTACACCTGACGTACGAATACGAAACAAAGATACCACAACTGGGGTTCAGTAGTATTCACCTGAGTATACACCTCTGTATAGCTTGACGAATAACAGAATGAGTTTAGTTGTGAATAGGAGTGAAAAAACTGCACCTTGGGCTGTCAAAATGGGAAGCAACCGAACAGAAACAAATGAGGAGACAAGAAAAGTAATTATTAAATTGCATAAGAAAGGTACGTATTTGAGAAAAATAGGGCCTAGCAAACCTTGGAGACAGGCCTCGTTCAACAGTACAAACAATAATTGCGATGTATAATGTTTCTATCACTGTGCGAAAAAAAAAAAACTGGAAGACCAAGAGTGTTGAGTGAACAAGATAAACGTTACATTATTAGGGAAAGAAAAAAGGTTCCGAAAAGTAGTGCTGTGCAATTGGCAACGGATCTGGAAACACGCGGTGTTAAAATATCAGCCAGTACAGTGCGGAATATTTGCAGGGTATCATGGTCGGATAGCCAGGAAAATGTTATGGGTGAACAAGACAAATCGTATAAAGAGACTAAGTTTGAAAAAGAGTATAAAGATAAGGGATCAGGCTTCTTTCTGGAATAGGGTCATATTTTCGGACGAAAGTAAATTTAATCTTATCGAATGCAATGGGAGGCGTATGGTATGGCGCAAGGTGAATACAGAGATGAATCCTCAAAATCTCGTCCCTAAAGTAAGACACGGAGGAGGGTCCGTGCTCGTCTGGGGTTGTATGAGTGCCTCACGAGTGGGTCGTCTCCACTTTATCGATGGAGTGATGATCCACAAAGTGTATATTAACATATTAAAGGAAAATCTACATAATAGTGCGCAGAAAACAATTTACAGTTCAGCAAGGCAACAACTCCAAACATACAGCGGAAAATATTCGATTGTGGCTACTCTATAATACCTTGAAACAGCTTCGCACACCTCCCCAATCCCCAGACATGAACCCCATAGAACATCTATGGTCTGTTCTGGAGACAAGAATCAGAAGGCACAGCTTCTCTACTAAAGAAGGCCTGAGAAAAGCTATTCAAGAAGAATGGAACATAATCAGTCCCGAAGCTACAGAACTACGAACTACTACTGGTGAAATCAATGCCACGAAGACTACAGACAATCATTAACGCAGAGGGTAATCCCACAAAATATTAAATAACGTAATATACTTTATAAGCATTAATTCAAGCATAAGTGTACGGTGACTTTTTGCGTTTACAAAAAAGGAATTCTCTCTTTCTTCTGAACAAAACAGTGATTGTCTTTGTTTGGCCTTTCTCTTGTATATAGAAATAAAATGTATGAATGTGTAGTCTTAATTCTGGTTATATATATATATTTTCCACCTCCCGTTCTCATGCTAGCTGTTTCCAATGTAAAGTATGCACGGTGTACGAACACTTTCTGCGCTCACTGTAGGTATGTTGACAATAAGCGAATGTTATTAGAATATTTGTTGAGATTTCTTTTCCTTCACTGCCTTTCGTCTGGTTAAAAAGTAGTTTGCAGTGCTTTCGAGCTGCAGGTGGGAACGCGATAATGTTTGAGACATACCGGCGACTTTTTTGTGTGTGAAAATAAGACCTTCCTCATAAAGCAGTAAATAACTGCAGTAGCAATTGTCTACGTAAGTGATAAAGACATATCCAACTACAAGAAGCTAATACAGTATATATATATATATATATATTCATTATTGTGTTTCTCTTTTAACAGCTACTAGCTAGGGATGGCCAATTCCAGAATTTTTACTTTCCGGAATCCGAAAAGTAAAATCGGAAAAATTCCGAATTTTTTCTAAATTCCGGATTTTTCCGAATGTTGGAATTTATCTGAATTCCGGAATTTTTCCGAAATCCGGATTTTTTCCGAATTCCGGAATTGCCCTTTTGTGAACTAAAATTGTAATTTTTTCATTTTTTCGGAATATTATAACGGATGGAGTAACTCACTGAGACGATGAGAGGCAAGCCTAGTTCAAATGTGAGTGGAAGTTACTTTACACAATACAAAAATAAGTTGAATTGTAGGGCGCTAACATCCCAGTACAAATATATAGCCGGCGCATTTTCCCCTCTTTTTGCGGTAGGGCACAATCATCCCAGTGCAAATATATTGCGAGCGCATTTTTTCCTATTTTTGTGGTAGGGCGCAAATTTCCCGGGCGCAAAATTCTCGCATTCAAGGAAAATATAATGTCCGTGAAGTTGACAAGCCACTTATGTCAGACTCCAATTTCGACTTTAAACGTCGCTAGTGCTATGTTAGTGTTCGATTGTGACGCAAATCGTTAGTACTCCACAGATAACGTGTGCTTTTTAAATAATGGATATAAGTCTTCTAACTGCATGCGAACACGCCCACTTCTAAGAATCATCTCAAAAATGAGGTTAACCGTTAGAGCAAGTAAGTGCTCATTAGTGCTATTAACATTAGCGTTAATGCCTCCATCGTATGGCCCTTTGAGTAATAATAACACAACGCTCTTTGCTAGAGTCTCAATGCGTCCCTATATTCTCGCGAACATTCTGATATGCCCAAGTGAGTTACTTTTATTTTTTTTGCAACTATTGTTTATCTGTTATTGTTTATTGTTTATTGCTAGTCTGCAGAGTAGTCCTTACATTAATATGCCATTGTCCTTGATATTCATTGCGTATTTACAAGCAGTTTGTTATTACTGTTAGAAGATATCAAAAAACAACAGATAAAATCTACTACTTAACGGTTCATATTTTTCTTTTACAGTACATAAACGAATAATAATAATAATAATAATAATAAGACTCTTCCAGCATAAAAGTTATTAATTGCATCACACTGGCAACAAGCGACGCATATTTTAACTTCATAAAAATTCGTTTCTCACGATTTTCTGGAAAACTACATATGATAACATCTTCATTATGTGAAGTTTTTTATCTCAGTGTGATATATGTATTACCTCTGGACAATATCACAGTAAAGCGAAAATTAAATATTAGGAGTACATCGTACTTTTGGACTACATCTCATTAACCATGGGAAGATTGAGAAGTGTATACTTTAGGATGTAAGTTTCAGCTTAACTTGCATCATACATTCTTAGGATTACAAAAAGGAAATTTGCTCGTTTCCATTTGAACAAAATTCTTAGGATTACAGAAAGAAAAAATAATTTTTCCGAATTTCGGAATTTTTCTGAATTCGGGAATTTTTCCGAAATCCGGAATTTTTCCGAATTCCTGAATTTTTCAGAATTCCGGATTTTTTTCGAAATCCGGAATTTTTCCGAATTCCGGAATTTTCCGATTTTACTTTCCGGATTCAATTCAAAATTGTCAACCTAGATGAAGTACGAACCCGAGATGTATTTCCTCAGATCATTTTGATGGACTAATTGAAGGGAGAAGGATAGCAACATTTAAAAGATAACGAAAAATGGCCGATATTAGTATCGAATCTATAATTTTTGGAGTCGCAGAGATGAATAGTGACACATCTGATGCCGTTTAAATCCAAATTCAACCCGCAACATGGAGGAGGGTAAGATATATAAAAATGATCAAAATAACAAATATCATTGTGAAATTCATAGTTTTCCGGGTGGCTGAGATGAACAATGACACTGAAGATGCCGTGTTCCGTAGCATAGGAAGGTGAGGGGATATATAAAACTCATCGAAAATGACCGATATCAAAGAGCGCTTTAGTAATAGTAAAAAGTGATTGAAGAACGGAAAATATAATAATTTTTTCTCTATTTGGCCCAGCAAAGCGGCCAATTGATGCTAATAATAATAATAATAATAAGAAGAAGAAGAAGAAGAAGAATTATTATTATTATTATTATTATTATTATTATTATTATTATTATTATTATTATTATTATTATTATTATTATTATTATTATTATTATTATTGGCTACTTTTAAACTTGCACGGCGACATTAATTCATAATATGTTTTTATTTCTGTAATTTTTCCTGGTTTGTATGTGGTTTCCTTTATTAGTGGGCACTAATTTATCTCTAGGTCGTCGAATAAATGAATTTCTTTGTGCACTTATGTGCAAATAACCTTACAGGAAGAAGCTTGATCGTTTTAATAATCAAGGCTAAAGTAAGTAATATTTGCCTTCTAGCTTCAGGTGGCATGGTAGTGTAGCGGTAATGTAATGGACTTGCGATTAATAAAGGTATCTAGCATGGGTTCAAATCGTGTTCATGCCGATCTTCCATTTTTTACTAAGTGATAGTGAAGAATCGATTTATCATATTATACGTGCAATGCTTCATGATAGAGACGATTTACTAATGTTGGTTGGGAAAGAGCAAGGGATTTACCAGGACATCGAAACACTTCATTGATCTGCAGTAAACACTTTTCGTGTTATCGTTCTCAGCAAGAAAAATTGCAGCATTTGTTTAACAAAGTTTAGAGAAAGTAATCGGTGGTTATTCGTGCTCGTGCTTTCGAGCAGTTCAGATCGCAAAGCCTGCTGGGAGCATACTTCATACGATTTTCACACATTGGTAGTGTGGTGAACTTAGTGGCATCTTCTTCTTGCCTATTTAGGCTCGTACGTTTAATATTTGTGGTGATTCCAATTTCTGTGTCTAGAGAATTTGAGCGTCATGTCTTATAAGAAAGAATTACAATACAAATTCATGTTTGATAAGCGTTATCGAAGTTCTCGACCTAATTCCAGTCAAGTGTACCAATGGCTGTTGGAGAAGTTTCCTCGCCTGTTTGACCAGATTTGTGCTCTTCAACTTCATGAAGAAGCTTTTAGTATTTATATTAAGTTTAAATCAATCAAAGATTATGACCAGTTTGCCTCGACAGTGCCTGAGACTGTGACCTTTAATCACATGGACGGTAACGTAAGTACAGTAAGAATTTTGCCCGCAGAAGACCCTGTGAAATTGGTGAGAGTTTATGATTTTCCATTGGAAGCTCCAGTGCAATTATTGGAAGAACATTTTCGTGCCTATGGATTGGTAAGGCGAGTAGAACGACAGTATTGGGCGGCACCGTTTCCTACAGGCATTGACAGTGGTGTACGGGTCATACATATTGAGCTAACTAAGCATATTCCCTCTAGATTGATCGTCCAAGGTTACAAAGTGAATGTTTCATATGAAGGTCAGCCAATTACTTGTTTTTTTTGCCAGAGCACGTCGCATACCGTGTCTAATTGTCATTTGAAGAAGAAAAATAGTACTATGGGGGGGAAACCGACCCCGCCGCCAGTGGTTATGACTGAATTGGGGAAGGTATGGCGATCAAATCCGCTTCCGGCTTCTTCCGATCATGTAAGTGACGAACCAAGTTTATCTAAGACTGGGTTTGCAAAGGATAACAGTGTTCCCGATGAGTCTCAGTTTTCTGCTTTACCAACGAGTTCCGTCGCGCCTTTACCATTACCAACCATGTCGTCAGTATTGGAGGAGAAAAAAAGCTTGGTGTCTGAGCAACAGCCCTCCGAGTCGTCTCTGGTCTCTACGATACATTCGGAGAATCTCAAGAATGTAGATGTGCCCATGTGTCCAAGTGAACCCCCCCCCTCGCAGGGTCTTGATCCTCTTAGCAATTCCGTTATCTCACCCAGTGCTACGATGATTGGCGTTGATCCGGCTTCCCAACAAAAACGCCGAAGGGTATCTAGATCGACTACAAAAAAGAAAGAACATACAGCTGTTGTTGGTGTTTCTCAAGGTGCAATACAGTCCAAGTCACGTGATCACAGCCTCAAAAGCCGTGCAACGTCCGATTCCGAGATATAGCGTGCCTGCATTGTGTGTTTGTTTTTTCTTTTTTGCGCCTTCAGTTCACGAGTTTTTTTTTAGTTGCATTGAGTTGTGTGTTTAGCAAGAAGAAGCTTTCTTTTTCCAGTTTTTATGTGTTATACATTTCTTGTCTACTGCAGTGTCTTTCTATGGGCGTTACAAGTAAGTTTTTGTTTGTATTGCTGTTAGTGTTTTTGTGTGGAAGTATGGCGCAGATCAATGCTTTTACTTTAATTACTCTCAACATTAATAGAATTAGTTCTGCACAGAACTTAGTGTTATTACAACAATTTATTGAACGGAATCGTGCAGACGTTTATTGTTTAACTGAAGTAACTTTTCATACATTTGACTTTCTCTCTGACTATAATACTATAGTGAATTCCGAAAAAAACACTGGTGTCGCGATGTTAGTACGAAAGGGTCTACATTATGATAGGGTTATGCTATCTCCGGATGGGAGAGCCATCCGTTGCTATATTAACGGTATATGTATTATTTGTTTATATGCCCCTAGTGGTTTTCTTAAAACACGAGAGAGGGAAGATTTTTTTTCCAGTGTCATTCCATCGTTAATACCTCCCGGTCTTACTTATTGTTTATTTGCCGGCGATTATAATGCGGTGATCGACGCACGTGATTCGCTCACACCATCACCTCCCTGTCATGCCTTAGTTGAGTTGGTGAGAGTTCTTCAGCTCCATGATGCTCTTCTAGCATCTCACTCTAAGCATGCAATGACGTACACCTGTACTACGACACGAAGTCGCTTGGATAGGATTTACGTCGATGCTCGCTTAAGTAAGGCTGTCCTCGCTGTCCACACAAGGCCTGTATCGTTCACAAATCATGCAGCTGTCTTAGTTCATTTTAAGCTGCCTTTTTTTCTTCCGGCGGGAAGGGGACGTTCCTTTTGGAAAATCAACAACGAAGTGCTGTTAAGAGAAGACACTGTTGAAGAGTTTACCGAGCGTTTTAAGTACTGGCGTAAAATGCAACGTTATTTTCCAACGGAGGTTGCGTGGTGGACTACTTATTGTAAACCCAAATTCCGTAGTTTCTTTCAATGGAGAGGGAAATTGTCCCAACAGCACGATCGTCAGCTATATGAGTTTTATTATAGGGCACTATGTGACCTCTGGGCTGCACAGCCTTCCCTACTTAATCTGGCTTGTATTAACGATATTAAACGTAGAATGCGTCAAATCGATACTCGAGTATCGTTGCAGGCGTATTTTTCAGACGATCTATATCATTGTTTTCTGGAAGAATCGTCTTCCTTGTATCATGTGGATCGCCTTTTTCGACAGCGACGAGCTACATGTATTGAATCGTTAGTATTGGCCAACGGCGATACCATTTCTGACCCTTTACAGATTTTATAAGAATTTATGCAACACTTTATAGCCTTCACGAGCGCATCGCATTCGGATTTTCCTTTTGCTCCTGAGTTTCTATCAGCCATTCCCCAGAGGCTGCCTGCAGAAGCTTGTCAGGCTCTATTGCGCCCAATTACGGCTGACGACATCTTGGCGGTTCTCAATAAGTCTAAGGGACGTAGTTCTCCCGGCATAGATGGCTGAGTGTATCTTTTTACCGTCATTACTGGCCTATTCTTCGTGGTACCCTTGTGACACTTTTTAATTCCTGGTTGTCTAATGTGCCCTTTCATTCTAATACTGCGGTTGTCGCTCTTATACCCAAATCGTCCAAGGCGAAGGTTGTGGCTGATTACTGCCCTATCTCTTTATTGCCAGTTGATTTGAAATTATTTACTAAAGTTCTTACAGCCCGATTACGACCTATCATATAGAAACTTATCAGTCCGTATCAAGCAGCCCTGAACGAATCGAATAACATTCAATTTACCCTTCGTACTCTTCGAGACCTCTTTGCATACTTTCAGTCTCGCGGTGTCCCAGCCG
The DNA here is from genome assembly GCF_964235325.1 of Thermobia domestica. Lineage (NCBI taxonomy): Eukaryota > Metazoa > Arthropoda > Insecta > Zygentoma > Lepismatidae > Thermobia > Thermobia domestica. The sequence goes on along the minus strand of NC_137469.1, from coordinate 130,812,540 downwards.
GAGCGTTAGCAGTAGACCTAGAGAAGGCTTATGATAGTGTCGATCACAATTTCCTTCGTCTAACCCTCGACGCTTGGGGTTTTCCCGCAGCTTTCTGTCAAGTAATTTCGAATTTATACACCACCGCCACGTTTCGTCTCCAAATTAATGGACATCTATCTGACCTCATTCCCTTAAAACGAGGTTTGCGCCAGGGCTGTAGTTTAAGCTCTATTTTGTTTTCTTTAGTTATAGACCCTCTTCTCCATCGTTTGGCGCTGGTGTCTCCCCCAGGCCCTACCCTCTTTACTTGTCAAAACATCTATTGTTTCGCTGATGATCTGACTATCACAGGGGTCGACGCAGTTGCTCTTCAGGGTGTCTTTCCGGTTCTCAAGCGATTCTCGCGTTGCTCTGGCCTTTAGTTTAATGCAAAGAAAACTCAAGTGTTACAATTTCACGGTTTTCAGTTACCCTGTCCTACCCCAGGTACGCAGCCTATACCGCATGTGACATCCTTAACAATTTTAGGGATTCCATTCACGTCCCTTCCCACTCCCCATTATGAAGAAGTTTGGCAACCTCTCCTTACGCAAATTCGAGGGTTGTTCTTCACCCTCCGCTTTCGTCGACTTCATTTATGGCATCGCATTCAATTTATCAATATCTACGTGGCAACTAAATTGTGGTATAGGGCTCGGGTATTTCCCCTCCCTGAGATTTACGCCAAAAGATTCGAATCTCTGTTCCTTTGGCACATATGGCGGGGTTACTATTTTCGCATCCCCAGAACTGCCATTTATCTCTCACGTTCCCGCGGTGGTCTCGGTTTAGTTCATATCCGTCTCAAATGTCAAACTCTCTTCATGGCAGATTCCTACGTTGGTCTTTCATCCGTCGATTCTATTACGAACCATTGGTTTAGTTGTTTTTGGCCGGAGTACGCTCACCCTGTCAATCCCCCTTTTATTCAATTTGCCGATCAGTGTCCGAAATATGTTTTGATCTTTATTCGATATTGGATTTATGCCGGGGTGCCTTTGGTCCCTCAGCAGCACAATGCTCGCTCATTATATTCTGTGCTCTTCACATTGTCCTCTCAGCCGACTCAGTTACGAGTAGTACAACAGTTTCCACATATAGAGTGGCAGCAAGTTTGGGCTAACATTTGGAACCCAATCTTACCTTCCTATATGCAAGTGTTATGGTTTCAAGTAGTCCATCAACTTACCCCAACACGTGCGCGGCTTTATGCTATACAACGAGCACCTGATGCTTTGTGTACTATATGTCGTTCTGAGGACACTTTGGCTCATCGGTTTACAACATGTGAGGGAGCGCCAGTGATATGGAACGCCTTGCAGGTGATGGTGGGTCGTATCACTCGTCGTCCGAGTGCACAGTTTCACATTAATCATTTGCTTCTGCCGGACTTTCATTTTTTTCCCCCACTAAGCATCGTACAGTGCTTTTCCTGCTAGCCAGCACTTTACTATATTTCCAGCGGCATATCACGTTACTGGATGCACGCACTTACTTTGATTTTCTTCAACGTACACGCCGGAAATGTTATTCTCCGCAGCAGGACAGGATTTCTTTTAGTAGGTTTTTAGAAGTGCTTTTGTCATGAACTAACGTTCCTCTCTCGTTTTTTTTATTTTTATTTTTTTTTAATTTTTTTATTATTAGTATTCTTATTATTATTATTATTATTATTATTATTATTATTATTATTATTATTATTATTATTGTTTAAATATGCATTTATTTATTTCTAGTTCTCTGCATTTATAGTTGTAGACCCAGATTTGGTGATTTTTGTATTTATGTCTAGTGCTTTTCTTGTTTAGACTCAGCTAGTTGAGTCCATTTTGTATTTTTCAAGAAGGTAATAATAAAACTAGTGGTGCAGTGGTAAAGTACCGGCCTTCCAAGCAGAAAATCTGTCTTCGATTCGCCACCAGATAGTATAACTTTTTCGCATAAAATAATGGCTGCAAAAAGAGATTTAACTTATGTTGGAGAACTTACAAAGCATCACTTGCGAGAATTCGAATAAACAGTGTGTGCGTTCTTCACCATACACTGTAATGATAAGTATGTTTCATATTTATATTCGTCCCTCTCTCTCTCTCTTTTTCTTGTCGTTTCCCTATCCTGTCGTTGCATCTTCCACTTGTCCCCCCTCTCTCACGTACACACGCACTTCATCTGCGTGTGCGTGTTCCAAAATTAAAACGGAGCCAGAGAACGATAGACCTGATCTGGAGAATGTAATTAACTGGCAAATTCAGCGTCGAGTTTTCGTGCTTTGGACATAACATCTCCAGTCCTGGTCATCTCTGAAAGAAATACTGTTTAAACACAAGAGAATAAGCAAAATATCTTTTTTATCATCTGGGTTACTGAGTTTCAGTCGAATTACCGGGTCACTATGGGTTTGAATCCTTGATCCAGTGGTGGTCCATAAGCTAACCAACATCATTCGACTGACACTATGATCCGTTTTAGCTCTAAGCGTGTTCATTCTCTCTGTGCAAATTACAACGTTATATTCGAAAGAGATGAAAGTGAAGCTGGATGTTCGGTACAGATAAAGCTTCCTAAAAGACTAGAAAATGATAACATCTTTGGTTATTTGAAAACAAAATTTTATTTACACTAGTTTCACACAAATTTGTTTCCATCTTATAATTCAATGTGATTTATTCACGTTGAAATTTGAAACATGCAAGGTCTGCTACATCTATAAGGAACATCCAATTTTCCATTTGAACATTTGTAACTTTTCATTATGATACGGTTTGGACTTTTAATATAGGATATTTCTGATAAAAATTTACCAGCAAAATAGCAATCATTCAATTTTATCTTTCTTTCTTTCTTCCTTTTTCTTTTCTTTTTTCTTTTCTTCACTTTGTATTATAGTCTGAAGTGGATTATATGACCTACGCTACCTACTGGTTTTATTAGAATGTAGTTTGCATCGGTACCTCCAATGAACACTATTGAATTTACAACCGAACCACGCAGAAACAAAGCATGTGTGTTAAACTGTTTACATTATCTTAGATGTGTCCCGTGAGATCTACAATTCTACTGGAAATTGAATATGCTATCCTTTTTGAAAGAGACTTTCAATGAATGTTTCAAGCATTCTCTATATATTTGAATAGTCCTGAAAAAAATATATAAAACAAACATTATTTCTATATTACTGTTGGATTTCTCGTAACGGAACTTTATAATGTTAGGTTCTTTTCTTGCTAAGTTTAAAATTCCACATTTTTATCTCTTCTCCCTTTCACTTTTCTTCTTCTTTCGCCTTCTCTCTCTCTCTGTGGCTCGTTTCTGAACCTCCGTGAAATAGACATTCATTGGTTTTAATTTTTCATTATGTGTGTTTCTGTTTCTCCCTAAATCAACTTATGAACGTTGTTTCGTCTCGGTTTTGTTATTTCATTTTATCGATACTAATACATGTCTAGTTTGAAATTAGAATTGCGTTCATGTTGTTAGCTAATTTTACTATGGACAGAAGAAAGAAGGAGAGGGAGGGGGTCTCTCTACCAGACACGATTATGGGATAAGGTGTATATTGGGTGGCCTAGCTGCACGGCGGCAGGTGTCGCAATTTTTTTGATGCGGAATGTACGTGCCGCTTTACAGACAGAAATGAAGAACGTTTTCATAAAAATCGGCAAGGGGTATCATAAAGGAGAAATTTTTTCGACTATTTTTTTCAATTACTCGCACCGTTTGCAAGATTTGAGCCGTCTTGTGGTTAGAATTTCTAATTCATATATGGCCAGTGTTTTCTTTCTTTTTGTATACATTATGTAATAAGTATATAAATTACACACACGGTTAATTATGTCAGTTATATACGGAGTTCATTAAAAAAACTCAAAACAATGAAGATTTATCTTAGACTGGAGAAATGGTTATCTTTCGTTTTCTTATCATTTGGCCATTATCATGAAACAAACACCTGAGAGATATAAAACCCCTATATATAACTATGTGATGTTGGAATATATAACTCGTAGGGTATGAAGCTTTACTTTTAAAAAATTTCAGTACTTCCAGTGTACTCCTAAAAATTTAATAAAGAACTAATGGCCATGTTTTTTTTTAATATTCATTAGAACTGAGCAATTTACACAAAATTTGGAATCAACCAATGAAAACGACACGTTTCTAGCACTTGCGGGTTCAATATCTCATTGTCGAAAAGACTGGAGACAAACATATAAACTTTTCTGTGGGAACAAACACATACGCGTAAATCTAGTATTTTAATACAACAATAATTGAAATAGTTTTATTTTCGAGTGCTCTATTTTAATATTCGCAATATTGAAATTTTTGAACATACATTTTTCACACGTTTGAAAAAAAAAAAGATATCATTACTAGAAAAATTAACGTAATACAAACAGTTTTTATTTTTTTCAGTTTCCAATTTTTCCGGAATGAAATCGAAAAAAATACGGTTTTTTACCAACAGGTTTAAAATTTCCGGAAATTTTACAACACTAGTTCAGACACACTTGTACTTGGCCCAGCATTAAACTCTGATGTTAGTTCCGACGCAGTTCGATGCCTGTCCTGTTTTACCAGTCTGCTCAGCCTACAACGTCCGACTTATGTAATGAGGTGGGGGGCGCCCAACACCTCGACGTTTGGACGTCGTTTCCCCTTGGTTTCGCCACTTGTTGAAGACACTCACCACAGCACTCCTCGAACACCTGACAAGTCCTGCAGTTTCCGAAATTCTCGTGCCGAGTGTTTCTGAATGAGTATTTTCTTTAAAATAATATTAAAAATTATAGAAAGATTTTCGAGACATTCGAGTCGAGTCGAGATTTTTACGAGCTGTCTCGACTCGAAAATTCGAGTCGAGAAATACGTTTGTCTCGACTCGTCTTGAATTTTACAAAGTGTTTCTCGACTCGTGCGCATCCCTACTGAAGGGAATGAGATATGAGCCATGATCATAGGATAAACAGGGATGATGCTGTAGTTGCTTCACTTTATCCAGATTTTATTTTTATTGAAGTTACTCTGAAAGTTTGAGACCGTTCAGAGGCCCTTTTTGTAATCATAATGAAATTCCCTGATTTTCTTTTCCAGCATTTATCTTGTCAGTTCAATTGTTCAGCTCGCAAGCAAGTAAATCGGCAATGAGTCATAGTAATATAGCCTTTTATCAAGAGGAAATGGAAGTGTTAGTTAATTACATGAGAGAAAGAGGGATCAAAGAAAAGTTATGTCAGTAAGTATAAAATGTTATAATTTTGATAAAGTATAGATAATAATTGAGGAGTGTACGTGAAAACTAACTGAAATCTCCACTGCTGAAAATCTTGTTATTCTTTGGTCAGTAGCGGCTCTTGAGGTAGGTCACACCAGTATAGATTACTACTCTTCGCTACAAAGTAAGGGAAGAAACTTTGAAGTATGTACTAATTTCTGTATGCAACATATAGCGATAAAATGTGTATATCTATGCAAACTCATAGCAATCAAATATTTACTTTAACATAGTAATGTCATTCAAGAGCCGCCACTGGTTTTGCCCTCTCTCTATTCTACTTTTACTCTACTCAATAGTACAATTTGTTTACTTGCGCAAATAACTATTTTATTGAGTATGTCACAAGACAATACAATACGAGCATCAGTTCCGGCGTGTATGTCACATGATCGAACCAGTTCAAGTCGTAGAAACTCCTCGCTGGCACAATAAAAATACTGGTCATTATGCCTTGAAAGCTTGTGTAGTGTTGTGTCCCGTCTGTGATTTGAGATCTGAAAAAATGAAGATGCAACCAAGATTTTTTTTCTTTTTTAAGGAATTTTTCCTTTAATAGTTAGAACTGGTCACATTTCCGCTGAAAAAAAACTTCAAAAATTTGTTGTGCGAATTACAAATCAAAATGTTTTACATCAATCTTTAAAATAAAAATTTTCCAATAAAAACTTTCAAACCTAAATTTCTAATCTAAAATCTTCCAAACTAAAAATTATCAAATCAGAATTTCTAAACTAAATCTTTTCAAACCAAGATCTTCAAATCCAAATTTTCAATCTATAAATTCGAAAAATCAAACAGTGATCGAGGAATGTTTAAGGAAAGCTTTTAAACTTTTAAAAAATTTAAAGATTTGAAATAGATCGGCCAATGAAGTTGTATCAAATAATAACTTCTCACCAATAATCTTAGACTATAGTCGGAACTACAATACTGGGATTCAAAAATTTTCAAATTAACATTTCAAAATATCAAACAGTGATCGATATTTTTTTTTTCAAAGTAAAAAATAAAGTCTCTCTGAAACATCTTAAAAGTTTTAAAGAAAGATTTGAAAGTAATCAAAAGATCAGATTGTATCACAAATAACTTTCAGCAATGATCTCAGTTGTAAGTAAACTTCAAAGTGTGAAATTGTTGTTGCATATCAATTACTTTTTAATAATTACCTATCACGTATTACAAAATCTTTTATTTAAAAAAAAAACTCAACTAAACTCTTCAGCAAAACAAACATTGATAAACGAAAATATTGTGATAAGAAAACATTTCATGGTTAAGGGAGCAGACTACTAAAAACGATACAGAAACTAACCATTTTTCTTTTGCCCGATTTTCGTAAGTGAAAAGAAAATGCAACTTACCGCAATAAGAGTTAATGTTATTCTACACTCGAAAATATGAATCGGAAGAATTTTCAGTGTTGCCTTTCATAGAAATTATAGTGTGGCCAGAATGTGAATTATCCAAAACTCTATTTTAAGGCAGCGACTAGAAAAATAAATTGAACGGTAATTGAAGACTTATCATGTTGTCTCGGCTTCTTGTTAACTATTTTTCAAATAATATTTGTATTTATATTGTAATAAACAGAAAGTTATTAAAATTATACTTTCTAATTCTACACTGAAAAGAATCCGTTATCCGGACAGCGGTATAATGTACACATATACAAAATCCTTATGTTTACTACGGAAATCACTACGAAGCATACGTTATCCATATGCTACATACTTTTCCCGCTCAGAGCTTACATCATTTCGTTGCAGGATGTATTACATCTAACAGTCTTCCATATATATATGTGTGTGTGTGTGTATGTATTTACAAACGTCACCTATATGTTACATACGTCCGTCTGTAAGTGACATCCTGGCCACTTATACACAGTTCTTTCGTTCGTAAGGAAAGTACGTTTATTCGGAATACTTGCATGGAAAGTACCTATAAAATATACTTTTTATTTATACGTTTGCTGTACGTTACGTCCAAAAACTACAGGATTTACACATATAACCTACACTTTTGTGTACATCACATTCGTTTTCTTTTTCAGTGTATCAATAGTTAATTTTATAACTTTGTCACTTTTTCAACTGCTTGATTAACAAATAAACGGTTTTCAAATATTCACCTTTATCTGTAACCTTAGACTAAATTCGACCTTTATGATTCGTGACTAAAAATCCCAAGGTTGAAAATGTATAGTTGTTGTTGTTTCAATGCGTTTTAGTAATTAACTATCAGATCTCAAGTCTCAAATTTTTCGATTAAAGACCTAAGAATGTGGGTCGTAAGAAGATTTATTTTTTTTTAATTAAAATGGTCTAAACAGTGATTTTAAAATTTTAAACAAAGATTTGAAGGTGATCAACCAATCAGGTTCATCAAGAATATTTTTTTTCTAACAGTAACCTTAGATTATTATTTAGGATTTAGATTTCTGGACTTTCGGTATCTATAGCCATGTTTGCCCGTCACGTATAAAGGATGACGTCCCTCGGCGATCACACTATCCGAGGAAAGGAAGGAAGAAAGGATTGGGAAAGGAAGGAAGCGACCTGGGACCTACATGTTAGGTATCACCCCGGCATTTGCCTGGTATGAATGAGGAATACCCAGGAAAACCTCATTTAGAATGGCTGATCTGAAAAAGCTTTTTACACTTTTTCGACCGAGTGTCCTCACCGGGAATTGAACCCGGGACACCTTAGACTGAGTCATAGCTACAATCCTAAGATTCAGAGTGTAAAATTGTAAATATATATCAATAGGTTATAATAATTTCTTATCAGGTTTCGTGGCCAAAATTTGAAGTTAGAGGTAGGGATCGACCTATCAGATTTTACCAAAGATAACTTTCAACCAACGAGCTTACACTACGACCTACATACACTCATACATTCATATGAACATACAATACAATTATATATATAATCATCTCATGTTAGATAGTCAAAATTTCCTAAATTTAAATTTTGTTAATATCTTACTTATACAAGGATCAACGTGAACTATTCAAAGTTGCAAAAACAACACAAACAAAAGACGTAGAAAATATTTATCAAATTTTATATTTGGACAATTTCTAAATTCAAGGTAGGGTCAACGTACCCTTTCAAAATTTTCGCGGTGACTCAGTGGTAGAGCATTCACTTCTGGTGCATGGGGACCTTGGTTCGATCTCAGCTCGCGCCAAGTAATATCTGTGGTGGACAAACACCGTGTGCGCGGGTTTTCTCGGGGTTCTCCCGTTTCCTTCTAGTTTCTCCATTCCACTATTTCATTCATTTCTCATCATCACCGTCTCCTTTAGCCTAGACGGCATTTTTTTCCTTTGAAAATTTAGAAGGAGTACATAAGTGTACCTAAGTCCTATGAAAAATAATAGATCCCTGTACTCACCCACAAAATCAAATGTTGTAGGGAAGCGTCGTGATCAAAATATTGTTATAGTAATACTTGGCATTTCTTATTCATAAAAGGAACAAACAGGCAGAGTTGGCGTGGGTCAATGAAAACTTGACCCACCACCGACCCTGACCCACTGACCCACCACCCGCCATGACCCACTCTGACCCACAACCCACCGTGACCCACTATGACCCACAACCCACTATGACCCACTCTGACCCACCCTGACCCACCACCCACGGTGACCCACCCTGACCCACCACCCACGGTGACCCACCCTGACCCACCACCCACCATGAACCACTCTCATCCACTTTGACCTACTCTGACTCACCAAAATCCATCGTCATCAACTCTGAACACGATCCACAGCCTCTTCTGAACTGACTAAAGAGTTTACACTTGTAATAAAACAAGACTGTGAAATTGTCACTAATCGGAGTTTGAATTTCTAGTCAATCGCTCAAGCACCACTCTGTCACAATAACGGTGGATCTAACCTTTACGATATAAAATGGTAAAGTGTTTGTCAGTGAGGAAATTGAAACTGTTCGAGGTGGGGAGAAATTAGTGTGTGCCTAAAATATACTTGTACTAAGAGAGTATTCTTGCAAGTGTTAATTTCTGAACGCATTCCACAAGAAACTTCTATTCGCAGGAAAATACCCCTGTACAAGATGGAAAAGGTTATGGTTTCTCAGTTCACAGTATTTTTCTCACAAAAGACTTGAAAAATCAGTTGTTCATAGGGTATAAAGGTGCTCGGGTACCCTATGTGAAAGCATCTCCATAAAGTATGCTCATAATTGTAATTTGTGTAATCACTAAAATACCACGTTAAATTTAAGTTACAAATATGCATAATTGCAATTATTATGAATATTTATTCAAAAGTAGTTTACCTAAAGCAAAGAAGAGAGTTACTAAAAAGTAGGTACAAAGTTGAATAACACAAATAAGCCATTAGTAATACAAGTATACATTTCCCGTAACTCGTAATTTTCCACCTTAAAACAAATCTGAAATCGGATTTATTTCCTGTTGGTAACTTTTGTGGCGGTAAATCATTCGCAGTGGAATGATATCCATCCTTCAGCCAAGAAATAACTAGCTCGTCTACTTTGAGCTTGTCTAGCCATTAACATTGATGAGCAACAAGTTAGACAATGTTTGAGCACTTAATCTATTTCTAATATCAGTCATCTGTAAATTCATAAATTCCCCGTTCGCACTCTGTCGTGGAAATTGATAATACTTCTACCCGATTTCTGCAACTTCTCATCGACAATCTACTTGTTAGACTTAAGTCTGATAACGATTTTTCTCGGTCAGTTTTGAAATAGTCAGCAAGAAGTATCATCTCTCTATCGCCATACAACATCTTTTCCATGTCGACCATGTCAGTTGGCAATGTCGACCCATGTAGAACAGAAACTTCATCTACCACGCCTTCGATAGGGGATCTTGTGAATAAATTATCAATTAAAGCCTGATAAACTGATGATTTCTTATTTGTTTATAAATTTAATTTTTCTAATTACACATGAAGGTTTGATACCATTACCAAGTTCCCTCCCTCGTCTAGAAAGCGAAAGGGAACGAGGTTTCTGGAAAGTATTCAGAGGTGAATGGGAATTTCCCTCCTTCTTTAACTTCAATTACCACACTGCTGTTTGCCATGTGCCAAATTACGATGAATTTCAATTAAATTATCATAGTATAATTATTTCCTTGTTGAATTATCAATACTTTTCAGTGGAAAAAAGGATGAAATTTCAAAGTTCCAAATCAAAGTAAGTAGACCAACGTAAAGGAAAAATAGTGTAAAATTTTCCATACAATTATGCGTACAATCCAAACTTAAAATTTCTGTGTAATTAAACTTACAGTACAAATTTTATGCCTATTTTTCTCACAAATTTATGGGTTGATTGCCCTGTGCTGTGAGCGCTCCATATAATAAACATAAGCTTCAGCAATTATTATAGCAGAAAGAAATGGATATATGAAGCCAAGCACTGTATTTTTTGTTTCTGATTTTTTTTTCTGAAATAACATCGATCGTTTTCGATCATTTTTAGAAACCACCTCACGATCAATTTTCCATATATAGAAAGTGCCCCCCCCCACACACACACATAAAGGAGAATTTAAAAAAATGCTAGGACACATTCTGTTTATTTTCAATAAAGAGTTAATACACTGAATTTCAGCTCAGTAAGTTTAACGGCGTGCGAAATACTCATTTTTTTCCCGCAAAAATTCGGATCCTCACTACCTCCTTAGGATATTATGCATTATAATAAAAGCAATATAACATCCCAATTTGGATTAAGGCCTAACTATAGTAAAAGTAATTTCATTTGACTTTGCAATTTGACCGTGATGATCAGGCACACATAGTTACATTCATTTTTTTATAAATAATTTATATATTACAGTGATTCAAAAATATGTTTTTTCCAGTAGTTAGCTCTAAAAACTCACAGGTCTCGAAAGCCAAATTGTAGTGTAAGTCCTATTGCTATTATTACCATTAAAAATAGCAATATCCAAAAGTTCCCGAAGTTCTTTTTTCACTTGGTTAGATATACTCACCTCAGGTAAGTAGACAGAAACAAGTGGAAAAGAAAGGGAAATGAAGATCTTGAAAGTAAAACGGAGACAAATTTACCAGTCTTCAGAAGATACTCTCTACAATGCAGTGAGCAGAGAGGATCGGTAGATCATACTGAGTCGGTGGGTCGCAGTGGGTCACGGTGGGTGGTGGGTCGCAGTGGGTCATGGTGGGTGGTGGGTCGCAGTGGGTCACGGTGGGTGGTGGGTCACAGTGGGTCGCATGCTGTTGACCCACGACCCACTGACCCACTCAGAAAACTTGACCCACTTAACCCACCGACCCACTGACCCACTCCATCTCTGCAAACAGGACCACTTAAATTTACAAAGTTATCCAGGGTGATTCAGGAGGAATGTCACGTAATTCGTGAGGTGATTCTACATGTGAAAATAAACCGAAAAGTCGTATGAATATGTGTCCGATCGATCGTTACCGAACTGGAGCGGGTTGAAGATTACATACATCCATGAATGAATATGAAGACAAGTGTGAATATTACTTACCGAAATGCTGTATAGGCGCTGTGGTGAACAGAATAATTGTGGAACAGATGACTTACTGAATGACTTATTGATTTTCTTTCCGGATTCTGCAACAAGCGTCATATCATCTGGAAACCATATACACCTAATCATTTTACCTCCTATCGAAATACCATCTTCATAATTTAGGCTGTTTTTCACTATCTTTTCTAGATATATATTAAATAATGATGGCGAAAAGACATAATCTCTGTCGAGCTCCCCTTCCAATAGTACTCTTCTCTGTCATTTCCTTCCCTATTGTCACACTTACTTGTTGGTCATGTGTAATTTTCTTATGAATTTTCGATCTTTCCATTCTAATCCAACCTTCTTCAGAACTTCCAACAACTATCCCCAATTCACGAGGTCAGAAGCCTTTTCTAGATCAATAAGTAGGTCTACCACATACAACTCTCTCCCTTTTTCTATAAAATTATCACCGATCATCATGAGCCCGAATTGCTCCTCGTCAACATTTTCATTTTTTTTTCTTTCAGAATTCGAAGCAAAATATTTGCTGCATGACATATGAAATAGTTCTGTAATCAATCGTCACATCTCTAGATTCGATTTCTTAGCCATCGGCATCATTATCATCTTCAGTAAGTCTTTTTGGCCACTCTCCTGTTTCATATATTTCATTGAAGACTCTAAACAATTCTTTCTTGCCCTCATTTACCATATTCTTATTGAACTCGATTGGTATCTTATCTATCGCGGTTACCTTTCCATTTCTAATCTTGGATATAACTTTTTCGAACTCATCCGGAAGATTTTACATATACTGTAAATGAAAAAATAAGCAATTTGATAAAACAAAATAAATACGAGCTGCCTATTATTGTTGGCAGTGATTGGTATATATTTTAACCCCATAAAAGTTTTTTTTCTTTCTTCTCGAGAACTGCGCATTAACATTTACTCTGAAACTTTTCATTTTAGTAAGATATATGCAGTAAGATTCATTATTTTCGTAAGATTGATTAGTGTTAAACAAAAATTATAGTTTAAGATAAATTATATACTTCGTCTTAGTAAACAAAAGGAATAAGTATAAGAGTATAAGAGGAATTATATAGCTAGCCTTAGGCAATAAATTACAATTTAAGACGAATTAAGTACTTAGCCTTAGTAAACAACAATTACAGTTTAATAGGAATTATATAGTTTCGTACTGTCACTCTTCTAGCGCAGTAATAAAGAGCTAGATATATTTCAGTAGTAGTTTAATCTTAAAAAAGATATTGGTAGTTATTGTATAGCATGAACCTTTAGGTTGAAAGGAACTTTTTTCTCGACTTTGTGAGGAAAATTCGTGTGAGAATTATTATTCTCCCTATTATTTTCTTCAACATCTCATCTCTGGGCATTTCTTTTCTAAGGATGCTATCGAGACGAGACTTTGTACAGTCTCGGTCTCGTCTCGGTTGATAAATAGCGGTCTCGGTCTAGTCTTGGACAACAGATGCTTGTCTCGATCTCGGTCTCGGTCTCGAGAACCAAGATCGCCTCGAAAGTCTCGAAATAAATAGTGTAAAATTAAAATTGTGAAAGTATTATTATCGTACAGTCTGTCGTTTCCGCCTCTTATTTTTTGCTTTCATTTTTGACTTAGAATTTTGGTATGGTATACCTCTTCATAGGTAATTTGCTACCGTTAATGCTTTCCGTGGGTGTGTTCCACGTTCAATCATCAACGGGTATATCATGCCTGGGATAAAACCCTAACAGTAACCCATATTTCACTTTCAGCAATAGACCTTGTCTCATACAACCTCAGTACTACCTACAGAATTAAACTGCATTAAATTAACTCCATTACTATACAATAGTTCAGTTCCTACCTTTGAATCAGAATTGTTCAATACCTCCTAACGGATAACACCGAAATTGAAATTTTATAATTTCTCTTTTGTTATCCAATACATTCTGCTTTGACTGTGATTTTAAATACAGAACATAATGTTCATTATCTTAACAAATAGGGTAAATTATTACTACAATATACAGTATTTTGTTTCAAATTGATCAAATGCTTGATTACCGTGTCACATCTCCGTGTGTTTCAGTCTTTTGATGAATAAATGTTCACAAAAAACAGCTTATTGTGATAAATGAATAAATGTTTATTTGCACTAACTACACAACTGAAACTCTTACAACTTACTGTTATATTGTCTTTTTTACGAATTCCAGAGTACCGTCTTGTATGGATCTCTTGGTGCTCAACATGCTGACACTCACACACACAAACTGTTTTTAAAACAAAAGAGAAACGTTATGCAAATGTAATGGCAATGATACAAACTCACTATAAAAGTCTCTACATTCTCCACTCTCTTGATTGAACCAAGTCAATTAACTTACACATAATCCACATTATCACTTTTAGGTAAAGGTACAATTTTAGTAATTGGTCTCTTAACAGTCCTTGTTTTACACTTTACACTCACTACTCTCACTAGTCCATCTTTTCCCGGAAAAACTTGTTGAATGACACCTAACTTCCATAAGAATGGAGGAGAATTGTCTTCTTTGATTAGAACCACATCTCCAATAGCAATATCAGGTTGTTTTGTTGTCCATTTTCTTCTCTGCCGGAGTTCATGTAGATAATCCTGAGACCATCTTTTCCAAAAATTTTGCTTCATCTTCTGAAGGTGATTCCATCTTGATAATCGGTTGGTCGGAATGTCCACTAGAACTGGTTCAGGAATGCTCATCAAAGGTTCACCAATAAGGAAATGTCCTGGAGACCAAAATGAAGGATCATTGGGATCATTGGATAGAACGGTGATTGGTCTTGAATTCAAACAGGCTTCTATTTGTGTTATAACTGTGTTGAGTTCTTCAAATGTCAAAATCGTGCAACCTACTATTCTTCTTAAATGAAACTTAAATGACTTCACTGAACTTTCTCAAATGCATGCAAAATGACTTGCTCTGGGAAGAATGAAATGCCATATAAATTCTTCTTGCACTGCAACATCTTGAATTGAGTTTTGAAATTGTTGTGAACTGAGTAGTTGTTGAAGCTCCTTTAGTTCTCGCTGAGCTCCAACGAAATTGGTTCCGTTATCACTATATATGTTCGAAAATTTGCCTCTTCTTGCTACAATTCTTCGAAGAGCTGCTAAAAATGCTTGGCTACTCAAATCACTCACTAACTCCATATGAATCGCTTTGGTTGCTAAGCATACGAATATTGCAACATGCGCCTTTGTCACTTTACGAGATCTAGTTCCTTGCTTATTCATTAGGGGACCGGCGAAATCCACCCCTACGTGAATAAAAGCTCGAGCTGGCTGTACTCGTGCTGATGGTAATTGACAAAATGAGTTGTTCTAAGGCTGACGCTTTCAATTTAAAACACACTAGACACTGATGAATGATAGATCGAATGACTTGTTTAGCTCGTGGGATCCAATATTTTTGCCTCAATGATGAAATCAATAACTGCGGTCCAGCATGTAACAATCTTCTATGTTCGGCTTCAATTATCAATTTGGTGAGATGCTCTTTACGTGGTAAGATCATCTGATGTCTGCTATCATACGGTAAGTCGGAGTTTTTTTTAGCCGTCCTCCCACTCGTAGCAACTGTTCGTTATCTAAAAAATGGGCACAAAGATTTAAGTTCACTTTGGGATGAAACTTGGCCTGACGAAGCTAAATCTTTGAATTCTTGCGAATAACTAACCTGTTGGATTAGCTTAATGAATTGTTGTAAAGTATCACTAATTTCAGTAGTGGAAATAGTTTCTACTTTCTTCTCGTTGTGATTTTTACAATTGTAAATAAAACGGCGACACAAACAAATAACTCGCAATAGTTTTCATAATGATGAAAATTTCTCCAGACAGCTTATGTCACCTTCATAACTGGCTAAAGATAGGGTCGTTACTTTCCTTTCTTCTGGAACATCTTCGTCTACCACTTCTGATTGTTCGGGCCATGCAGATGATTCAAGCCATGCGGGTCCATGCCACCGAATATCTGTTTCCTTCAACTGTTTTGGATCCATTCCCTGTGTAATAATGTCGGCTGGATTGTCCATTGACGACACATGATGCCACTGGTTGACTGATGTGATCTCCTGTATCTCTGCAACCCTGTTTCCCACGAACTCCTTCCATCTGGCAGCTGGAGATGATATCCATGCAAGCACTATTTTTGAATCTGTCCGGAAGTAAGTACTATCCACTGAAATGTTTAATATCGGAATTATTTTGTGATACAACCTGCTCAAAAATACTGCCGCACAAAGTTCAAGTCTTGGTAAAGTTACCTTTTTAATAGGAGCTATTCTCGATTTAGAACCCAAAAGTTTAACAGTAGTTTTGCCTGAAATGTCCACAGTTTTAACATATATGCAACAGCCGTAAGCAAGTTGACTGCTGTCAGCAAACCCATGTATCTCGACATGAACATAATTCTTCAATACTATACATCTATCAATTTGTATTTCGTTAACACTTGGAAGATGATGACACATGTCTAACCGTTGCTGGTAGAGCTCTGATGGCATTTGGTCATCCCAATTGAACTTATGGATCCACATTTGTTGTAAGAAAATCTTGAATGGAGTAACTACAGGGCTGATAAGTCCTAAAGGATCAAATATTTTTGTTATGGTCGAAGTCACTTGACGTTTGGTTGGTAGGCTGATCGTGAGACATTCTTTAACTGACTTGTTAGTAGAGATGCAAGGGCTCCAAAAAAAAAAAAAAAAAAAAAACGGCTTTTTTGGAAAAAAAACTCGGTTTTTTCTGCTTCGCTTTTTTGCTTGGGAAATTTTGGGCTTTTTTCAAAATTCTGCTTTAAATTGATAAAGCAAACTTTGTTTTGCTTCTCTATAATACAAAAAGTCATTTAATTAGTGGTTGATGCTGATAATAATATAAAACCTCGAAAATAAACCATGAATTTCGAAAAGATATTTCAAACAATTTTACTTCAACATGTTTACATTATGAATTCCAAAGGATTAACCAATGTATATAATAAGAAGTTTTTAACTTCCTATATACAAAAGTAAGCAGAGTTGGCAAGAACCATGGTTGTTTTTGAAAATGCCAAAAACCCGTCTTTGGGGGGGATGTTTAAACCAGACTTTTTTGGTTTAAAGCAGGCTTTTTTGGTTTAAACCAGGTTTCTTGGTTTAGATATTTTGCTTTATGTGTTTATATCACATATTCACAGAAATAAGTTTGTTTTGCCTTGGTGTTGTTATGCAACAGCGGGGTTATACTGCAAGAAGTCCCATAAGCTTAAAGAAATCCGGTCAGTAAATGTCTTAAATTGAGAAGCTCTCGCCTTAGCCATCGGGAAAATCCCGTCATTACTTGAAATGTAAAAC
The DNA here is from genome assembly GCF_964235325.1 of Thermobia domestica. Classification (NCBI taxonomy): domain Eukaryota; kingdom Metazoa; phylum Arthropoda; class Insecta; order Zygentoma; family Lepismatidae; genus Thermobia; species Thermobia domestica. The sequence continues at coordinate 130,795,328 of NC_137469.1, read as the reverse complement.
AATAACGGGAAAATCCTGTTATTGCTTTGCATGTAAAATTTAAAGGTCAACGTATTATAATCAGTACGCTAAAACTGAGGTATTAAATTACAAATTTAGTACGTAGATATCATTGAAAGTCCAATCCAAGCTAATGTTGGAAGCTACGTAGGCAATCGATAAATTTTGCCAATTTCTATCAATATATTTAAGCAATCTTGGCTTCTTTATAAAACAACAGGCATTTAGGCATGCAGAAATATACAATTTGGTTTCGTTTCGTATGTTTAGGCTTAACATCCTTACGTAATACCGAGGTTATCAAGGAGAAGACTTTTGCTTAAAGTGACATCCGAACCGCTACTTGGTTTACACATGAAAGAAGGGTTGTGGTTCGACCGAGAATTGAACATGGGACACCTTGATTAAAAAGTGAGAGGGAAATAAAACTAATGCAGGTGGTTTGATATGTGGAAACGTCACCATGAAGTTCACACGATTCGCATTTTTCGTTCTTTTTATTTATTTATTTATTTTTTTTTTGTTTAAACCAGTTATTAAAAAAAAGTTGGTGTAAACAAGCCAACCCTAAAAGTTAACACTTCTTTTTAAAAAAATACATACAGTAAATACCTAACAAAATTGTATGTAGTATTTTTACTTCAAAATATTCCATATCCTCTTTTTAAAACAAAATAAAATTAAAATAAAACATAAGAGAAATATTAGGCTGCACATCTAGAGCGTTTGGTTCTGTATATTCTTGAAATTCTGCAGTTAAGTTTTATATAACCACCATCACGGTTTACCCAATCCTCAAGTTTTCTTAATTTTTAACAAGAGGGATTCAACATATCGTTACGAAACTTTCCCTCCCCCCTCAAAAAAAAAAGGACTATGGAATATATTTAAGTTAAGCTAAATACAACTGCACAACAAACATGACTGAGTGGTTAGCTTCTATCGGGAAGTTCGGGATTCAACCCAGCATTCGACCATTCTGACAAAGTTTTTCTTCATTCCATCTGTAAATGTAGAAATAGTGCGTGTACTGTGAGTTGGCCGACTTCCTTTCTTATTGTTTTTAAATCGTTATTATTACTAATTACCAGCAGTGACGGTTTTGCGAAGGTTAGGGGGCGGTCTTTTGGGCTGAAGCCTGTTCCCCAAAGTTACGGAATGTCTGCAACAAACGAAATATCTATTAGTTTACTCATAAACTTTAAGCTCCCGTCAAATAAAAATTACGAATGTTTAGAAAAACTAAACATTAGTAAGAAAGACCCCTCCCAAAATACTTTTCTAAATCCGCCACTGATTCTCAGTATAAAATGATCCGGAAGATTATTGCTAAACATATAAATGAAACGAAATATTAGTTATGCCTGTACTCATAAACTTCAAGCACCTCCCAAATAAAATTAGGACTTTTTAGAAAACCAGAGGATATATTATTTCTAAATCACTGCACAGCTACAGTATAACAGAAATGTGGAAGTACGGTTTGACGGATATATTGAAAAAGTACGCTTTGACGAATATATAGAAAAACGTAAGTTTAACTTTTGCGGTAGAAGCTAGAGTACTAAGTTCTTAGAAATGAAACACGGATGACAAATTGAAATGATCTAGAAGAAAAAAATGTCGATAACTCAAAAGTTAAAATAAAGTTAAATAGCCTCTAAAATTGCCCTCAAATACTCGTACATTCTTCATGTTAGCTTTAATTCGTAAAACATGTGCTCCATCCATCTTGATGGTGAATTTCAGAGCGAAATATCGCATTTAGGTCATGGAATTCTTATCTAACTATAGAATATACTATAAGAAAGCTATTTAGATAGAAAAATCATGAAAATGAAAAAAGCCAAAATTTCCAAAATTCTCGTTTTTTTCCCAAAAAAAGGCGGCTTATTATGTAAAAAAAACCATCGATTCAAAAAAGCCGGCTTTTTTCATCTCTACTTGTTGGTGATGAGAAGCTTATCTGATGCAGGATTCCACGATAAACCCATGTTGAAACACCTGACTCGGACTCAAATTCAAACGGTAAGTTTATTTCCCTATGTTCTTCTGGCACTGCTTCCAACAATGCTGGCTCGTTCGAACACCATTTTCTTAAAGTAAACCCACCGCTTTGCAATAATTGAATAAGTTCTTTCTGAAGCTTTAACGCCTGTTTAACGTTATGGAATTCTGAGCTTACATCATCCATATAAAAATCACGTTCCAATACTGTCGCTGCTTGAGGATATTTACTTCCTTCTTCTTCCGCTAACTTTCGAAGACACGCAGTCGCCAAATATGGTAATGATGCTTCACCATATGTGACCCGCTGCAATTCATAAATCTTGACTGGTTCCACTGATGAATATCTCCACAGAATTCTTTGAAGTCAAATGTCATCTTCACGAACTTTAATCATCCGATACATTGACTGAATATCCGCCGAAAAAGCAATAGGAAAGGTTCGAAATCTCGTGACAATTGAATGCAAATCTTGCTGGATTGTTGGTCCTGTCATAAGTTTGTCGTTTAATGAAACTGGTTGAAGTCTTTGCAGAACCGTCGAAAACCACTCTTAGCTTTGTTATGGTACTGGATTGTTTCAATACTGCGTGATGTGACAGATAACATTTCATACAACTATCTTCATGTTCTTCTTTCACTGGTTTCATATGATCTAATTCTTCATATTCCCTCATAAAGTTATAGTACTGCTCGTTAATTTCTGGACACTGCTGCAACCGTCTTTCTAGCTGGTAAAATCTACGAAGAGATAAATTATACGATTCTCCTAATGGTTTTGGCTTGGCTTAATTGGCAGACGTACAACGAATCGACCACTGCTATCTCTGGTAGAGTTTTCCTCAAAGTGTCGTTCACATTGCCTTTCTTCTTGAGTCATGACTGTTGAATGTATAGTTTCGAGCTCCCAAAATGTCTGTAACTGTCTATCAAGGTTACTTTCTTGCACAAAAAATGACACTTGTGGTATACTAGAATCTCTGTTGTAGGCACTTTACCCGCCAAAATGTACCGAAATTCAATCACTACTGGATAATTTCCTGGTCTAGTTAGTTTATGCGACTGCAAAATGTCCAAAAACACTTCTGCGCCTAACAAAATGTCAATAGTATCTGGTTGGTGAAAGTTAGGATCTGCATACACTATGTCTGTCGACAAGTTCCAATCAGCATGATCTATTGGCCTATTTGGAATGTTATCTGTTATTTTGAGCAAAACTAAACAGTTTACATCAATTGTAAATTCATGAATTCTTGATTTTTTATGTACATCCATACAATGCTTTGTTTCACTAATCACACTATTAATACCTTGAATTGGAACTCGGTGTTTATTTTTAGGTAGACGCAACCTTTGAACTAAATCTTCAGTCACAAAATTACTTTGACTGGCAGAATCTAATAATACTCTACATGGATATAATTTACCATTTGCATCTCGTACATTTACTATATCAGTAGATAACAGTAACATTTGGTTTTCCCTTAAAAATACAATAAGAACTTTGTGTCATATTTTCCCTATTCGTATTAGAATGACTCGAAAAATTTCTTGATTGTGAATTAGCAACACTGGGTTTCTCATCTGCTTTTGACATTACATCATAATGCAGCAAGGTATTATGGCTTTTGGAACAGCGTTTACAGCCACCTGATCTGCACGTCTTTACTTTACATTGTTTTTTGAGACAGCTGAAACACAATAAATTATCTCGAACATAGTCTTGTCTTTCTTTTACTTCAGCGTTTAAAAATGCAAGACAGTTAAACAACTGAGTATTATGTTTTGTTTACAAAAGTTACAGAAAGTCTGAGTTGTTGTCACGTATGATTTGGTTGTTTTTCTTTTTGTTTTGGTTCAGCACTCTGTCTATTTTTATCGCCCCTTCACCTTGACACTACTTCCTGCGATGGTGTATTTTTATAGTTTCAAATGCTTGACACCTACGTTCCAAGAAAGCAAACAACTCTGATAAGGGAGGGAAAGAATGATCTGTGATTTGTAACTCCCACGCACGCCTAGTGTTATTGTCTAATTGTGAAACGAAATGTTGAACAAACAAAACCTCTTCTAGTGGTGTCTGCAAATCTAAAGCTCGTAATGCATTCAAGTTACTAGTAGCTGTATTAATAAATTCTCTTAATTCTGATGTAGTTTCCTTTGTGATACATTTAATGTGTAACAAATTACGGACATGAGTAGCTGCAATCAAACGCTTATTTTCATACCTGTCTTTCAATAAATGCCATGCAATTTTATAATTAGCTTCTGTAACTTGCAGATTCGCTATTAAATCATACGCTTCCCCTCTCAATGCACTCCTAACGTAATGGAACTTTTGCAACACCGACACGTTATCGTTATTATGAATCTTAACTTTAAAATTGTCTGAAAATGAAAGCCAATTTTCGTATCGTCCTTCAAAGGATGGCAATTCAACACGAGGCAATTTTAATTGATCATTTGACACCTGATTCTCATTTTTCGAGGAATTGTTTGAATGAGATTCCTGGCTACGCTGAATAATAAAATCCTCTAGTTGCGCAAATACATCATAGTAAATGGTTTCAAACTCCTCCCTATAGGCTATGCATCGTCATCTACTTGTTCGTAATTTATTTCTAACTGCGATTGTACTTCATCGAATTTTTTATACAACTCAATCATTGCAGTCTTACGTACTTTCACCTGACTAATTGTAGTTGTTGAATTAATATTACTTACGTAGTTTTGAATTCTTGTCAGTTGACTTTTGCACACACCATGTTGTTTTACTAACTTGCTTCTGTCTGAGTCCTCCATCTTGAAAAATATTAGGTATAAGTCCCCACTAACACTAATGAACACAAGTCCACACTGATGAACGTGTTCTCACTTCCGTCTATTCACATAATTCCCAGAAGAATTAATAAATGTCATTGCACACATGAACAGCACTAAACAAAGAGCAATGTAACAATTGTTCACATACACATTCACAGTTTGTATCAAACGCTACTTCACTGTGATCCGGTCGGAGTTGACCAATGTTTCTGTCTGTTGATGAATAAATGTTCACAAAAAAAACAGCTTAATTTTGATAAATGAATAAATGTTTATTTGCACTAACTACACAACAACTGAAACACTTACAACTTAATGTTATATTGTTTTTTTTTTTTTTTTTTACGAATTCCGGAGGACCGTCTTGTATGGATCTCATGGTGCTCAACATGCTGACACTCACACACACACTGTTTTTAAAACAAAAGAGAAACGTTATGCAAATATAATGGCAATGATACAAACTCACTATAAAAGTCTCTACACCGTATTTAATTTACACTTTATGACACGAACTCCTGAACCTTGTGGTGGGAGCTACGACATTCATCTTTGCTTGTGTGTGGTCTCGGGTCGGATCATCAAACATGTTAGAATCAAAGTCCGATGTTTCGCATAGTTCACGTCTTATTTTAAAGTATATTCTGTTTCTTATCACTGGCGCAAATCCCAGGGGGGACGAGGGGACATGTCCCCCCAATCTTGGAGCTGGGGGGACTGTCCCCCCAATAATCTGACGTGAAAAGTACATTTTGGGATAAGTGTGGTGATTTGTGTTCGACTGCCACAAAAGAATATAGGATGAAATTGATTTCTCTTGGCTTTTCCATCTTTCAAACTGAACTTCGCGCTGTTTTGCGTTTAGTAGTCTCATCAATATGTATTAACTCCACTTCTGCTACTTGGGCACACATTGCAAAAAATTACCGAGGAGGATATGCTCCTCTCCTCATGCTGGAAAGTTGTCTCAGCTGTAGGTACAGGCACAAATTCCGCGGAAATGAAGGGACATGTCCCCCCCCCCCCCAACTTTGGAACTGGAGGCTATCCAAATAATCCGATTTGAAAGTGATTTTTGCTGATCAATGTGATGATTTGTGTCCGACCGCCACAAAGAAAAGTGAGATGAAATTGGTTTCTCTTGGCTTTTCCATTTTTAATGAAAATAAAGGTATGTGAGTATGCGTGACGTAACCTCTTGTGAAATCTTATCTCCTCCTCTCCCCTAGGCCCTTGCATATGAAGAGTATATAAACTACCCAATGTCAGTAGAACCCATCTTTTCAGTAAATGAGCATTTAATCTACCAGCCTAGGTATCTACTCATGCTTCGTAAGCTAACTAACTCTATGGCCTTTGGAATCCGGAGGTTCGATGCCGCGTTTACAAAAGCTCTCCATTGGCTTCTATCTTTAGCCAACTGGACCCAGTTTCTACTTTGAATTCCTTTCTCTGTGAGATCCATCTTAATATTGTCCTCCCATCTGCTCCTTGGTCTTGCTAATGGTCGTTTTCCGATTGGTCTTCAAGTCCAGACTTTGAAACAATCTTCCAATCCAGACTTTCTTCCATTCTAGCTACATGACCTGCCTATCTAAAGCTCCTAGAATTGATGACCCTAACAATGTTTGGTAATCCGTATACATTATGTAGTTCGTCGTTGTGAAGTTTCCGCCATTCCCCATTCCCGTTCCCCTTGGGTCCGAATATTCGTCTCAGGATTTTGTTCGCAAATACTTTCAGTCTATGTTCTTCCCTCAGAATAAGAGACCATGTTTCGCAACCATACAGAACAACAGACATGATTATCGTTTTATATATTTTAAGCTTCAAATTCCTCGACAGAATTCGCGACGACAAGAGATTTTGAGCTGAAAAGTAACAGGAATTTCCTGTTTTTAGTCGACATTTAATTTCTTCTTGAACATAATTTTCGTTTGTTAATATTGATCCTAGATATTTGAAAGTATCCACTTTATCAACAGTATTATTTAATATTTTAACGCATCCATAATTTGCCGTATTAGGGTCCCGACGCACTTCCATGTATTTAGTTTTCTCTGCATTTACTTCTAAATCCATTTCCCTGCAAGGGTTTAATAAGACTTCTGCATTTGTTTCTATTGTTCTCCTATCATCCCCTATTAAATTTACATCATCAGCGTACGACATAACCTGGTGAACACCGTTCAACTGTAGGCCCTAGTTGTTATCTTTGATTTTCCTTATAGCGCATTCCAGGACAAAGTTGAATAATAATGGCGACAACGCATCTCCTTGTTTCAGGCCATTTTCGGCGTGAAAGCTCGTGGAGAAAACTTTTCCTGCTCGGACTTTACTTTGGGATTCATTTAAACATGCCTTAATTAATCTAATAGCTTTTACGGTATTCCAAAATAATGTTTCTCTCCTAACCGAGTCGTACGACTTTCTAAAATCAATAAATAGTTGATGTACCGGGGTATTTTATTCCCACTTCTTTTCGAGTACTTGGCGAATGTAAATATTTGGTCGATTGTTGATCGATTTCGTATAAATTCGTTCTGATAATCCCCATTTCATCTGCTTATGTGGTCAATCTTGCTAATAAGATGATTAAAGGATTTTATGGGATGTTGACAGAAGAGAGATGCCTCAATAATTAATACAGTCAGTTTTGCCGCCTTGCTTGTGGATTGGAGCAATGATTGATTCTTTCCACTCTTGTGGCAATTCTTCCTTGATCCAGATAAGGAGGATGAGTTTGTGTATCTTATTCCACAATTTTCCCCCTCCAGCTAAAATTAGCTCAGCCGGAGTTTCGTCTACACCCGGAGATTTGTGTTTCTTTAATTATTTCTTTATAGCGATTTCTACTTCTATTCGTTTGGGTTCTGGAATATACGGTTCTGAGGTGTGTATCTCTCTTTCTCCATGCACATTAGTTTTTGGCTGCGCGTTAAGCAAATCGTCGAAGAAATCTTTCCATCTATTTAAAATGCTATCTGTATCAGTGAGAACTGTTCCGTCAGTTTTCTTTAATATAAGCACGAGTTTGGTAGCCTTTCTTAAATTCGTGGATCCCTTTATACATGTCCCGAATGTTTTTATTTTTGTTATTATCTTCAAGTTCCTTAATTTTAGCTTTCAAAAAATTGCGTTTCTCCACAACTATCTATCTTGGGAATTCTTTTCCAGGTTACTTCCCACTGGTTCTTGATTGCGTGACACCTTCTTGTATGCGGACGTTTCCTAGGCTGTTGTTGTATCGTGGTATCCGGTGGACAATTGTTTTCGTCTATTGGTAATATTTTTTTCTTGCAACACGTCCAGCACATTTGCCAGCTCATGTTAAATTATTTCATTAGTACCAGTCATTAGTTGCCAAATAATTAATTTCTGTATTAATTCGCGGTCAAGCAGTTCTTTAGAAACAGTGATTCTGTGGTTGCTTTCCATCGAAAGCTTAATGTCGAACGTCGAGGTACAGTCCCAGATCGAAACACTATACTCCGATGCGTTGCAACGTTCAGAAGTACTGGATCTGTGATGAGAAAGGAACCAACTAGTCTTCCCCGTTCAGTTCGAACTCAGAAAACGTACACAGAGTGAAAAGGATAATTCTTGCTAGTCCAAATGATCCGCTAGGCGACAGGCTGTATCGTTGGATATGTCACGTTTACCGCTTCATTGCATCCTGCATAATGATCTCAAATTGCGTCCGTACAAAATAATAATTGTCCAGCAGCTAAGTGAAACAGATTTTGTGCAGTGCAGACAATTTTGTGGCATAATGGACACTATTCTTATGGAAGATGTAGATGTCCCAGTATTCATGAGTAATAAAGACCATTCTCATCTGGATGGTTATGTTAATGTACAGAACTAATCTACGCTTCATCGTTTCATAGTGACTGAAACTGCATTTAGTCTATCAGATTCAGTAAAATTTAACATCACTAAAAGGGAGTAGCTGCAACATACTTTAAATTGTTCCGTATAGAGCCAACAGTGGAAAAACAGCACTATAGGTCTTAGTTAAGGAACCGGGTTTTTGCTTTTCCTGCAGTTGCCCACTTTGGAAGAGCAGCTTTCTTAAAATGGCGACCAAAAACAAAATGGGGGCGTAATGTCTTAAAGTCTCCTAAATAACACCCATTTTATTAACTTCTTGTTTTTATTTCATGTTTTTTTATCGAGGAATCTATTAGTGCGTTGTAAAACATAATTCCAATATGTTTTATGATCATTACACAATAATTTGAAAGTGGAAAATAATAATTGATGTTATATTAACTGATTTCGAAAATTAAATTCCATGATATTAACAGATTTTTCTCCCCAGATTCATGACTGAAGCAGAAGAGAGGTGCATTATCTGTTTAGCATGTGCTGCTGACCTCACTGAACCAAAGAATATAAATGCTGCCTGGGAGAGACTGAAATAGTCTGCAAAAACCCGAGGAAATCAACTTATAAATGAGTTCAGTGATGACTGTACCAGTGTTGCAGACATTAGACCACCGGAAATATTACCAGGACTTTACACATAAACAAAAGCTTCAAAAAATACAAGAGGGAAAGAAATCAATTACAAGGTGTGGGACCAGGTAGCAAGACAAGTAGGACATGTGTATCATCAAATATTCTGCGTAAAGTATGTGTATTGTGTGATAGAACAAAGTATGTTAAAGGTGCAAAAACACGTGAACTACTCTGATAGTTGTGAGCTAAGAGCAGATAATATAGTTCGCTCAGCAGCAAATGATCACCTGATGTTAAAGACTGAACAAGCAGATTCAGCTATGAAAATATTAGGCGCTGCTATTAAAGATTTAGTGTCAAGTGTACCTAACAAGGAATGGACATGAACGTGTCATCCGGACATCCGAATCAAATCTAGTCCATTCGGTAAACAAACAAAGATATGTTCATGCACAAAAAGTTAAGTGCATGGATAACGGATTAAGTCCCTGGGATCCATTAACCCTGTTAGTATAAAGAAAATCGCAAACTCACAGTGAAATAGCTATTGCATAAACACTATTCATTGGAAAGTTATGTTTTATAGTTCATTCTCTTCAGCATGAAACAAGCTTTCCAGAGGTGCTATGTATTGGGGTCATAACGTGCTTGAAAAGGGGAAATTGGGAGAATGTCGATAAAATTCTCTCCCATTAACTTTGGACCCCTCTGGGGTGGCCCCGGGTAAAAATGCACAATCCAAATGTATCTCAAAAATACTATGGGAGATAAGAAATGACAGTACGAAGTTTTGTATTGATAGACGAAATACATTGAGTGAAAAGCTTATATACAAATACACGCTTTCCCCTAATACCTATGATTGGCTGGATTATGCTAAGTACTTCCTTCCTTACTGTAATTATATGATTCAGATCCCACAATCTTACCCTGCATTATATGATGCCTTTAAGAGAGGGGAATTCAGCATTCAAATGAGTGAATCAAATATCTTTGGAGGTAATGAAGCAGACAAATGTATTGAAGACACTATTAACAAAGATTGTAAGACTTCAGGAAGTGTTGTCGGATTCAGTACAAATTTCTCAACAACTCAGAAATGGTTTTAAATTTGTCATGTCGCGCAGCCTACAGAAAAACATTGCTCCAGCATGAAAAACAGCAGCCTGTAGGAGAGAAGTAGAAGCACAAACAGCTTTCACGAGCATCTATACTGAAATATATGGAAGCACTAAATTATGTAATCACCTCACTTAATAAATGTGTTGCAAACCCTTGCTGTGGTGATGAGCTTGTTACCATTGAGACAGGAATGGTTCCGACTCCTCTTGTGAAAAATCATCTTATGAAAGCTAAAACGTATGGTGTGGAAAAAGTGCAACGCATTTACTAAAGAACGATGTACAATACCAGCAACAATGGCTTCTATGCTAAACAGTCAAAGTTAAATTTGAAAATTTTTAGTGACCTCAAGGCAGTAGTGAAGGTGACATTAAAGGATAAAGAAATTCCTCAGTTTCGAAACATAGACATGAAAATGGTTCTGTCAAATCCTTTCGGTCCATTACTCTGGTCACTGTGTGATGTATATAGAAAACTACGAAAGACAAGAAAATCATATTCGCTACAACTGCAAACAAAAGATGTGGCAGTAGAAAATGTGTACCCAAAAGACAGTGTACCCATATACTATGTAGTGATGAGCGCAAGAGTCTTGGTCTTGCAGTTTTTGCAAGAGTCTTGCATGCAAGACCAAGACCAAGACCAAGACCAAGACCAGGAATCCCGATGCAAGACCAAGACCAAGACCAGGGGTGCAAGACCAAGATCAAGATCAAGACCATACCTGCAAGACCAAGACCAAGACCAAGACTCTTGCGCAAGAGTCTTGCACAAGTACCGGCTCAGTGGTAGAGCGTTCACCTTTGGCGCTGGGGTCCCTGGTTCGATCCCAGCTTGCACCATGTGTGCTTTTTTGGTGGATAGAGACCGCGTGCGTTGGTTCTCTCGGGGTTTTTCCGTTTCTTCCTACCTTCTTCATTCCACCATTTCATTCATTTCTCATCATCACCATCTCTCTTAGCCTCGGTGCATAATCGTGGCACGTAAAACTAGATATTACATAATTTCAAAACATATTAGTGGTGTTCTTCTTCCAAAGCTAAAGAGAAATGTAGTATTGAACAAATGTAGTACTACTATCGATAATTCCGTACACCATAGGTGCCGACTATATGGGTATGGCCTTAGCTCCAAGGCTCAAGCATCCGTTAGAAATTTTTAATGTGTGCTCAAAAAATGAATATCGAAATAACATTTTCATGATATTGACAAAAACTTGTGTATGTGACCGCAAGTTTGATTTCATGTACGGGTGCCAGACCGGTACTCAGCCCAAAAATGTAGGGGGAGGGGGTTCAGCTGAAGTTAGGGGGACCCGATCCAATCATGCTATAGTTTATCATCGTATTATAGTTCATTTGCAAGCCTACCGTGAAAATATTAAGGGGGACAGCGAAAATTTAGGGGGGACCCGGCCCCCTAAACCCCCCTGGATATGAGCCTGGCGGGTGCTTATACGTTTCAAGATTTGTTTATCAATATAAATTTTACCCTCGTCAGGTATATGGAGCGCACGAGGATTGAGCGATATAAAATTTTACAACAATAAATCATCCATATTCATAAGTGAAAATGATTTTGTACAGTTATTTCAAATAACTTAGAGTTTGATGCTGTGTTTTTGTATTTCTAATATAGGTCAAAAATATTTGTATCAGTTGAGTTTACACAAAAGACATGGATAGTTGAGTCGTTTTCAGTTTTTACTCAAGTTATATCAAAATATCAAGAGGTTTGAATATAATCGTTATTATTTTAATTTATCTCCCTCTTTTTTTGCTCAATATTGTTAAACATATCATCATCATAGTTATTCTGGCATTATTGGCAGGTCACTTGCTGCAACTCAGAAGCTTCGATATACGGTGATCCTCAGCTAGTCTGTTCGTCTTGACGTAGCAATTTTCTGTTTTAATACCTTGCTTCAACTACAGTCTCCTTCGCTCCCTCCCTCTCTTTCCTTCCATCATATTCTCTAGCACGTTCCTCATAATACATTTCCTCCTCAGCCAATGTCTCAACCAGTTCCTTTTCTTCCTCTTAATTACATCTAAAATTCTTCTTTTCTCCCCTACTGCTACTATTTCTTACTCCTTCTCATTCGTTTTCCGTTCAACCCAGCTAATTCTCTCCTTTCATCGAAAGCCTCCAATATTTTTTTTCGTCGCTTTTGCGTAAAGTCCATGTTTCTGTTCCATAGAGTACATTTTGGAATCAGTAAAATAAAATTTCAATATTTAATTGGAAGTTTGTTCGATACTAAGATTAGCTAAATTTAAAATTTAAAAATATATCTGACGCCTTTAGAGTGTAAAAATAATTTAGCAATTTATGGTATTTCAGCAATCTGTGCCGTCTTGATTTTCTTTCATGCGTCTCCCCACTTTGGGAACCAGTAGAGTTAAAAAAAATATAAAAATCTTACGAAACGTTGTAATTTATCTTGTAAGTAGTGAAGCGTGGGTATCCACTGAAAAAAAAAAAAAAGTAAAAGCTATCACCTATGTTGTATACTATCATCATACTTACACGAAGGTAAACTATATTTCATTTAGAAACATACATTGTATTTCCGTTACTATTGGCGCATTGTAGAACTTATCAAGAGTAAAATTTACGTATGAAAAGCATAAGATTTCTTAAAAGCAAGACTTGCAAAACTCTTGCAGCAAGACCAAGACCAAGACCAAGACTGGGTATGCAAGACCAAGACCAAGACCAAGACCAAAGGTTCCAGTGCAAGACCAAGACCAAGACTGGATGTGCAAGACCAAGACCAAGAACAAGACCACCCAGGTCTTGGTCTTGGTCTTGCATTTGCTCATCACTAATACTATGGCATGGATTTACTTTAGAAGTTTAATGTGATGAAGTAGTAATCGCGGCACTTGGCCGAAGTTTGGACTTTGACCCCGACCTTTGTGACGTCATAGGTCAAAGGTCAATGACCTTGGCCCGGGGTCAATGACCTAGGGGTACATAGGACCACCCCTCTAAATTTTGGCAGGGGTACCTTGGCCCACCCCCTAAATTTTGACAGGGGTACATAGGACCACCCCCCTTAAATTTTGGAAATTGCCAAATCTAAAAATTTGGTATGGTAGCCTAGGACCACAGTATGTACCCCTATCAGTATTGGGTGTCTATGTCGTTCCCTTTTATGAGTAAAAAATTGCCAAAAATTCAAATTTCGGGGTTTTTGGCCTAATTTATCCCCTTTGATGAGGTGTTATTATCTTATATAGTTATATGGGCGTATACAGGGGTCCATTACCTTTCATAAGACATGGGTATATTAATGCACCCCTTGAAAAATTTGGGAGGGGTACCTTGGCCCACCCCTTAAATTTTAGAAATTGCCCAATTTAAACATTGGGTATTATAGTATAGGACCCTAATATGTATTATGATAAATTTGGATGGTCCACCTCGTTCCCTTTTAGGGGTATCAAATTGCCAAAATATAAACGTAAGAAATACGTAGTACCACGTGTTTGGTTTTGACCTAAGTTATCCCCTTGGATGAGGTCCTATTACCTTATATGTTTATATGAGCGTATACAGGAGTCTATTACCTTTCATAAGACATGGGTATATTGGTGCACCCCTTTCAAATTTGGAAGGGGTACCTTGGCCCACCCCTTTATTTTTAGAAATTGTCCAATTTAAACATTTGGTATAATAGTATAGAACCCTAGTATGTATCACTATAAATTTGGGTGGTCCACCTTGTTCCCTTTCATGGGTACAAAATTACCAAATTTTAGTACAACCACGTGTTTGGTCTTTTCACCTAATTTATCGCGTTTGATGAGGTGTTATTATCCTATATGATTATATGGGCGTATACAGGGGTTCATTCCCTTTCATAACATATGGGTATATTGATGCACCCCTTTAAAAATTTGGGAGGGGTACCTTGGCCCACCCCTTAAATTTTAGAAATTGCCCAATTTAAACATTTGTTATTATAGTATAGGCCCCTAATATGTATTATGATAAATTTGGATGGTCCACCTCGTTCCCTTTTAGGGGTATCAAATTGCCAAAATATAAACGTAAGAAATACGTAGTACCACGTGTTTGGTTTTGACCTAAGTTATCCCCTTGGATGAGGTCCTATTACCTTATATGTTTATATGAGCGTATACAGGAGTCTATTACCTTTCATAAGACATGAGTATATTGGTACACCCCTTTAAAAATTTGGAAGGGGTACCTTGGCCCACCCCTTTATTTTTAGAAATTGCCCAATTTAAACATTTGGTATAATAGTATAGAACCCTAGTATGTATCACTATAAATTTGGGTGGTCCACCTTGTTCCCTTTCATGGGTACAAAATTACCAAATTTTAGTACAACCACGTGTTTGGTTTTTTCACCTAATTTATCGCGTTTGATGAGGTGTTATTATCCTATATGATTATATGGGCGTATACAGGGGTTCATTCCCTTTCATAACATATGGGTATATTGATGCACCCCTTTAAAAATTTGGGAGGGGTACCTTGGCCCACCCCTTAAATTTTGGAAATTGCCCAATTTAAACATTTGGTATAATAGTATATGACCCTAATATATATTACTATAACCTCGTTCCCTTTTAGGGATACAAAATTGCCAAATTTTAGTACAACCACGTGTTTGGTCATTTGGACCAATTTATGCTCTTGGATGAGGTCCTACTACCTTATATGGTTATATGGTTATGTTTGGGTGTCTATTCCCTATCATAAGAAATAGGTACATTTGTGCACCCCTTTAAAAATTTGGAAGGGGTACCATGGCCAACCCCTTAAATTTTGGAAATTTTCCAATTTGAGCATTCGGTATCATAGTACATGCCTCAACATGTATCATGATAAATTTGGGTGGTCCACCTCGTTCCCTTTTAGGGGTACAAAATTGCCAAAAATATAAACGTAAGCAATACGTTGTACCACGTGTTTGGTTTTTGGCCCAATTTCTCCCCTTTGATGAGGCTCTATTACCTTATATGGTTATATGGTCATGTATATGGGTTCATTTCCTATCATAAGACATGGGTACATTGACGCACCCTTTAAAAATTTGGGAGGGGTATCTTGGCTCATCCACTCGGTTTTAGAAATTTTTTAATATAAGCATTTGGTATCATAGTACAGGACTTCAATATGTACCACTATAAATTTGGATGGTCCACATCGTTCCCTTTCATGGGTAAAGAACTACCAAAAAATCAAATTTCGGAGGTTATTGACACCTATTTAGCACGTTATATGGGTATGTACAGAGGTTTATTACCTTTATATGTTTACGTTCCCTTTTAAATTTGGGAATTATCAAATAACAAAATTCGGTAAACGTTTTCTAGGACCCATTGGTGTTCCTCTTATGACCAAATATTCAAAATTTAAAGGTTATTGACCGGCTTTATTATTGAATAAGTACAGGATTTATTACTTTTTCATAAGACACAGGTGTATTTGTGTACCAATCTTAAATTTTGGGAGGAGGTACATTTCTTATTGTCATATCAATAATTGGTAATTGGATAGTATCTCATTCATTGGGTAAATCATTGTCAAATATGAGTATGATCACGTGATCAGTTATTAACCTATGATGGGATTAGGAGTCCAGAACATTGGTACATTGAAACTTTGTAGGATAATTTGAGAATGCGTCATTGGTTTTGATTATTCCCGCCAAATATAAACGTAAGCAAGACGTTGTACCACGTGATTGTCCTTGATGAGGTAGTGTACAGGGATTCATTTCCTTTGTTGTGGTACTTCTTAAGTTTGAGTACACACACACTTCTAGAAAACAGTTGGTTCTACTCAGGTAAACATTTGACGGACATTATTGACCTTATTGAACATATAATGATATGATTAACTCTAAGACTTAGGTATATCAAGAGAAGTATTCTTTAAATTTGGGAATGGTGATAAACAGAATTTTTAACATAAGGTGCGAAATTTGAAACAATACATTGAACTTTAGTCACAGCTCATAGTCTAAGATCATTGGTGGTGATTGATTTGAAATCTGATAGCTAACCTTATTGAATCTTATGACTCATAGACGAAAGGCAATACATGCTACAACAGTTTGAAATTTAATCATAAGGTGATGTAATCTGACACTAGCAAAGTTATTGTTAATGCAATTTGATTGGATGATCACTATCTTTCCTGCAATCTGATTGGTTGATCACTATCTTTCGTGCAATCTGATTGGTTGCTGATTTCAAATCTTTGCTGTATTCAGTTTTAAGTTTTGTTTAACATTGAAAAATCTTGGTTTCGTTCAACATTTTGCACTCACTGATAAATATGATCAAAACCGTTTATTTGTTAATCGAATAGTTAAAAACCGGATAACGTTTGACGGTTAACCGTGAAACGTAAAATTTTTAGTTTGAAATTTTTTTGCTTGAAACTTTTTGTTTGAAAATTTGTTGTTTAAAATTTTTTCGTTTCCAAATTTTTTGTTTAAAATTTTTTTGTTTCGAATTTTGTTTTTCAAAATTTTGTTTAAAATTTTTTGTTTGAAATTTTTTCGTTTCCAAATTTTTTGCTTGAAATTTTTTGTTTCAAAATTTTGTTTGAAATTTTTTTTCGTTTCAAAATTTTGTTTGAATTTTTTTCGTTTGAAATTTTTTGTTTGAATTTTTTTTCGTTTCAAAATTTTGTTTCAAAGATTTTTGTTCTAAATTTTATGTTTCAAAGTTGGTTTGACATTTTTTAAAAGTTTGGGCACTCATTAGTAAAGAACCGGAACTGTTTAGAGCAAAAACCTCTGGCAACATTGTGGTGCAATAGTACACGTCAGAACCTGGGGTTGTACTTGAAATGAAAAAACACAATTCATTGAAATGGATCATTTTATTACACTCCACATACATCCATACCAGATAGTGGTTCTGGATATTGTCGATACAATGTATTTTGAACTTCTTGCACTAGTTTGTCTTTAGCATATAATTTTAATTCCAGTTGAAGTCTTTTAAGGTCTATTGCAATATCAATTCGTGGAAACTCAATGTCCATTTGATCACAAATAAACTGTTTATCAATACAGGTATGCACCCACGAACGATGTTGACAACCATCACAATATCTAGATACATGTTGTACAATATGCATAACACATTTTTCAAAATAGTACTTTTTCAGGAATATACTAGTTTTGTTGCACACTTCCACTGCATGTTTCACACACTGAAATACGCTGATGAATTTGTTCCATTCCGTTTGTGTTAGATACACCAGATTGCGAGGGACATGAAATGTACTCTTTTTACGTAACAGCACCATCTTCTCTTCGAGGACTGTACGCAGCACCACTTCATGATTTGAGCCTAATGATTTGACTATGGTCACATTTAGCTCATCATGAAAATAATCGTTCATTTGGTCGATTCGTGAACATAATATTTGCCATTCTTCACAGGTCAGTTGTACACCAAATTGTTCTGCTTTGCCCAATCGAATCACAGGTTCAAATGTTCTAGCACTGATACCAATCATCACATGTTTTGTTTGAAATATATTTATTGGATAATAGCTTGCGAAGATGAACTCTTTATCGTTAGAAGTACACATCTTTCCTCCTGAAAAGCACTTGCTCAAATGATTTCGTGGGATGACACTGTATTTGCTGGTTTATAGTTATTGCTGACGTCATTGGTAAGGAATGTGCTGACGTTTGAATTCATGGTTTCATCACAGTCGCTGACGTCATGCCGACCAACCAAATTCATACAACTACGGCTGATGTGCTGACGTTTGAATCACAATTGCTGACGAATCTGGCTGTGTACTAAATTCAAGTTGATGACTTCGACCCAAGAATCCTTTGTAACATAAAGATACAGATCCAGAATTTAAGAAACGTAACAGTTCTTCTTGTTTTGATGCTTCCATGGGTAAATATCTTGCTGGTAAAATTATATTCTTATCATTTTCAAGCTTCACTACGATTCTTAATCCAAACTTTGTAGGGATCATTTGGCTAGCTAAGATTCTATAAGGTACATTCTGTTGTAAATCAGTAATCTTGGTAAATGATTTCATCACATCACGCGTGTTTAGAAACTGCAGACAAGTAGCCATGATGATGTTATCATGAATACTAACTCGAACGATGATGAAAACTGATGACGTTGCATTATCATGTTCTGACGTGTACTATTGCACCACAATGTTGCCAGAGGTTTTTGCTCTAAACAGTTCCGGTTCTTTACTAATGAGTGCACAAACTTTTAAAAAATGTCAAACCAACTTTGAAACAAAAATTTAGAACAAAAATCTTTGAAACAAAATTTTGAAACGAAAAAATTCAAACAAAAAATTTCAAACGAAAAAAATTCAAACAAAATTTTGAAACGAAAAAAAATTTCAAACAAAATTTTGAAACAAAAAATTTCAAACAAAAAATTTGGAAACGAAAAAATTTCAAACAAAAAATTTTAAACAAAATTTTGAAAAACAAAATTCGAAACAAAAAAATTTTAAACAAAAAATTTGGAAACGAAAAAATTTTAAACAACAAATTTTCAAACAAAAAGTTTCAAGCAAAAAAATTTCAAACTAAAAATTTTACGTTTCACGGTTAACCGTCAAACGTTATCCGGTTTTTAACTATTCGATTAACAAATAAACGGTTTTGATCATATTTATCAGTGAGTGCAAAATGTTGAACGAAACCAAGATTTTTCAATGTTAAACAAAACTTAAAACTGAATACAGCAAAGATTTGAAATCAGCAACCAATCAGATTGCACGAAAGATAGTGATCAACCAATCAGATTGCAGGAAAGATAGTGATCATCCAATCAAATTGCATTAACAATAACTTTGCTAGTGTCAGATTACATCACCTTATGATTAAATTTCAAACTGTTGTAGCATGTATTGCCTTTCGTCTATGAGTCATAAGATTCAATAAGGTTAGCTATCAGATTTCAAATCAATCACCACCAATGATCTTAGACTATGAGCTGTGACTAAAGTTCAATGTATTGTTTCAAATTTCGCACCTTATGTTAAAAATTCTGTTTATCACCATTCCCAAATTTAAAGAATACTTCTCTTGATATACCTAAGTCTTAGAGTTAATCATATCATTATATGTTCAATAAGGTCAATAATGTCCGTCAATTGTTTACCTGAGTAGAACCAACTGTTTTCTAGAAGTGTGTGTGTACTCAAACTTAAGAAGTACCACAACAAAGGAAATGAATCCCTGTACACTACCTCATCAAGGACAATCACGTGGTACAACGTCTTGCTTACGTTTATATTTGGCGGGAATAATCAAAACCAATGACGCATTCTCAAATTATCCTACAAAGTTTCAATGTACCAATGTTCTGGACTCCTAATCCCATCATAGGTTAATAACTGATCACGTGATCATACTCATATTTGACAATGATTTACCCAATGAATGAGATACTATCCAATTACCAATTATTGATATGACAATAAGAAATGTACCTCCTCCCAAAATTTAAGATTGGTACACAAATACACCTGTGTCTTATGAAAAAGTAATAAATCCTGTACTTATTCAATAATAAAGCCGGTCAATAACCTTTAAATTTTGAATATTTGGTCATAAGAGGAACACCAATGGGTCCTAGAAAACGTTTACCGAATTTTGTTATTTGATAATTCCCAAATTTAAAAGGGAACATAAACATATAAAGGTAATAAACCTCTGTACATACCCATATAACGTGCTAAATAGGTGTCAATAACCTCGGAAATTTGATTTTTTGGTAGTTCTTTACCCATGAAAGGGAACGATGTGGACCATCCAAATTTATAGTGGTACATATTGAAGTCCTGTACTATGATACCAAATGCTTATATTAAAAAATTTCTAAAACCGAGTAGATGAGCCAAGATACCCCTCCCAAATTTTTAAAGGGTGCGTCAATGTACCCATGTCTTATGATAGGAAATGAACCCATATACATGACCATATAACCATATAAGGTAATAGAGCCTCATCAAAGGGGAGAAATTGGGCCAAAAACCAAACACGTGGTACAACGTATTGCTTACGTTTATATTTTTGGCAATTTTGTACCCCTAAAAGGGAACGAGGTGGACCACCCAAATTTATCATGATACATGTTGAGGCATGTACTATGATACCGAATGCTCAAATTGGAAAATTTCCAAAATTTAAGGGGTTGGCCATGGTACCCCTTCCAAATTTTTAAAGGGGTGCACAAATGTACCTATTTCTTATGATAGGGAATAGACACCCAAACATAACCATATAACCATATAAGGTAGTAGGACCTCATCCAAGAGCATAAATTGGTCCAAATGACCAAACACGTGGTTGTATTAAAATTTGGCAATTTTGTATCCCTAAAAGGGAACGAGGTTATAGTAATACATATTAGGGTCATATACTATTATACCAAATGTTTAAATTGGGCAATTTCCAAAATTTAAGGGGTGGGCCAAGGTACCCCTCCCAAATTTTTAAAGGGGTGCATCAATATACCCATATGTTATGAAAGGGAATGAACCCCTGTATACGCCCATATAATCATATAGGATAATAACACCTCATCAAACGCGATAAATTAGGTGAAAAAACCAAACACGTGGTTGTACTAAAATTTGGTAATTTTGTACCCATGAAAGGGAACAAGGTGGACCACCCAAATTTATAGTGATACATACTAGGGTTCTATACTATTATACCAAATGTTTAAATTGGGCAATTTCTAAAAATAAAGGGGTGGGCCAAGGTACCCCTTCCAAATTTTTAAAGGGGTGTACCAATATACTCATGTCTTATGAAAGGTAATAGACTCCTGTATACGCTCATATAAACATATAAGGTAATAGGACCTCATCCAAGGGGATAACTTAGGTCAAAACCAAACACGTGGTACTACGTATTTCTTACGTTTATATTTTGGCAATTTGATACCCTAAAAGGGAACGAGGTGGACCATCCAAATTTATCATAATACATATTAGGGATCTATACTATAATACCAAATGTTTAAATTGGGCAATTTCTAAAATTTAAGGGGTGGGCCAAGGTACCCCTCCCAAATTTTTCAAGGGGTGCATCAATATACCCATATGTTATGAAAGGGAATGAACCCCTGTATACGCCCATATAATCATATAGGATAATAACACCTCATCAAACGCGATAAATTAGGTGAAAAGACCAAACACGTGGTTGTACTAAAATTTGGTAATTTTGTACCCATGAAAGGGAACAAGGTGGACCACCCAAATTTATAGTGATACATACTAGGGTTCTATACTATTATACCAAATGTTTAAATTGGACAATTTCTAAAAATAAAGGGGTGGGCCAAGGTACCCCTTCCAAATTTGAAAGGGGTGCACCAATATACCCATGTCTTATGAAAGGTAATAGACTCCTGTATACGCTCATATAAACATATAAGGTAATAGGACCTCATCCAAGGGGATAACATAGGTCAAAACCAAACACGTGGTACTACGTATTTCTTACGTTTATATTTTGGCAATTTGATACCCCTAAAAGGGAACGAGGTGGACCATCCAAATTTATCATAATACATATTAGGGTCCTATACTATAATACCCAATGTTTAAATTGGGCAATTTCTAAAATTTAAGGGGTGGGCCAAGGTACCCCTCCCAAATTTTTCAAGGCTTGCATTAATATACCCATGTCTTATGAAAGGTAATGGACCCCTGTATACGCCCATATAACTATATAAGGTAATAACACCTCATCAAAGGGGATAAATTAGGCCAAAAACCCCGAAATTTGAATTTTTGGCAATTTTTTACTCATAAAAGGGAACGACATAGACACCCAATACTGATAGGGGTACATACTGTGGTCCTAGGCTACCATACCAAATTTTTAGATTTGGCAATTTCCAAAATTTAAGGGGGGTGGTCCTATGTACCCCTGTCAAAATTTAGGGGGTGGGCCAAGGTACCCCTGCCAAAATTTAGAGGGGGTGGTCGTATGTACCCCTAGGTCATTGACCCCGGGCCAAGGTCATTGACCTTTGACCTATGACGTCACAATGGTCGGGGTCAAAGTCCAAACTTCGGCCAAGTGCCGCGATTACTACTGATGAAGGGAATGACATTTTCTGCATTGGCTCAGGTAGTTTTCAACACCATTATTTCCACAAGCAGCGAGATGTTGATATTGTCTTTGATGTGTATATCGACACCTCCATTAAGTTTGCAGAACGAGAAAAAAGACCTCCCTCCACATCTGGTCCAAAATATAAAAATCTCATTGGATCTTATGCAGTATCTCAGTGGCACTCCTTATTACAAAGTTCTGAAAACAAAACAGAGGTAAATTCAGTTTTTTGTTTCAAAGTGGAAGAAGGAAGTTTTCAGACAGATAGTAGAAAGTTGTTGGTTATATGTGGATGTGACTGTTGGAAAACTGAAAAAGACAATGTTTCATTAGTAGAAGAAATGTGCAGTACACAAGGTGACACTAAGATGTTTCTGCTCCCTTCATCAACCATTTGTTATTCATGCCGATGACACAGATATGCTTCTACTATTGCTCTACCAGTCTATGGGTATTAAGAATTCTATATATATATATATATATATATATATATATATATATATATATATATATATATATATATATATATATATATATATTTATATATATATATATATTGGAAAAAGTGGAAAAGTAAGAAATAATAGTGTGTCAGAACATTGTCACTGCTATAACCAATTGGCTACCTACTGATATTACACTTTCAGACTTTCTTCTGGCATTACCAGGACATCAAGTACATATTTAAAAGCTCAACAACGGTTGGGTTTACAATGGGACGTCGATGAGGAAACTTTTTTGTTGTTAGAATTTTTTTGCAAACTGTACACCCAGGATAACTGGCCAAACTATACAAACTTGTTACGGTACGATTTTCATTGTGTTAAATGGTGCACTGATCAACCAGAAGGATTACCATCATGTTGTTCTTCACTCAAACTGCATATTAGGTGAGCAAATTTCCGGACTGCTCCGTATGAAAAAGAGCAGTACAACGAGAACCTGACACACCATCTCCATGTGGCCATGGGTGGAACATTAATGACTCAACTATCACCATAGGGGCCTACAATGGATTGATGGCAAACCAGCTCCAGAAGAAATACTGCAGTTCGTGTCATGCAACTATAAGTGGAGGTGGGAGAAAGAAGCTGCTCCTGTGTCGACGCTGGTATTTCTTGCACTAATTTCTGCAAGATTCACTGTTAGAATATGATAGATGATGTAGATTCTAGCTCTGATGAATCCACTGGTACTAAAGTGAAGAAAATTATATATATATATATATATATATATATATATATATATATATATATATATATATATATATATATATATATATATATATAAACAATTACACCAGACATAACTTACCGCGTTAAAAGTATATTTAATATATAATTTTGCATTGCTGATTTATACTAAAATAAAGGTGCTACTAATGTGGTACACATATTTGTAAAATACTATATTCAGAGATTTCAGATTATATATACGTGAACCATATTAGCTATGTTAAGAACGTTATCTAATTTGCACACAATTCCTCAATATTTAGGACAATTAAATAATCGTAGAATTTTGGAGTAAATTTATTATTTTATCCATTGTGTTTTTGTAAATTTATGCACTTTATATACAATAAAGCCAGTTAATGCTTTTTAAAATCAAAATTCATATTCCTTAAACTCGAAAACCATATACTTGAACGTCAAAACTTTTAAAACACATGTTATTTGAGAGAATTCTTATGATTTTCAGAATTGATGCCATCGTTTTGTTTTTGGCCACTATATTGGGAAAGCTACTGATTCAGAGTGACCAACATGCATTTTTTCACTGCTGGGACTATGTTGAACGATTTTGTACTGGTTGCAGCTCCTCCCTCTTTGTGATGTTATTTTCTCATTTTTAGTGGTCTAACTGACGGACTAATTGTCTGAGCTCTCTGCCAACGGTCGCTCAAAATCAATAACCCTACTCATCGCCAAGTACTAGCGGTTTAAAGAAAACTAGCTACTCCACCCTGTATTATATTTATTAACGAAACATAAGACCTCTAAACATGTGCTTAAAATACGTGAAATTGACTGAATGTGCGGTGAATTATGGTAGACAAAGAATTTAACATTTCTGAGTGTTTGGAACGGTATCAAATACAAAAATAGGAGGGTACAGAATAGCAGGTTACTATTCTTCGATATTTTGGTAGTACCAATAATGAGAACGTGAACTAAAAGCATGGATATAAATGGCTAAAGAACAATTTAGGAAAAAAGAAATGTTTATTTTATGGGTCCTACAGAAAAACGTTAAGAAAAAAATGTTTTGTATGAGGCAGAAACATGGACATTGCAACTGCAAATAACTGGGGGCTTTCGAAATTTTAATCTGCAGAAGAATGGACATCATTACCTGGGTTGGACGAAAAGGAAAGGAGGAAGTGTTTGGAACAGCAGTGGAGTAAAGATCCATTTTAGATGTAATTAAAAAGAGAGGGAAAGAAACTGGATGAGACATTCTCTGAGAATGAAATGTATAATATTAGATGTGGTACAAAGTACCGTGGAAGGAAAAAGAGGGACAAGTAGAAGGAGGTTAAAGTTCATGGACGATATTAAAACAGAAAATTCCTCTTTGGGACGAAGAGCTTAGCTGAAGATCGTGCCACATGGTCATAGGGTCGTGGCACATGGGCACAATATTTCAGTTTCAGACCAGAAAACTCTGGATGCTCTTTCAGTATACACATATACATTTTTCGAAACGATATATCACTTTTAGTACATGCATGGAAATTTTTAATTTGCGACAAATGACCTGCTAAAATGGCAGAATATCTATGATAATGATGTTGAGAATCTGAGTCACTATTACCTGATTTTTTGGCGTTCTACGGGTTAGATTAGACTTCAGTCTAAATGCCATTTTTCTCATCAAATGAGACCCTTAAAACTATCAATTCATACTTGATATACTTTAACAGGGAAGTTATAGATACACACGGCCAGATATGGGAAAGAACAAGAGGACTAAAATTAGAGGCTTTTTTGAAAATATTTCATCCTACACTCCGAGAAGATATTATGCTGTCGATGTATCACAAATCATTGAGCCAGGTAAGTCATTGTACTGTATTTAGAAAATAAAGAGCATTTAATATCTCTATCATTATGTTATCACTTGTTTTATGTTTATTTTCAGTGAAATTGTTGATTAAATATTTAACTAACAATTATATTTTAACAACTATCCTATAAAAGGTGGCACGGAGTAACGGGAGATATTTGTATGTATTTATTTTTATGTTGCGATAATGCCTGTTAATCGCTTGACGGTGGTAGGTATTGATGCATATATATATACACACAAAACAGATCAAAAGGGTCGATATTTAAAAAAATACAAGAAAATTACGCAAGAGAAAATTTATTGTGATTGATATAGAATTACCTCCCTTGGCTATTTTCGACGTAGCCACAATGAACGTCTAGGCATTTCAGATGCGTGGCACAAGCTCTATACAGTCTGTGCCAAACTCTGCAGCATGAGAATGCAACCCTCATATCTTGATCACTTCACTGTCGTTGAGACACTTATGCAAGCTACGTCTTCACACGAAGACAAAGAAAGGAATTGCTGAGGGCAAAGTCAGGCTGTAACGGGTATGATTGAATATTTCCTGTCGAAATCTTTGAACTGTCTCATCAGTACTAGCAGCTGTGTGTTGGCTGGCTTTGTCATAGATCAGAAGAATTACAAAGCGTAATATTCTTCTCTGCCGATTTTGGACGGCACGTCGCAGATCATAATTCAGTGTCTGGTAATACACATTTGCTGTATTTGTTCATCCTGGTTCCAAGAATTCCACAAGAATCCCATCCTTTTGTTCCCAAAGTATTCTATATTTGTTGACTTTACCATAAT
Source organism: Thermobia domestica (assembly GCF_964235325.1). NCBI lineage: Eukaryota > Metazoa > Arthropoda > Insecta > Zygentoma > Lepismatidae > Thermobia > Thermobia domestica. Next base: position 130,768,912 of record NC_137469.1, on the reverse strand, counting down.
CAGAGCTTATTTAGGCATTTTCAATACTGAATATGAATATTCACCTACATATGGCTTTAAAATAACATATTGTTTAAAAAAAAACTGCGCTTTAGCGAAACTTCAAGGCGGCTTTTTCGACAAATCAAGGAATTATCCTAAAAGACATCTAATTTCTTGTGTGAACTTATTACTAGCAGTGGAACCTTTTCCACATTACCCATAATCGAAAATTCATTTTTCCGGCGTATCCTAATAAGTATAGTAAGGGTTTGAAGATCGTTTATATCTGAATCTAAGTTTCACTAATACGTAACAACGTAAAGCACCGAAGACACACTACCGTCCTTTTATAGCTCTGAGCGTCACTTCAAAAAAGTGGGGACAACTGCCCCCTCTTGCCCCCTTTATCGCCACCCATGGTTCAATGGTTGCATACCAATATTAAATAACACCAGATTATAATTTTCCAATAACATTTCTTCATAACTAGAAAATTTACAAATATTATTTTGTGCTTGGTAAGAAAACAATACCTACTATCCATTTCATAAAGATAGGCCGCTGATTTTGTGGTGCTGCCGTGACGTTCAGTCAAAACTTACATTGCACTGTCGCACCTCGTTGGAATTGCTGGAATGTTGTCTTTTCAATTCTTGAGAGAGAAAATTTTTCTTTGTACTATGTAGTGAGAAAAAAATAAAAATTCATGAAAAAGTGCGTATTTTTTCGTACGTTTTTGGTAGATCAATGTTTATAGGACTATATCTCAGAAAAGAGATCACGTGAAATAATTTCCTGTGTACAATATGTAGATGCATCCATTAACTGTAAGTTGTGAAAAGTTCAATTTTCATCACTTGATACTTTTGTGTAATTAAAACAAATGTACGACGCTCTGATCTCCTTTACCATGGTAGGTAGAGAAACGTACAAAACACTGTTCGAAAATTTGGAAGTCTAGTGTTCCAAATATTTGAAACTATTAACAAAAAAAGGTTTAGTTGGTAGAGTATTTATTTTTTATTTTTTTTTTACTTCAACATATTCTCTGCGTTAAGCGGTGAGCCATATTGCAGCCCAATCTTTAAATTCCCCGTCCTTATATGAAGAAACAGCATACAGGAAGTGGAAGTGCGGCACCGCTGTCGTGCAGTGTTCTTGCGTTCAGGAAGCTTGTAGCGCGAAGCCTACTTCATAAGAATGTAATAGGAAAAGGCATTTATTATAACCTTTCACATCATAAAAATAGTAATAATGCATTACACATCACAATGTAATTGCAATAAAACGTTGAAGTAAAACATCCAAAAACTCATCTCTTAATCTATTTACTTCATTCACTTTCGTAATGAGTTTGTTGACTCATCGCTGCTCCTGCTATCTTCCTGGACACTTATTAACAATGGCTCCATTTCTACCTCAAGATCTATCAGTATAACACTTTCTAGAAAGTGGTGCCCACCCCCCTTTATGTCTATGACGCACCCCCCCCCCAATTGTCTATCCGTAGGTGTTCTTCCATGAAAAAAATCTTCTTTTCGATTAATTTTACCCCCCTCATCAAACATATTTATATAGATTTTAACCCCCCAAATATTTCAATGACGCAGTTTGCGTCATAGCCCCCCCTTGTGGGCACCCCTGTTCTAACTTACGAACATGTTAAAGGTTAAAAAGAAATGTAGCCTTGGCAATCACGTGTTCACCCAAGTTCTGCGATGAATTCCCCTGCCGAATGTACAGTAACACAGAATGGGTCCTTTGCTTTCTTTCAACGGAAGAAAACAATGCAATGAGTAGCTGACGAGGGCTGTAGGCCTATTTGCGTCTAATCACGTCGCACTGATTACGTCTTCAACACTTCCTTTCGGTTCGTAGGCGTCAAAAACTTACACACACACACACATATATATATAAGGATATTCCATTACGAGCGGTGGTATTACAAAAAGAAGAGGAAAAAATTTTACCAATAATGAATTGCAGAACTGATGAATGACTCCAACTCAGACGGTTATGAGTTAGTAATGAATAGTAATGACATTGATTATTCTGTGCTCAGTGGCGTATTCGTGAGTGAACAAGATAGTAACTATGTTTCAAGTGAACCTGAGGCTGCGCCAGGAAAGAGATAAAAAAAACGTGTCGTTCCTATTTAAAGACAGATTCTGATGTAGCTTGGAGCGATAAAATTTAAGTAAACGCAAAACCCCTGTTTAGTGGTGTCCCGGGAATCGATCAAAATGATGGGCTATCTACAGAGTATTCCACATATAAAGTGTTTCAGCTGTTTTTACCGATGAAGTTTTATAGAAAAAAAAAAGTTGAGTTGATTTTGAGTTGAACGTCCTGTTCAGCAATGAGGCTATATGAGACGTGGACCTACTGATAAACGTGGAATCCAGACTACAAGTACGTAGCATCCGCAAAGTGAAAGAAAGTTTGTAATAAATATTAACGTTTATTGCAGGGATGCAAATAACCACTCGCCCGGGGCGTGTGGTTCATCGGTGCGAGCGAGTATTTAATATCATATGGAAGTTAAGTAAATTATTTTTATTATGTGATGTGGGCTAGTAACTTTTTTCGTGGGCGAGTAAACTTTTGTTGCTTATTTGCATCCCTGGTTTATTGCCTGATATATAAAGTTGGACTTTGCGTGGGAAAGTGCTTCGAAATGTACAACACTAGATCTGAAAACAGATTTCCTGTGAAGTGTGAACTTAATATTATATATCAACTAAGGTTGTATCGTATAATAAAGTTTGTGCTTGTATTTGTTTCTGTGCAAGAGTATTTTGTACTGCGTGCAGTAAGTTAAAAACTGACAAAAAGCAACAAATTTTCGAGGACCATCACATGCAAATCCAAACAAAATAAGAGTTCGCTTTTCTAATTTTGAACATTTGGCACATTTACTGTATATCCTGTTAATTTCTAAAAAATTGGTTTAAAATCTGTGAAGACATAAAATTTTAGAAATATCTCTAAAAAGTGCCGTACAGTGTGCGTGACAAGTTTAAATACCCGTTCGTCTGAGAGTGTATACGCAAAAGGAAAATGTGGCAACGTAGCACTCCGTATAAACTGCGATAGCGAAGGGCGCAAAGCTGAGAAAATCATAATGTCAATATTTGTGATTGTTTATTTTTTTAAAACAAATCAAAACAGTTTGGTTGAAAAAGCTACTTTAAGATCTATCTAAAAGTTTTTTCAGATTATTAATACACCGCAATTCAGAGATAATGATGTCTCACTTTTTATTGAATAACAAGAAAATTACTACGTGTTGAGTAATGAAATTTTCAGAACTTACAAGTAATATATGCATCTACATATCGTGCACAGGAAATTATTTCATGTTATCTCCTTTCCGAGATATAGTCCTATAAACATTGATTTACCAAAAAAGAACGAAAAAATACGCACTTTTTCATTAATTTTTATTTTTTCTCACTACACAGTACAAAGAAAATTTGTATGTCTTAAGTATTGAAAAGACAACATTTCAACAATTCCAACGAGGTACGACAATGTAATATAAGTTTTGACTGGACGTCACGGCAGCACCGCGAAGTCAGGGGCCTATCTTTATGAAATGGATAGTAGGTACAAGGTATTTGTGTGTGTTTGTGTATAAAGTACAAGAAAAGTACATAGAGAAACTAAAGTTTTTATTTTATATTAAAACACTACATGAAGATTCCTTATAAAGAAGAGTTTTTACTTATGGCTTTATCTATTTCTCTATGGTTATATGAACACGGATTTTCGAGTACCCCAGAAATTCCTGAGTTCGGAACAGTTTCTTATAGGTTTCTCTCTCTCTCCTTCTCTCTCTCTCTCTGTCTGTCTGTCTCAGTAGTACATAGACTGTTGTAAGAACAGTACAGTTTATTATTACAAATTCTAGTTCTAAAAATAATAAAGACAGAGGAAACTTTGTAGTGGAACTATATAATTGTTATTTATAAAAACTATAAAAAAAAAATAATAAACAAAACATAATAAATATATGATAGGAAAATACATAAATAACCTAACGCTAAAAAATATTTTATTTTATAAATAAAAATAAAGTTACTTATTGCAGCCTGCAGCTTCGTACTTCTTTTTATATATATTTTTAAAACTTAGAAAAACAGCTATTTTTCTTCGTTTCTGAATAAATTCATGGATATTCATTTTTTATTTCCTGTAAATTTTCAATATTTATTTTAATGAGTTCCTTCAGTTAAACTTTGGAATTTTGGGTAATGAAAAACTTACATAACTATAAATAGTAAACTTACGACAGAATTTTGTATTGTGGACGCGAAACTAATAAAAAATTGATATTATGATTTTCTGTGATCGAAAATACATTCTATGGAAAAGGTACATTAAATATCGTTAATTTTAAGTAACTATGATATTTTCTTCTAGGACTTCTATTACAAATAGAGTTTACGGCACAACAACGATGTAGGAAAAAGTTAAACAACCTTTCATGAAACGGAAAAATTTTTTCGGTTGTTTCTAAATTTCCTTAAAGATTTTTCTCACTGAGGACCACAGCATACTGCAATTTTAATACCCTGCTGAGACTGAACAATTACATTGTAGATCTTTTCACAGTGACGGACCAAGGCAAAATTTTCATCCAGACAAAGTGATATTTTGGCGTCCCCCTACTTCTAGCCTATAATTTACATTTTATACAGTGATTTTAATATTTTAAACCCATTTCTCAAAAAGAAAAATTAATACTCAAATACACGTTATAGGTATATTTAGTACTTAAAATATACATATGGTATTAATTACGGGTCTAGGAAAATTCGGTGTAGGAAATTTCGGTGTAGGAAAATTCGGTGTAAGAAAACTCGGTGTAGGAAAATTCGGTGTACAGAAAATTGGGTGTACGGAAAATTCGGTGTGGGGAAATTTAGGTGTAAGGTAGATTCGGTGTAATACATATTGAATATTACCACTTACGATAATTTACGACACTTCATATTGTGAAAACGAAAACCATAAAATGTAACGAATAAAATGTTATTTCCTATTTCAAGAAAAGCAAATTTATTATTATTATTATTTTTTTTTTTTTTTTTTTTTGCCTTCAATCCAATACCTCTTGCATGTCTTTTGCGGGGTATTACTATAAACTACTTTTCATCACACAATGAAGCTGACACTTTTTGAATTAGAAATAAAACAATTACAACTATAAGTTCAGAGAATAGTTATAGGAACAATTAAAAACACCTTTCCTATATAGTATGTGATAGAACATATACAAGGTGATTCTTTTAAAACTCACGAAGTCCGATTTTCATGCGGTTTGTGGCAAATGATCAAGGAACGTTGCGAGATTTATGGAACTATGCTTACTGGTTTAAATTCATTTGGGGTAATATCGGCCACGCATCTAGAAAAGCAGCAAATATTTGCCACCGTACCGAATTGGAATTAGGTGAGGTGCGGTGTGGAGATTTGAGTTTCTTCGTTAGATGGCAACCTCGCGACGGTCAATAAGAAACAGGAAACTGGGCTGTTGTATTGAGAATTATGCTGTGCTACTGTACCAATATGATCAGGACACAGTTACAATAATGTACTCTTTGGAGCAACGTGATTTTATCGTTAAAAAGATTTTGGAGACCGGGATCTGTTGTTGCTACGCAAACGGCAGTTACACGCAACTTTGCCTCACGTTCTGCCCCAAACAGGAACATAATATGGTCGCTAGTGAATAAATTGCAGGAAACAGGATCGCTTCTGAGTAAGGCAGGGAAGCATCGGACGCCGCTGGCGGATGTTGTGCAAGATGTCAGTTACCGACTCTTTAAGTCAACCAAGAAATCTCTCTGTCATTTGTAGCGAGAAACCGGCTATCCAACATGTAATTTGTGTGTGTTACCACTAACACTTAATTTTTGGGGGCGTGGTGGCTCAATGGTAGAGCGTTCAACTCCGGTGCATGGGGTCCCTGGTTCGATCCCAGATCGCGCCGTGTGGACTTTGTGGTGGACAAACACTGTACTCGTGGGTTTTCTCGGGGTTCTCCCGTTTCCTACCACTTTCTTCATTCCACCATTTCACTCAATTCTCATCATCACCGTCTCATTTAGCCTAACCGGCATAACCGTGGGACGTAAAACTAAAAGATTTCATTTCATTTCACTTACACTTAATTTGTATTATTCAATTTCGCTTCAAATATCCAATATCTCATTCGAACTGTAACGTACAATGGCGAATATTTGCTATTTTTCTTGCGGCCTGCTCGATATTACCCCTGATGAATTTAAACAAGTAAACATAGTCCCATAAATCTTCCATCCTCCCTTGATGATTTGCAACAAACCGCATGAAAACCGAACTTCAGTTAGAAATTCTAGAGCCAAATGAATCTGTGAGTTTTGAAAGAATCACTCTGCATATACATATATAAGATGCAAAACTATATTGATTAAAAAAGTCTCAGTGGAAAGGGCAATATAAAGCAGGATGGTTTTATCAGATAATATTTGTACAAATAGTGGACTTCTCCTCCAATCAGACACTTTAGTTTGTTTGCCTTAAGTTAAGGTAAACAAGTACTGCAACCCTATTGACTCCTTATTGACTTCTCCAATCAGGCGTACATACTTTAGTTGAGACATTTATTTTTACAACTTTGAGTAACATAAATAACTATGTTGTTTTTGAAGAATTTAGATTTAAATATTTATTTATAAAATAGACATAAAATCGTCAGAACATTTTTGAAAAGTCTACAATTTTCAACTTTACCCGTCCAGTTACCAACTTTTTTTTTTTTTTTAAGTAGAAAATTCTAGGAGACATCCTCCAAAACAGCATAAAAACAGGTTTTAAATTAAATGTCGATTGGTAGCGATGGTCGATTCGCTAAATCACATGAAAGGACATCGAAAAACAAATTTCCCGTCATGTAAGGGCCATGAAATGTTAAAATCCTTCGAAATCTAGAATTCAAATTATTTCACGATCACAATTTTTAAAAATTGCTTATAGTAGACAGTATTAAAAGTACGTTCTACACAAAGTTTGAACTTAAAACTAATACTCTCATTTATCCTCAAAGTTAAGTTTTTAATAAATCCTACGGTCTACTACAACGAATCTTTTTTACACCGAACATTCCCCACACCGAGTTTTCCGTACATCGAATTTTCTGTACACCGAATTTTCCTACACCGAGTTTTCTTACACCGAATTTTCCTACACCGAAATTTCCTACACCGAATTTTCCTGCTCCCATTAATTACATTGTGTTTATTATTATTATTATTATTATTATTATTATTATTATTATTATTATTATTATTATTATTATTAATGCACCGATATTTATAAATAAAAACAATATCGAACAACAAAGGTTGACAGTTTGGCGCGGCCACAGTGGTCGTAAACTTGGAAAAAGCGGACACAAATAGTTTATTCCGAAACAATAGAAGATGATGGACGTCTCTCTATCGTTCTATACGTAATTGTCCTTTGTAAATCGATTGCAACTACTCCGAAAGTGATTCGAAGAACCCCTGCTGCAATACGTGCAGTTATATATACAGGGTAGTCCAAAAGTGTGGATCCTCGCTAACCAGTACCTCATCGCTAACCAGTACGAAGTTATGACAGGTGTTAATGTGATTTCATGAAGCGGTTACAGGTTCAATGTGCTCTCCCTCTAATTGTATGTGCAACTAATAAAAAGACGGTGTAAAATAAATGTGCGTTTGGACTTAGGATATAAAAATAAAGTTTGCGATTTTGCACATGCACTATCTTCGAAGAAACATTAATACTTACTGAAATGCAATTTAGTTCAGGATTACGTTGTTTCGGTAAAATTAAGAGATTCAGTATAGAATCTTCTTATATAGTACTGCACTGACGTTTAATGTACAGCAGCTCCATATGACTGATAGCTTATCACTGCATTATGTACGAGGCTTTCACTACAACTTTGATTCAGGGACGAGGGACAATCCAAATTACGTACTAGACAATATACCTTTTCCCTTTGTAGGGCTCAGATAGCGGATCTCGATTGCGATCACAACATTACTCATCACGCATTTCCAGTTAATTGGTTCTGAGTCCTTCAGCTGCACCTGGCTGCAGCTACTTCCATTGCTCAACCTTTGTACTACTCATGGTCAACTCAATAAGCCTTATTTTGCAGATAAGCAAGGATAAGCTTAGACTGCAGAGCTACTAACATAAGCATATATGTAACTTTTCGGTAACACTAAAACTATCATATAAATGATATGACAATGAAAAACTAATAAAATTCTTCACTAAACACACAGTATTTGAGTCCAATATACTATTCAAAAGCTTTCATCGAGCTCAGAAACGATATGAATGGTTAAAACATATGATATTGTTTGGTTCTTTTTTTTTTTTTTTTTTTACTGATTTTTCGACATTTTTTATTTGTTCATGTTTACATGCATTTTATGGACAGCAAAAATATTCCTCTGTCCTCAAACTCTGGGTTTTAAACCAGGAGAGATACTTATAATAAAATATAAATACCGATTTCATAGGCGGCGAAATTGTCAAAATCGATTTTTGACCGCTTTTTCCGAGTTTCCGGCCACTGTGCGGCAGTGTAGTTTCTAAGGAATTAAAAATAAGTACTGTATATATTGTTCACCCTTCACTTTCACTTTAAAAGAGTAACATATATAAAATCCAGTAACATTCATAGCCTGGGCAAGGTTCACAAAGAACATGGCCCTCTATAAACAATACGAACTCCCACTCCACTCTTTCTTCTACATGTCAGGTCTCCATTTGTCGATACAGGCCCCCTAGTACTATGAAACTCTCTTCTCCCATGGTAAAATAGATAAAGATTATGTAATTAACGGTACTTTACAAGAATATAAACCAAAAAGGACAGTAGAAAACACGTTATAAAATTTTCTTTTTGAGATTCGTTTGGCGCCCCTGACTGTGACGCACCGGAAGTCACCCGGGTTGCCCGGCCCTTAGTTCGCCCCTAAGTTTTCATATTGTGGAATGTCTATACAAGAATAACACATAACTTGTATCATTATTTACAAATAAGAATGTTTGAACTACAATCAACAAATTTTAACAAAATGATGAAGAAAGGTTTATTAGCAATGACCGATTTAATCGGTAAAATAATGCTTAAGTAGTATTTATCAGAAGACTAAAAAGATCGTATGTAAAACTATGGGAGTTTGTTTCTTAATTTGTTAATATTCTTCCATTGAAATAATTTTGGGGTCTATTGGACTAGAGTGGCAAATTGTAAGAAATGATTATTCACATCAAAATAAGGAAAAAAAATCCTCCATATTGGCATGTGGAGAAAGTGTATACTTTTGTAGCTAGGGCCGTTCAAAAGCTTGAAAATTACATCACAACGCGTGCTATTTCGAACACGAAGAAGCGTGAGCTGGCAGTTCATAACGTTTTCGACTTCTCATCGACAATTCCTTAGTTTAGAGGGTTACGCCCTCTCTTAGAGAATAGTACTAAACACACTGATCAAGTGAGGGATTCCAAACTCTTAAGAATCTTTAAGGACATTAGCATTAGGTATGGTGAATGTTTACATTTTCGTATGTGTTTTTCGTGATAATTTTAACGGTAATTTACTATTTGCAAAGCTGTAATTTAAACAGAATTCTAAAACAAACTCTTAATCATTTGCATATGCATCTACATTTTACGATTCACCCCAGGCACTGAATAGCTCTATCTTATTATTCCTCTAGATATGCCGTAGGTGGTTATTTACGAAATAATATATACTTACAATATTATTTTGAAATAATCTTCGTTCGCGCACTCACGTGGTCTTTAGTTTTTACACAAGCTTTACACTTTAGGATATATGGTAGAGTCCCCACAACCTGCGGGTTAAATTCTGAATTATTCAGCCTTAAGATTACTATATAAGCTTCCTTGTTTTCATAGGTCCCAATATTTGCTGACCAGAATACAGCTTTTTTCCGTTCATTATGCCGTTCAGTTCAAGATGAGCTCCACTTTGTAAAAGATGCAACGATTTTTTCTCCCAATAGAATATCTTCATCAATTTATGTCATTACCAGAGGAACGGTAAACGTACTAGATGCATCAGGTTCTAGGATCTGTAAAATGGAGCAAGGAAGGTAAGTTTATTAAGAGAAATAAATTTCCATTTGTCAATTTATGAAAACTAGAAAATTCTTTGACCAATTATTTTCAGCAAGAATAGAGAGATTTTGGTAGGAGAGATAGAGATTTTGTACATTAGTAATCCACTGGTTGCAGGATACTTACTGAACCTTCGGCCTGCAGCTGTCTATTAAGAAAATTTTTAAAAGAAATAAGCACACAGTCACTCACTGTTAGTTGTATCATCAAAACTAACAATAGGTTTGAGTAGAGCAAATCGGATCGATCTGGATCAGGGAGAGACCAGAGCTGGACCAAGACCACGTCCCCTGCATACTGATTGGCTGTCACATATCACGTGACGAACAAGGCCCTGCTCCCTGCACGCTGATTGGTTGTGACCCCACCCCCTGCACGCTGATTGGCTGTCGTGACCCCGCCCTACACGCTCATTGGTTGTCATCCCGCCCCCTGCACGCTGATTGGCTGTCATGTTTACGGGTACTTTTAAGGGTGTATTCGTCCCCTTTTATGACCCCTATCAAACATAGCAGACTACATAACATAGCAGAGCTATAAAAAACAATTAACACATTTTCCAACCTCTATGTAACATAGCAGAAATTACATAGGATTATGTAACATAGTAGAGCTAATAAAAGACAATGAACACATTTTCCAACCCCTATGTAACATAAGAGAAATTACATAAGACTATGAACACAAACACTACGAACACATGTTTTAACAGTACTCTTATGTAAGATAGCACAGACTACTAACATAACAGAGAACAATGGAACTGTACTCGTTCTCTTTTTCAACCCCTAATTTAACATAGCAGAAATTATTTAAGGCAGCGAACACAGAGACTACGAACACAATACCCCTATGTAACATAAAAGAGTATGGCTTATTTTCCAACCTTTATGTAACATAGCAGAGATTACATAAGAGAGGTTTTACAAGCATTTTTAACACAGCAGAGCTATTTTATGGGTTACTTTTAACCAGTATTTAACATAGCACAGATTACATAAGATTATGAACATATATTACAACCCCTATTTAATACAGCAGAGAATACAGAAGACTATGAAAAAGTAGCAGCCGTGAATTCGTTCGATTTTATCAACCCCTACGTAACATAGCAGAAATTACACAAGCATTTGTCAAGTACTGTATGTTCCAAAAGTATTGAACATCGAGGCCAAATGTCAAATATTTAAACCCGAATAACTCATAAACAGAGCCTCATATGGAGGTGCTGTTTCCACATTTAGTAATAGGTCATCAACTACTACATGTCACAAAAATACTGACTATCGAGGTCAAAGGTCAAATATTTAAACCAGAATAACTCGTAAACGGAGCTACATATTAAGGTGATGCTTCCAGATTTAGTAATAGGCCACCAACTACTACATGTCCCAAAAGTACTGACCATCGAGGTCAAAGGTCAAATATTTAAACCACAATAACTCATAAACGGAGCCACATACAGAGGTTGTTCAGTCTACATTTTGCCAACTTTGACTTATCAAAAAATTTAGAAGAATCCATGGTGCCAGGTCCATGAGTGCTCGATGTGTTTCCCTTGGTTCCTAATAATAGCCTGATAGCGTAATTTCCACTGTAATAGGCTTCTCTGAAGAACTGGGAGTCGAATCTTGTCCCATTCCGTTTACACAACTTTCCAAAGTCCTTCCACAGTTGTCACACGCCGTTTTCCCAAAACCCGCTTAAGCAATCCAAATCAACAATAGTCCATAAGACTTGCATCTGTAGATTTAACAGGTACCTAATTGAAAGGTATCACCTCTTAGGACTTGCCTCCTCCATCTCCCTGTAGAATGTGAAGGACGATCGTGAGGTATCCCACATAGCACACTACGTCCCTGGGATGTCCCATTTTGATCCCAATCATCCCATTCGGTTCCCGGGATTATTGGGACAATGAGAAGACATCCCATGGGGGGCCTGCATGGGACATCCTAAAGGATTCCTATGTAGAATATCCACGGGACGTCCCGGATGGGACAGGAGGTCCGAGGGAAATCCCACGCCGGACATTAGTAGGGCCACACATACGACTCTTACAATGACAAAATTTCCACATCATTTTGTGGCAATAGCGTTACGAAACTGGTCTCCCATACGTGCAACATTAAGAATTATGTTATTTTCATTAAGAATTACGATTTGCGAAGTTCATTTTATTATTTACTTATCGGTAGCATTAGTTTGTAGCAGGCGACTTCGTCAGCCAATCAGTGATCACAATTCATAAGCGAACCCTCACAACACCGTACATGTATTATTAGGTAGCGGTAAATAGTTCTAATTTACAGATATGAAGAATTATCACATGTAACATCTACATATATATTTAAAATCGGTGTTAGCCGTTTCCTCGATTATCCGTAACGCATTCACTATTGCGCATGGCAACTAGTTCGTGCATACTTCACCGTTCAAATGCATTTGTTTCCGGATACAACATGATGTGTTGTGGTTACTAGATTTTTGTGTGTCCCTATAAAATATGATAAGTCCCTATAGAATATATTAAGAAACATTTCTTCGTGTGATTAGAAGGGCCCAAAAGAAGTTGGTGAAACATAATTTACACTGTGTGAGCTGAGTGTTCTTATGGTTAACGAACAATGAAGAAGCTTGTGTTATTTTGCAATTTGGATGAAGAATTTGCCTCATAATTACAAACTATGCACTTTATGTGGCAGATATGAAAATGTTTGAAGGAAGCACTGGAGTACGTTAGCGCCGTGCATCATGAATGCAGTAAGTGAATCTGTTATTTGTGTCCTTTTTTGTACTAGACGTGTATAAGTATTTTTAAAATAGGCATTACAAGAGCTGATGGTTCTACCAAATTTTGATATTCCTACATATTCAGGTCAGGTTAGAGCTTTGTATTTGTTTTAGCAGAGGAAGTACTAAATGAAGAGCTCCATTACTACTTGCAGATTGACTTCAGGAGGGCTAAGTATAAATATAGTGTAGACGTATGGCACACAATATAGTGTATAAAACACGAACTAACTTGTACTAGATAGCTAGTGAAAACCAAGAATGCTATCTAACCGAGTCAGGGCAGGAGCGCCGTAGTGAGGCCCGAGCGGTCAGTGAGGGAATGCATCCGTATGAAGCAGGCGCGTTAATGACGGGGGTTGCCTACTTAAAGGAGCAAAGTGAAAGAGCACACTTACTCATATAATACTTTCACTATCACTCAAAACTCATTTCAATATGCTGTGCACTGCCAGTGATTACTGTTATTTACACTCTAATTCTTTACGAAAAGTATTTCACATCGTATGCTACCTGGGTTAACTGCCGCAGGTGGCGGCCCCGAATTACAAGATGTACGGAGAAATGAACAGAGTCAGACTAATGTGATAATGAGATTAACAAACATCAGAAAGGCCATCACTGTAGAGTGATTAATAAGAGAGAAAACGTAAGTTGAATTGTGGACTGTATGTATTCGCGGATTAATGCGCTATGAGGAGAGGTGGCAGTAGAGCATTATCTGACAGTGTTTCAAACACACTGTGTTAACTAACTTAGGATATGTATGTCGCTGTATTATCATGTGGGAATCAAGGTGGAACAAAAGAAACCCTCTGTGGGGCAGCTAACCCCTTTTGCTCGCTCAGCTATTTCGTAACGTAAGTAAATCACTTTTTTTTTATCAATAAAGTCGCGTGTGAAGAGTGGACGAAATACTACGTGACATTATGTCATTCTCGTGTGGGGTAGCTGCAATGTAAATTTAACCTCATCCTTTCGAAAGATATGATATTTAATTGGCCGCATTGCTTTAGTCATTGGCAGGAGTATACTTAGGCCATTTCATTCAATTGAATAGTTCAAGGAACCAGTTCCTTACGGATCGAATTGGTTAGTGAATGAAATGGCCTAAGTAAACTCTTGCCTAGTCATTAATAAGTAGTGTGTAGTTTGCAACATTTAACAGTTCCACGGTACTAATTTTGAGCAGTAAGAAAATAGGATGTAGGAAAGAGCAAAAGAAGCATGAAAACAAGTATATGTGATTAAGAGTGAATAACGGAGGCCAGAAATGGAATGTAAATGTAAGTAAAATATATGAAAGTAAGAACAGATAAGTTGTAATACAACGTTGAAAACAGATTCATGTGTGTTTTATCCGGGGCTGGCATTAGCGGCAGTTTAGCCTTACCTATAAGTTTCTATTTGGTAGAACCTTCTGCTCGAGTGAACCTTTAAAATATTCATAAGACATGGAAGGGTGCCATAATTATAAAACTTATTCACCAGTGATGATTTGTACATCACATACTTGAAGGTGAATACCTGTATATTAGATTTAAGAACTTTGTACTATACAACAGTCTTTCTGTTTTCACCGTGCAGTAACCACTATTGCCATTAACCGCGATCACTGGTGAATAAACTTCTTTCGTGTTGTACTATATGATAGTCCAACTTTGATTTTAAGTTTTTTTTTGTAAGGTAAAATAAAGGTTTGGTATTATTTAGGTTCTTTCTCAAATCACTTTGCTGTGGCTCACTACTCAGTGTGTAGTGAGTATGGTTCGTTATTTGTAACTGAAATATAGTCATTGATGAATTTTATAGTATTGGATAATATGGGTAATTAACGCCCTCTGGTGTTTGAATTTTGAAGTCGTTTGATATATGTCTCTGGTATTGTAGTTTGAATGGTGTGGACGTATGCATAAAACACGAATCAATCTGTGCTAGGTGTCCACTAAAGAGAACGAATGTTATCTAACCGAGTCAAGCTGGAGTACAGCAGGGGGACCGAAACGCCAACAAGGAGTGCTCCCGCAGGGACCAGGCGCGTCAGCGTTGCTGGGCATATACTTAAACGATACCAGATGATGCTCGTATAGTTTTGGCGCAACCACATTTTGGGAGATTTACACGTAAAAGTCAGTAAATTACTTGGCGTGAAAAGACATGTTTGAACCACCCGACCGATCTCAATTACATTTTCAACGTGAATGAGGTTTGAACCTGGGATGGCTTTTATCTATTTCTTTTGACGATAGAACTTAGGGGAGTAGAAGCAGGGGGAGATATAAAAATCAGTCTATTGAAGAATGAAAGTGACTCTGTGACTTCATGACTTCATCACTCATGGATCACTCGATCAAATTTTGAACATACATGAGGTTCGGGCATGGGATGGATTTTATCATACCACTTTGCAGCTTAGCAGGGGAGAGACATTTAAAAATCATCGAAAGTGTCCGATATTAGTGTCGAATCCATAGTTTTCGGGTCGCTGAGACGAATATTAATACTTCCAATGCCGTTAAAATCCATGTCGCTAAAAAAAAGTGTATTTCACGGGCATCAAACACGTAATGAGTTGTGCATTTAAAATTTTTATTTTAACGCAGCGAAGCGGGTAATCGCTGCTAGTTTTCAATAAAGATGAATCGGTCTTAGTCATAGTTCTTTTGAGTGTCGATCAGTGTGATACTCGTTCCTTTCGTAGAGCTCTTTCGTGACCAAGCGATTAGCATACGCGCCTTTGGCGTGGGAGATCAGGGTTCGATTCCTGGCGGGAGCTCATGTGGTTCGGATTCCACGTTAATCAGTAAGTCCACGTCTCATATAGCCTCACTGCTGAAAGGAACGTTAAACTCAAAATCTATTCAACTCAACTCGTTCACTCTCGTTTCTCACTCTTCACTCACTCAACGCACTACACAAATTGTTCTGTTTGAGCTTTATGGAAGCATCAGTGTTGCAAATATGAATGGTAAAAAATGAAAATGACATGAAATCTTTAAGTTTTACGTCCCACTGTTACGCCGGTTAGGCTAAAGGAGACGGTGATGATAAGAAATGAAGAAAGTGGGAGAATCCCGAGAAAATCCAGGAGCACGGTGCTTGTCCACCACAAAGTCCACAAGGCGCGAGCTGGAATCGAATCAGGGACCCCAATCACCAGAGGTGAACGCTCTGCCACTGAGTCACTGCGCCCCCTGAATGGTAAAAATATTTTTAACAGAACAAGATAACGATAAAATGGAAAGGAAAGAGGAATTGAATGCCTTCGTGTAAAATAGCATTTGTCAACCAGTCAGGAAATCGGTACTTTGTATTTCGTGAATAGTTTTTGCTTTCTTTCCGTCCGAAATGTAAAATTTTGAACAGATAAATATAATTAATATGTTCTAGAACACCCACAAAGTGACAGCTTTCCAGAAAGTATCGTAGTGTGTATTTTGGAACATTTTCTTTATTGTCTCGACAAACGTATGTCTTTGACAATGGTTGTTTCTTTTTCAAAAATGAAAAAGCTTCAGTAATTTAAATGCCTACTTCTGGCTTTACCGTTTCCCCTTTGTTTCCGAGATGGAAATATATTTATGTAGCTCTTATAATTTCTACAATGAATATCACATTCTATATACAATGCTCACGCGGCATTGATAGGATTGGTTAGAGGGTGAATACACACTGTACTCCAGCTGGCCATTCAGACACGTTTTCCCTACATTTCCTCAGTCCCTTTAGGTGAATGCCAGGATAGTATCTTCTGCCTTACCACATCAATGACAACGGGAAACTTTTATTTTACTTACTTCATTTCATGTTCTGTAAGTATTCTTAAGAGTGTTCATTTCGAGATTATATAGTAGAGATTTTTTAACCTCACCTGATTCTTCTGTGTATGTGTGTGAAAGAAAGATAGATAAGTTTCATTGTTTTCTATTTGTCTCACGCTATGTATGTTGTTTCCTGAATTTAGTGAAACATGGAATAACCCACATATTCCCGAATTATTGTTCGTCACGGATTTCGGTGATATTTATAAATATCTATTAGTTAATGTCAATAATTGCTAAAATGGTGAAAATAGTTGTATATTTCTAATGAGGGCATCTGTGTGGCGGTGGGTCGAAATCGACCCCCTGGGAATGTCGTGGCTAATACTCTGGGTCGTTTTCGACCCCGTGGGTAGATATGTATACGTGAGTCGAAAACAACTAAATGGAAATAAATGGGTTTAAGATTGGAACACCCGAGTTCTGGCTGAATCTAACGTCATTCACTTTGAAACAATCGTTCATGACTGACACATATCTCAAGTTGGCGTTTAAGTCGTAATATTGCGCGCAATTTTCGCTCTTTCACATATTTCACGTTAATCGTTTTTACTTTCATATCTTGATATACCGTACAAAAAGTAGTTATAGATTTATAAAGCACATGAAAGAAGCGAAACCATAATTGTAGTGTTTTTTTAGATATAGCAAGCTTATATCCATCGTGTGAATTAGCAACAGATGACAAAATTGCTCGTGGTATCAAGGACGTCATGCCGAAGTTGGACGGAAACAATAAATGTTTGGAGACTCCCCATGGTAAATGAAGTTCATTTGAAGATTTATCTTCGTCTATTTAGAAATAGTATGGTACGCGACTGCTTCTTCTGAGAATACGTTCTTACAAAAAAAAAAAAAAAAGTAAAGACGATTTGTGTAAGAAGAGTGTAGTTATGTTCTTTTGTGGTACGAGACCGCTTTTTCTTGAGATCTGTATGTGAGTTGACTCTTAGAGAAAGAAGAAAGATAATGAGCGTAGTATAAAAAGCAGATTACACATTCATAATTTCACTGTTAATGTATTTTGTAACAATTGTTTAGTGTTTTTTTATGTGACAGCTTTTTGTTGAGCTTTGTATATTACTTGACATTCCTAGAGAAAATAAATCTTTTCTAACAAGTGTTTAGTTGCGCTCTTTTTACAGTCTCTGATTTGTTTCTGTCAAGCTTTCAGCACGTAATATCTGCGACACTACGTGAGGGTGTAAAGCTGAGAAAACATTTTTTCATTCAATGGCAGGAATCACCCCTTAATATTTTCCATTGTCATCCGAACACGCTGTATTAAGGATAAGTCTTTGATCACTTGGTAGTGATAGTATAAAGTGATATTTCATAGTTTATGTTTTTCTATTATGTATATTTTGGAACTTCAGTATCTTTCTTATCGTTTTTTCCACTTGTTATGAATATTCAAGAAAATGCAGTTTTTAAAACAAATCAAACTATTTCTCATTGCGCATTGTAATTGTGTTAGTTACTAGTTGATATTTTGATACTAGTTGAGCTCAGACTATATTATTATTATTATTATTATTATTATTATTATTATTATTATTATTATTCCTACGAAAGTAACGTGTAATATGTAATTCAGAAGTTTCTCGATATTTCTAATTATTTTTTGTAGCGTAGCTGATTTTCACCAGCATCTCTTACATATAATAGAAGTTAGGAATACCTGGCAATTTTGTCAATGATTCAATTGCTACACGTTACTTTCGTATCATTTTAAGGCTCTTCTAAACGCTCCTTCCACATTTCTATTTTTGAAAAAAGCTGAGAGAACTAAAGAAATAATAAATTTTCGGAAAGTGGCTCATATAATAGCAATGGAACTCTCTAATGTGAACGAGTTTTGAATAACTTATTTGTAGTTGAGATATTTGTTCCAGCCTATCACATCATCATTTGTGATCTATTAAACATCTCAATACAACTGAGTTATTTAAAACATTTCTTAGTGTAGATCGTACAGTTCTATGACCATTATGTGGCCCCATCCCAAACGTCTTCTATTTTCTTACATTTTCCCTCAATTTTCGAATTGGCAGCGAACGTTTAGAAGAGCCTCAAAATGTCATCCAATGAACATCCCGTTAATAGTCCCATAGTCATCCTGATTGTAATCGATACGTGGATACTGGTCGTCCAGCCACCATCCCATGGACATTTGTGGGAGCAAATTTGGAGCTCCATATTACATTTAACGTTATCCAATCAATATCCCACATTGGACCCTATGTCATCCTATGATAGTCGATTCACGTTCCATTGTTATCCCAAAGTTTCTTAATGGACATCCCTTTGTGGCCCGTTTAATATTCCGTTTACCCGCGGAGTTCCCGGGAGCACATTCGGATAATTCCGGGATATCCCGTTATCCGTTGCAGGATCAGTTTCGGACGACCAGTGGACGTCCTTCTGCTATATGGAATAATCTATTGACATCCCATTGTTATCCCACGATTTACCAATAGACATCCTTTTGTGGTCCCGTTGAATGTCCCGTATCACGAGATATTAGCGTACATCTGGATCTCCCGCGGTAATCCTTTGGAAGTCTTGGTAGTATATCCGGATAATACCGAGATGTCCCGTCGTCCGTTGAGGGCTCAGTCTCGGACATCCCGCGGACGTACTTGTGCTATGTGGGATGTGATGAAGCTTTGTCCATGTAAATGCGCACCAGATTGGCGTCATTTCCGCACATTTTTGGAATCTCATGCTCGTAGATGAGCCGCATGATCTGCTCCTGAAAATACTGCGAATTTATTTTGCGTTTCTTCGCCACCCTACGAATCTTCAGTTTACCTCGGTAACAGCCAGTAACGACCATGAACCCTTTTGGGAAGGATTCTTTACAGACACGGACTCCCCCTTTCTGAAGTTCTTGGCGCCTTTCTCTCGGTACATGATGGCCTGGGTTTGCCGCAGTCGGAAAGGTAAATCCATGCTTCATCGAGCGTTACGACGTACATCCGACTTTGTACTGCCAGATGCCGTTCGTACAGCTTCCGGACGTTACACTTTCGTTACTTTTGGTGGGCATCCGTGAGATGATAGCCGCGAGCTTTCATGACTTTTTCCAGC
Source organism: Thermobia domestica (assembly GCF_964235325.1). NCBI lineage: Eukaryota > Metazoa > Arthropoda > Insecta > Zygentoma > Lepismatidae > Thermobia > Thermobia domestica. Next base: position 130,749,026 of record NC_137469.1, on the reverse strand, counting down.
TTGAGTTGATGGTGTAACGTCCGGCTCACAGTCCCCAAAGACACTTCAAGACGATTAGCCATACACTTTAGTGTTGGAGGATTTTCTTGCATTGCCATTTTGCGAAGTTTCCTCTGCATGGTGGAAGTAGCCTTGGTGCATTCCCGCTTCCTAGGAAACTTCGTTGGCGATCCAAACGGAGGAGCTTCTTTGCCCTTGTACTTTTTAATAACATTTTTAATTCCACTTAAACTGATGTTGCAACCATTGTTCTTGCACTGTTGTCTAATGACAGAAACACTAAAGTGGGCGTCATAAAGAGCCGCAAGATAGCCTTCTCCAAACCGGCTTAGTTTAGGTGACATTTTGGTTGCAGAGCGGAAACCCACACCCTTGGAAACAAATTTAACACAACTCTCACAACAATGGTCTTGTTTTCTGCGTTATTTTCGTCCGCAGGGAAAAACAACTCAGTTCCCAGGAAGCTACTGCACAACATTGCAGGACGCCACGAGCCATATCGGGTGAGTCAATTCTGCCCGGGAGTGGTAAGGTACGAAGTCCGCCAAACTTAGGCTGAACAACCTCTGTATTAAGGTGGTGTAACCGACCAGGTATCGGGTCGTTGTTCGGGCTGCCATTTATTTGTGAACGTTAAGTGTTTCTAGTTCCTGTTCGGGCATCATTTATTTGTAACCAACCAGGTATCGGGTCCCTGTTCGGGCGCCGAGTTGTTTGTTGTAATTGTTTAGAGTATTGGGTTGCTGTTTGGACTGCCATTTATTTGTAATCGCCTGATTTTAGTTTGTTTCTGATGTCCTCTGTGGTCCTGCCATTAAGTATTCTCCTGAGACCTGGACTTACCTAGGTAGGACGTTGAAGGACCTCTCCAAGAAGGGATTATATAATTGTTTTTAAATTGCTCGTCGGTCTTAATGACGAGATGAGCATTAGGCGCCAAGAGATTCGGATGGCTTGTCTCGAAAGCCTTAGGGACGATTAGACTGTCATCTAGACCATAACGCACAGAAACATTATTTGCATACACAATGAAAACACATTGGGTCAAATAACACTATACTTATTTATTACAATACTATATAAAAAAATAATGAAGAGAAACGATTACAACTCTCAACACTGGATATATTATATATATATATATATATATATATATATATATATATATATATATATATATATATAATTAAAATTGCACTTTACTGTTTAATACACTGTAGCCCTTTATCACTTTGATTTATATATAGAAGATTATAATTTAGATTTTACTATAAATGCTTCTCTTACACCATTGACGCACTTGGGGAATTAGCACTGGGGAAAACTTGCCGGGATAATCCCACGTAGTAATTTAATTGCTGCTCCAAACAGTCCTGAAGAGACGACACGAGTCTTCGGTGAAATAACACAGTCTCCAAAGTGAAATGCTAATGTAAAAAATAATCACTGTTTTTACGAAATATATGGAGCGTTCACAAAAATACCTTTATAACCTGGTGACGGTTATAGTGGTGTTCCCACATTTAGTAACAGGTCATCGAGTACTAAGTATCCCAAAAGTACAGACCATCGAGATAAGAGGCCAAATATTTAATCCCGAATCCTAAACGCAGCAACATATTGCTGTTCCCATTTGGCAAGAGAGATTGCTCCTGTCGACGGTGGCAGCCCGCTGGGAGGTAGCCGGTACCCGTCCGCTGCTGCACGATGATGTACTTGTTCAAAGTTGCCGAGCGGCAAGCGGTCGAAAATCGAATAAAAATATATGCCCTTTGTCGACTGTTGCCGACCGTTAGAGTCGGCAAAACAGTCGGAAAGCCATCTTTACGACCCTCTGCCGACTCCTTATGCCGGCCTCTTTTCGACGGCGGCGCCGACGCATTTACTGCGCCTTTACGACTGTTTGCCGACTGGTCGTCAAGGCAACTTTCCGATGGCGGCGCCGACGCATTTGATGCACATTTCCGACTGTTTGCCGACTGGTCGGCAAGGCAACAATTTGACCTTTTCTATTTTATGCACCTTTTCTGCTGTTTTCCGACTGATCGAAGGATCTCTTTTCAATATCGTCTTTCCGATTCTCCCACAGGCGGCATCCGCTGTTTTGCCGCCGTCGAAGGTGGCCCTTTGCAGGCTGGAAATCAACCCTTCAGGAAAGCAAAATTTTCGTCACCTTTTACATTAGTCTTGCCTAAGTCTTGCCCCATGCTATGATTTCTCGACATGCGAGCACCCTTGCAAGTTTCTGAAGAATAATACTTGTATTTTTTGTGTGATCGGGTTTATTCAACACTCAAAACTATTATTATTTCTGTTGCTGCAGACATTTAAGCTTCCCAATATTAATGCACTTTACATAAAAAGGAACGTTATGAATGTGTTACCTAACATTCGTATTGTTACTATTGTGAGGCTCCTAAGGTACAGTCTATTGAGCGCAAATTTGTTTTTTATATAACATAGAACACCTTAGAATTGTGGAAGGCAAACGGCTATTACCATTATTTTTCAGTGTAATTTTATTAGGCAAAAGCTTATATTAGCTTATATAATGCATGTTTTTACATGACGGAAGAGGCAATTAAAATTAATTTAGCAATGCTACTTTAAAGCGGCCCTTTCTCTGGGTAACACAAAATATACAAAATCTAGCACCACAACTAAATAGGCTATTCAAATTTATTCTTTCGTTTATTTCAAAACCCCAGAAAGGTATGAAATATTCAGCTAGTTAGAATAGGCCTTCTTTGCTTTTCTTCTGTTTGTGATTGGTACAAAAATAAAGTAGACCACCCACTTTTATTCCTTCGTTTATTTGAGTAGCACAAAATCATACAGAAATATTGAGCAAGTTAAATGGACCTTCTTAGCTTTTTCGTGGTTGGTACAAAACTAAATGGGCCACCCAAATTTATTCCTTCGTTTATTTAATACAAAATGCTAATTCCTTCATTTTTCCGCTTGCTACAATACTGAATAGGTTACACAAATTTATTCCTTCGTTTATTTGAATAGTAGAATATGGTATAAAATACTCAGCTAGTTAAAATGTTCCTTCGTTTTTCTCTGGTTGATGCAAAAAGTAGAACATCTAAATTTATTCCTTCGTTTATTTAAATAGCACAAAAAGGTATAAAATGCTAAGTTAGTTAAAAGGATCCTCCTTTGCCTCTTCTGGTTAGTACAAATTTATTCCTTTGTTTATTTAAATATTACAAACTGATATAAAATTCTCAGCTAGTTAAAGTGGTCCTTCTCCGGTTTATTTTCTCGTTGCTACAAAAGTAAATACGCTACTCAAATTTATTCATTCATTTATTTGAGTTGGTACAAATTTATTCCTCTGTTTATTTGTGTAGTACAAAAGGTATAAAATACTGAGCTAGTTAAAATGGCGTTTCTCGTTGGTACAAAATTAAATAGCTCACTCAAATTTATTGCTTCGTTTGTTTGAGTAGCAGTAAAAGTTATAACATGCTGAGCTAGTTAAAATGGCAATTCTTCACTCTTTTCTTCTTAATACAAAATTGAATAAGTTAAACAAATTTATCACTTCGTTTGTTTAAATAGTACAAAAAGGTATAAATTCTGAGTTACTTAAAATGGTCTTTCTTCGCTTTTTTCTCTCGTTTTCACAAAAGCAAATAGAATACCCGAATTTATTTATTCATTTCTTTAAAAGGCACAAAATGGTACATAAATTGTTAGCTAGTTAAAATGGCTGTTTTTCGCTTTCACTGGTCAGTACAAATTTATTCTTTTGTTTACTGATATATTACAAAATTGTATAAAATAGAACACCCAACTTTATTCTGTCGTTTATTGGAGTAGTACAAAGACACATAAATTCTGAACTAGTTAAAATGGTCCTTTTCACTTTTTCTTGTTGGTACAAAACGAAATAGAACACACAAATTTATCCGTTTACAAGTTACTAAGGGTTAAATATTTGACCTTTGACCTCGATTGTCAGTGCATTTGGGATATGTAGAAGTTGATGACCCACTGCTAAATGTGGAAATAGCACCTCAATATGTGGCTCTGTTTACGAGTTATTCCGGTATAAATTTTTTACCTTCTACCTCAATGGTCAACACTTTTGGTACATGTAGTATTTGATGACCTGTTACTAAATGTGGAAACAGCACTTCAATATGCTGCTCCGTTTACGAATTTTTCTGGTTTAAATATTTGATCTTTGACCTCGATGGTCAGTATTTTTGGGGACACGTAATAGTTGATGACCTATTACTAAATGTGAAAACAGCACATCAATATGAGGCTCCGCTTACGAGTTATTCAGCTTTAAATATTTGACCATTGGCCTCGATGTTCAATACTTTTGGAACATACAGTACTTGACAAATGCTTGTGTAATTTCTGCTATGTTACGTAGGGGTTGATAAAATCGAACGAATTCACGGCTGCTACTTTTTCATAGTCTTCTGTATTCTCTGCTGTATTAAATAGGGGCTTTAATATATGTTCATAATCTTATGTAATCTGTGCTATGTTAAATGGTGGTTAAAAATAGTCCATACTCTTTTTCTGCTCTGCTGTGTTAAAAATGCTAGTATCCTTTCTTATGTAATTTCTGCTATGTTTCATAAGGGTTTTAGAAACAAGCCATACTCCTTTATGTTACATAGGTGTGTTGCTTTCGTAGTCTCTGTGTTCATTGTGTTTAATTAATTTCTGCTATGTTAAAATAGGGGTTGAAAAATGTGTTCATTGTCTTTTACTATCTCTGCTGTGACGTAGTCTACGATGTTAAAATAGGGGTCATAAAGGGATCGAATATACCTTTTAAAAGTGGTCGCAAACATGAAAGCCAATTAGTGTGCAGTAGGCGGGGTCACGACAACCAATCACCGTGCAGGGGGCAGGGTCACGACAACCAATCAGCGTGCAGGGGGCGGGATCACGTCAGCCAATCAGCGTGCAGAGTGTGTGGCGTCTGGCAATCAGCGTGCAAGGGGATGTGTCACCGGTCACGTGATGTGAAAGCAAATTAGCATGCAAGGGGCGTGGCCTTGTTCTCTCCCTGATCCAGATCGATCTCTTTTTGCTCTACTGGTTTGCTTGTGCTAGTGAACATAAAACCTGTGTTATGGTTTCATTTACCGAAAAGTTAGAATTACGCGTGTGAGACAATTTACTAGAAAATGGGAAAGATATAGACTGATTAGGAACCGATATTTCAGCTATAGTAGTGATCACCCTACCCAACACTACGGAACATCAGCTAAATGTTGTCTGTACGGTTCCCAGGTTAGTATTTGCCGGAGAATGGACCAAAAATTCTCATTTATCAGTTCCTTTAATTAGAGAATTCTGTTCACGAATACTTTCTACTACTGAACTAAGTTAAGAACGAATTAACTCAACTTCGCTTACAAGAAAATTCTCTCTACTCTTACACAAATAAATTTCGTTCTCGATCTCCACGAATCTATCATTGAAACCTGACGTTCTTTGTTCTGTATCAGTCTCAATGTTATGTATTTATTTTCTTAAACTAACATTCATCTCATCAGTTTTATTCTCAAGTAAACTACTTTTGATATTACTTCACTCAATGCCTGTCTAGTGGTAGCAACAATTTGCTTAACGTGATCCTTAAGTTCAGCATTTTGTTTAGTAACCTCATTAAATTTTCGAATTATATTTTGATTTAAACTATCCAAATTTCCTTTCATATTCTTACCCATATCAATTAAGTTTTCTTGCAACGGTAGCCTCAAAACTAGGTAATTTCTCTAGGATCAACATTATATTAATAGTTTCACTTTTAGTACCTTTAATCACTGAAGACACTGACTCCTCAGGACATTCCTTACACACAAAAGCAACATAAAGTTCACTTAGCGTAGGATGAGCACTTGCTGCTAATCCTTTACATTTTAAGTGTCTCCAAAATTTAGTTTTATTACACTCTACAGCTCTACCTGTTGATTTATCACAACATGAAAATATCCCTTCAACTATATTAAACAGTTTCTTCTATGTCTGACATGTTTCTTTCATTTTATGCCGCAGTATAACTAATGAACTACCGTAATTGCGGGCTACTTGGACCCTTAAGGGGCTACTTGGACCCAAACCAAAAACTCGTTTAAAATCCCATATGCAATGCAATAATGAATGAGTTTAGAGTTAGATCGGTTAGATGGGATCATAAAGCAGGCGTACACACATTGAAACTAGTTCTGTGGTAGGCTACGATTGAGCAGCTCACGCAGTAGCTTAGCCAGGATGTGTGTTTGGGGGGGGGTCCAAGTGCTGTTATAGGTACATATAGAAAAATTACAAACAAAAAAATATATAAAGATAAAATATATATATAAAAAATTACAAACATCAAAGTACCAAAGTACATTGTCGGACCTCTTTTGGGGGGCCCGGCCCCTCCGCCCCCCTTCCCTACGCCACTGATCGGTGAAAAAGGTCGTTGACAAAAAGAGTGCATTTATTGACCGCCAAACTTTTATGTGTGGACACTATTTGCAAGGAAGTGGAACCAATGCTAAGTATACACATAAGTAGTTACATACAGGTTAATGAAACTGACATGCTAAACTTTCTCATATACAATAAGAAGTGTGCGTAATTGCATTATTTATGAAGTGTGTACATATGACCTAGAAAACATGGATATTTTGTCCCACCACATCTTTTGTTAACTTTATCCCACCCCATCCTTTGTTATCGTTATCAGTGAAAAATAAAGGTCTGTTGTCACGTGTCAAACAAGTAAGGACTTTTCATTATTTCCTTATACCGGTACAAAATGCCACATCAATATAAAAGATTGCCTGCAGGTCGAAAATATGCTGATTTTTCATAACAGCTTGAAGAATGTTTACCAGCAATTCAGTTGGGGGAAATGTCGCAAAAAGAAACAGAAGCTCACTCTAAGACAAGTCGTTCCACCATAGAAAGAAGATTAAAGTACAGGTCAAGGCAGAATCCGGGCCATCTGAAAGTGTTCACTGAAGAAAAAGAATTAGCCTTCGCTAGCCATCTTGAAGTTTGTGATTTCGGATTCCTCGTTAATTAACTTGATTTCAGATTTATTGTGAAGTGCTATTTAGCCATGCATGGGAGAACTGTCATTGCTTTCTAAGACAATCTTCCCAGTCGAGATTGGGTGCAGTTATTTTAGAAATTGCACCTCCAGTCAATGACTAGATTCGCTGCTAATATAGATAGGGCTCGTGCAGCTGTAGAAGAAAACGTAAACAGCTATTAAAGTCATTATATTTTATAATACCTCTTAACATGTTCTCTTTGTGGTTTGCAGTAAATAAAAAGTGTTGTTCTTGGAACACCTGCGTCTTACTTAGTCACAGAGCAGATTTCAATGGTTTTCTGTAGGAAAATATGGGGGTGAGTTCAAGTAGCCCGAACGCGAGTATTAGTCCTGGATCCACAGTACATGCCCGTAAAAATTTGTGGGTGCACGGAGTTTTATTGTTGCGTCGTGTTCTTCGACCTATCATTGTCTACTTTTTCTTGGGTAGACATCTCAATTATGGTCGCTTATCTCCACAGACGCCATTTTCCAATATGGCTGCCAAATAAGTAACCAACATGCATAACTAAGGAACTAAGTTACCTAGCAAAGTGATTTTGGTGTCGAATCATTATTTTTCGAGGTCAAGGAATTGAAATATTACCATAAAATTGCTATATATTGAAGAATTTTATATATTACAGACAAAAGATACACTATGTATATACAGGGTGAACCATTTTAATTCATCCACGGGAATATCTCGAAAACCACAAACCGAATCAAAAGAAGTTTTCAATTATGTTTGTTCACCACAAAGCAAGACACATTTTGGCGTACTCCTCAATACCAACATATTAACAGTGTTGCCAATCCATCACAAAGTTGCATTTTTTAAAAAAGTCACTACGTCAGATTATTACAAATTCCAAATCTACATTTAAAAATAAAACAAACAATACCACACTTATTGTTCAGTGTTGTAAACTAACGACGCTACAATATCACAAACATTAAAAACAACCAAACATTGAAGGTTTCTGAAATAATAATTACGCAAATGAGACGTACGGGACAAGACATATCAAATGCACCTTAGTGTCTAATACTATAATCATGATTTGAGTATTTCGAATAGATTTGAACAAAATTATAAGAAATTAAAAATTTGTCTTTTTGAAAAGGCTTTATTTCGGAAACAAAGTTAATATACAAAATGGCTTTACGTTCACAATATATGTAAAAGCAGTAAATCAAATATTGTGCTATTAGTGCCATTATGAATTAATATTTGTTAATGGTCCAAAATATCATTAATATAAACAAATTGAACAATTAGAAAAGGTGCTGATGTGGCTAAACAACCGAGTATTCTTACAATATTTCCCACATATAAACAACATTTTAGCAACCACAATATTTAGTCTAATATTATTTTGTCATGTTTAATATATGCTATTTTTGTGTCAAAATATAAAATATCAATATCAACACATTAAACGAGTGGTTTCATAAAGAGCACTGCGTTACCCTTTTACAATTTAAGTCTTTCCCGCACATATCTTATACCTCACATTTGAGTAATCTTATTATTTAAACCACTAAAAGTAGTTTATTTTTGCAAATAAAGATAAAAGATTACCTAATATGCGTCCAAATTTATAAGTCAGAAACAAAATGCATGTGACTTACAGCTGAGAATTTTCACAGCGCTTGTAACAAAGACAGTACATTGTACACAACAGTTGAAATTTCTTACATATTTATTGTTTATAATTGTTTGTTTTGCAAGAACACACTCGCAATACAGCATCTGGTAAAGATCGGAAACACTTTTTCGGTCTCAGGAAACCGTCTACTTTCTCCCATCCAAATTTCACAGGTCTTTCAGTAATGTGTTCCTTTTCTAATGACAACAGAGATTCTCCGATGACCAAATACTCACTTTTAATGGGACCTCGAATAGCAGATGAGTTGCAGTTCTGATGAGTTTAGGGCTCAGTCGATAAAGTTCGTAGCATAAACCATAAAAAGGTTTCTACTTTAGTCGATTTCGCCCACACTTTCGTAAAATATGTTTCTGCATTCCTCATGTCTTCAGCTGAGAGACTGCTTGTTTCAGCAAAATGAAGAAGATAATTTGTTGGTCGTGCATTCAGTGCTGCATTGTTTGTACCCACTTTATTTAAAATGCCATTGGAAGAGAATGTGAGCCTTGAGGACGACGCTACTCATTTTGTCTCTAAGTGTATCATGTAAGTGGTGAATAGGAATGAAACGATTCTTTTCTCCCACCCCAAACGTTACCTACAATTGCTTCAGCCCTTTACTACTCATGGTTGCAAAATATCTTAGTAACAAAATAGCCACATCTGTATCATTGGACAACTCGCTGCGCGCCGCGTTCAAGTGCCCAGTACGTGTGAGGTACAATTCTTTGGTCGCCTTCTTCAATCTTTGATGTGAGCATTTCAATATTAGTTAAGTTTCCTTTTATGCGTGCGGTAGCAGGAAGGACACCGTCATTTATTACCATTCCGCTTGTAACAAGAATTAAGTCTGTTGAAGGTTTTTCAAGTGTCATTTTTTTTGCTAATGCTTGCAGCATTATTTTATTTTGAACGGCATTCCAGAATTTCAGTTTGGATTGGTATATGAGTCTGAGATTGAAGGCAAGCGAGATGAATAGATCCGGTAGTGCCTGATTGACGTACTCTCTTACTTTGAGTGAATTTTCACAATAACTATCAAAAGTAAAGTGTATTTCTTTGGCTGGGCATACTTTAGTGGTTCGTTCAATAACAGCATTTATTGCTTCTCCAAAGTTATTAAATACTGACATTTTCAACATTCTTATCTGCGACATGAAATCAAAAACTACAGTAGTCCGTGTTTGAAATTTTGGATGAAATGAGGTACTCTTGTCGATTTTTTCTCCAAATGCGATACTTGCTCATACTATGTTGGCCTCGAAGGTGCATCACCTTCAAACAACTAACTTGAATTTACGAGATCATGAGAGAGTATTTCTTGCATTGTCAAACCTCTTTCATTTGCAATGTGATTTTCTTCTGAATCTGTGCAAAATCCCTTGATTTGATTATGGCAGGTCTCACAGTTACGTTGTTTGTGATAAGAGTTTCGAAGGTGGGGACATTCTGTCCCCCAGTTTCCTTTTTTTTTTTTTTTTTTTTTTTTTGGTAAAGAAGTGCTCTTTCCTAAATTTCTCATTGTTACTCCTTGTGTCTCTTAATACACCTAAAATTTTCGCTCTCACATCCTCAGAAACAATTTGCTTTGTCACAATGTTGTATAAAATAAAAAAAATCATCAAATTTGAATGGATTACCTTCTGCTATTATGAACTGAAGCAAACGATTGGCTTTGCTTCCCTGTTAATTCATGATGAACTGTTTCTGTGTGACTCACTACCTGTGCATTTATAAGATTGTTCCAAACATTGGCAATGGCGAGAACTTCGTGATAGGTCAGTTGCCATTCAGTGACGTACTGAGTTTTATACGCATTTGTCCAATTATTCCTCTCGAACTTTTTAGAGCTCGTTGAATTGTTTCACATCTGGGCCCACTGCGTGTAATGATGCCGGCTTTCCAGAAACTACAAACTGACCATTCAAGAATTTTTCATGCAAGTAAGGACAATCTGTCCCAAGGCGCTTCATAAATTCCAAGTATCATGATACATAACGTAAATAATTCAGGTAATTGAATTGCTGAAATATAGAGATTAATGACTCAACGGTCTCAACATGTAAATTCCAGTCTCTTCGCGATCAGACGTTACAAAGATTTTGATGAGTCCTTCAATGTTAAGGAAATTGTTGAGGTAACTGCAAAGTTCTGATTTCTCGTTACATTCATTCACAAATCTTAAATAACAGTCTCTTAGTTGTTGACTTGAAACTAACAGTAGAGTATGGAGGAATTTACATTTTTCTTCTCTATTTTGCAAGGCCAGTTGAAACTAATTTACTTCTTTAAGCAAATTGTTGTATGCTTCCTTTTTGTTACTACTCCAGAGAGAATCCCAAATCATTTTCCCGAGTACTTCAGAAACAATTAACATTCCTTGAAACGCCCGAACATATTTTCCACTTAGTACACTCTTAACTGAATTCACTCTGAAGATCTCTGTTTCAACCAGAGCATCATCGGAACCGCTACCAAGGAGGTACTTCCCACCGCACCGTAGAGCCACTTTTGTGGAATGAAACATTCTAAGCATTGGCAATATGTCATAAAATTCCTTTGGGTTACTTAGAACTATGTACACAACTGTACAGGATACTCCTTCGTCGCAGAAGACCGGAAGGTTGGGTTGTCTCAATAGTTGTCTCACAGATTCAAAGATTTTAAGAGCAGTACACACAGTAGCGAATCGGTAACTGGGGAAGGAATAACTGGCAGAAACCCAACTTGTTTAATTGGTACAACTTTGGATGAAATTAAAGAGTGTATATTTCCCCACGTTGGTGATACGAGCTGAGCGTCGCCTGAAGACGCACCACATCGAGTAAGAGAAATAACAAACTCAGTTTTCAGAGCACATGTGGATGCCCCATCAGATGAATGAATGCCAACATCCTCAGCTACTTTATAATGGTTCGGAAGAGCAGGGTTGGTTGTACTCTTCCTTCGATTTAGTTTTTTTTTTCGACACGGTAGCTCACACAAAAGTTTACAAGTTCTGTTCATCAGTGCAGTTTGTGAAATATTTTTTTCTGTGGATCTCTTCTGATGTTTTATGTTGAAAAAGAACCACGGCAGTACGATGGCTCTCAAATGTACCTGAGAGCGGTGAATATCCTCAAAGTCGAACTTGTCAAGAGCTCCTATTGTCAAGTCTCTTAATGACTTGGTATCGGTGTGTCAGCTTTGGACCTCCTCCGAAATAAATTCCTGCATATGCTCCTGGCTATATTATATACAAGACTTCAATATATCGCAAATGTATGGTAATATTTGAATTCTCTGACCCCGAAAACCTATGATTCGACACCAAGATCACTTTCCTAGATGACTTAGTTCCTTAGTTATGTATTGTGATTGCTTATTTGGCGGCCATATTGGAAAATGGCGTCTGTGGAGGTAAGCGACCATAATTGAGATGTCTACCCAAGAAAAAATAGAAAGCGATAGGTCAAAGAACACGATGCAACAATAAAACTCCGTGCACCCAGAAATTTTTTCGGGCATGTACTGTGGATCCCGGACTATATTACTTGGGCCCATTTTTAACAATAATCGCCTGTGCTTTGTTTTCAATATATGTAACTAAAACTGTCCTCGATATGTACAATAAAGCCTGTAGTTCCACTTAATATGGGTTATGACAATAACTTTCGAGTTTTCGTGGATGAAAACAGGCCGAAAGAACGAATTTATTGCAAAATTGGGTCCAAGTAGCCCGCATCTACGGTACTGATTTTACAACCAATAAAATTACTCAAAACTGAGAATAGCTCCTTTCTCACGCTCACCTTGCGGATTTGAACTGCAATGTACTCATGTCCAAAATGATTGTCGCACACACACACACACACACACATATATATATATATATATATATATATATATATATATATATATATATTATCACGAAAATATCAACTTTGATCGAATTTTTTAATTTAAGAGATCAGACATTTCATCATTAAAACAGTGTCGCCGTAGAGATACCAAAAATGTGTAAATAAGATATAAATGGTATTTCTAAAAACATGTACGAAGGACACCAGGAAATGAAAACACTTATATAAGCAAAAACAATTTTCTTCAGTGAAAGTGTGAAAGTCACGCATACGTCATAGAAACTATTATTTCATAGTCTAGAATAGACTGATCCGGAAGGACTTGAGAGTGAAAATAACAGATGAGGCGAATATAAAAACTCTTGGTTTTTAGACCAGGGTATCTTGTCTTCTCTCGGTCGCAGTGAGGATCGAGTCTCGGTCGGTCTTGGCTCGTATCCGATATCGCGAGAAGTCTCGTCTCGTTAACTTTGTCTCGTTTTGGACAATACTCGGCGGACTACTGTATTGGGAATCCAGAACATGTAAGTTGTATATCTTATGGTTTTTCTTAATTTGACACATGAGTATGGTCAGGCAAATGCGATCTTCCTTGTCCTCGGAACCTTAAGTTAAGATATACTAGGATTAAGATAAATGACAAAGCGATAGATGTTAAGAGAATATTCGAAACAATTTTTATCATGTAATGCTATTTATTGTCGATCTACTCGCAATGTACTAATAGAGTTTATCTAATAACTGCATTATTGTCGAATAATTTCAATAGATGTCAGAATTGAATAACATTGAGACAATGCAAACAACACATTTTCAAGTGGGTGACTCAACGATTGATTCCGTTAAGTTTATCGGGCTTAGAATAGCTTTGTAAGAGTCAAACCCACATCTGTGTAAATAAAAATCTTATAATAAACGAGATAGCTAAGGATAACATCTGTGTCATCTATGTGTTCTCGTAAAATAACTTTAACCTCTGTTTCCCACGTCAGGTTTTGTGGAAATGGTACTCAGGTATTCAATAACCACGACATTACTGAGGTAAATTAAGCAGATAAGTGATATAATGGTAATTATCATAACAACCTAAATTATATAACGTACTTATCACGGACTAAGTAACGTTTTATCTGTGATATGGCTCCCCGAAATGAATTATGAGGACTTATGATTGTACTGCCTGAACATAATTATGTGTAATGCATAAACCTTGTGCTTATTTTTATGTGTTGGTGATTTAAACTTGTGGTTCGCTGTCAGTGCAATTTAATCCTTTATTTTGCTAATTTTACCAGTTAACCATGGCTACTACTCGATCGCAAAGTAGGTCTAATAGTGCAACACCGGTTTCTATGATCCTCCCTCCAGTCTCCTTAGATGTATTTTCCGATGGACCGTCTGAAAGTGTTGACAGATTTTTGGCAAATTTTGAACGTTTGGCCGAGATCAACGCGTGGACACCCGATCGCATTAAAGCTATCTTTCCCACATGTTTAAGTGGACCCCCTTTGTACTGGTACAAGACGCAGGAAGAGTCTTTACGTCACAAAGATTGGGCGGGTTTGAAAGCAGCTTTTGAGGAGCAGTTTGGGTCGTCTCAGATACCACTAACAGCACTTAATGCCTATAGGTCGCGTGTTCAAAGCCCAGGTGAACCACTAACACACTACCTCTTTGAGAAGAAGTTCTTAGCGGATAAGTACAACCCCACCCTTCCTTTCAAAGATTTCTTGGCAGACGCTGTAATTGCTATGCTTCCCCAACACATGCATTACTTTTCTCAAAAGGTGTTCGCAAATTTTGAGGCATTGGTTCAGGAAGCTTTTACCAGACAGAAAGCTGACTTGTTATTACATCAGCGCATCGCGGAACAACAGCGGGTCGTGTCATGTGACCCTCAGATTCCCGCAGTGGCGTCGCAAGCTACTGCCAACCCCACCGTATATTCTACTCTCCAGGTTAGGCAAGCAGATCCATACGCCGAAATAATGGATAAGCTGGATAAGTTACAGCTCCAGTTTAACTCCCATAAGGCTCATGTACATTTTGCAGAAACTTCATCTCGACCCCCCACCCCCCGCGCTACTTCTCAGCAGAAGCCAGGACGCATGTAGCAACTGTGCTCCATGTAATCATCGGCACGATAAGCCTCCTCCGGCTAAAGCTAAACAAGGGAACAAGAATAAGGAATCGAACTCGGCCCAGCCGAAGAACTCTAATAATCTGAAGAAGAAGAAAAAGAAGCAAAATGGTACTTTCCCTAAGGGCAATACAAATTACAACGCCTACTATGGACAATTTCCCCCGGCATACCCTCCGTATGCCCCGCCGTATCCGTATTACGGATACCCCCCACCTACTCCTTACGCTTTCCCACCCACTCCCCCTCCCCCGATGGCCCAGCCACCTACACAGTTCGAACCTGTCTCCGATTCAAAAGACTAGAATTGCCTCAGGAGCCTTCAGCTCCTGAGCCACCTACTTCAATCCCACCCCAACCGTCTGAAACCAATCATGGTAATCCATCTCCCACCATTCTCACTCTACCACTACAGTCCGAAGGCCAGTTATTTTGTGTTCAGGGCTCGATAGGGAACATAAAACGCCGTTTCCTGGTCGATACAGGAGCGGAAAGCTCTCTCTTGCCGTGGACAGCCTTACCACGCAATGTGAATGTATTTAAGATGGAAACGAACTTGTATGGTGTAAGCGAGAAACCATTATCGCTTAAGTATGCAGCATACATCAAAATTAATTTGGCAGGAAAATCATTTACGGTTTTATTTAGGCTTATTCCAATTCCTAAATTTCCTATCATTTTGGCTAACAACTTTTTGAAAACTCATCAAGCTGTAATAGAATATCAGAATAATACACTCACATTACGTCACTTTGGCTGTCGCCCGGATTCAGAACAAAAAACACCCTTAGGCTCTAATCAATTGCCTCCTGCTGTTGCTTCGAAAGTACAGACAAATCAACACTTTACGTTGGTTTGTAAACAAACCACAACTGTCCCTCCACGTTCTGTTGTTTTCATTCCACTTGACATACCGTTAGGTATCAATTTTAGTGCTGTTCATATACACACACCAATTAACAGTAACTTAAAACGTTGCTTTATTGCTCACACAGTAGCTAGTTCAGACAACATAGCGGTTCCTGTTGTAAATCTGGCTTCCAAGCCCAAACGCTTTCACAAGGGAACGCCTTTGGCTATTGCGTCTGTTCTACCAGACATTCCTGAGTCGTTACAGGTAAACACAGTACGTAAGTTGTTTACACCTACTGATGAGCATGCGACTAAGAAAACGAAAGAACGGCTGGCTAAAATTGGTCACCTAATCGATCCTCAACAATTCAAAATTAACAAGGAGTTAAGTAATGAACAACAGCAAAAATTAAGGGATGTGCTAACAAAATATGCTAGTGTTTTCAAATGGTCTGATACTGACTTTTCTCATATAGATGCTTATGAAGCAACTCTTGACTTAAAGTCTAGGGACTCCTTTCGATCCCCGATGTTTACCATACCTCACCGTTTGCGCCCGAGGGCAAAGCAACAAATATTGAAATTATTGGAGATGGGTATCATTGAATTAAGCAATTCAGCCACCCGGAACAACATTCTAGTGGTTCCAAAACCTAACTCGGACGATCTCCGGGTCTGTTTGGACTTACGCCGACTGAACTTAGCCTGCCATCCTATAAGGGATTCCCCGGCCAATATGGCGGACGTCATTGAGAACTTAGCAGACGCTAAGTACTTCTGCTCGTTCGACTTGTCCCAGTCTTTCTTTCAGGTCCCATTAGACCCTGAGGACCGCCCTTTTACAGCATTTTCCGTCCCGTCCTTAAATTTAAAGCATTCCATGTACCAACTAACGGCCATGCCCATGGGGCATGTTAACAGCACGATTATGCTCCAGCGCATTTTACGTGACATTTTTGAAAATGTGGATCCCAACCACCTCACCATGTATGTGGATGACCTATATTTAGGGGCGAGTACGTTTGAGGAACTGCTGGTAAGTCTAGACAAAGTACTTGCAACTGCACAACGTTACTCAGTTCTGTTCAATCTTAAAAAGTCAATGTTTGGTGTGACAACGCTAAAGTGTCTCGGTTTCATAATTAGTGCAGGTCATATTCAACCAGACCCCGCTAAAATTGAGGCTATTTTGAACATCCCCAAGCCCCAAACTGAAACAATTACGGTCTTGGTTAGCCTCGGTGAACTTCTTTCGAAATTTCTTTGCCAATATATCACTGAACCTAGCACCACTTTAGCAAGCTCTAAAGGGATCGCCGAAGAAATTGGTGTGGACAGATGAATGCGAGAGTGCATTCCAACAAATGCGCCATGCTCTCACTAACCCACCCCTCCTTCAGATATACTCAACCCAAGATACAGAGCACGCTCTGGTGGTCGACTCGAGTTTAATTGGCGTTGGCGCCTGTTTACTTCAGAAACGCGCCACTGATGCTGATTGGCACCCAGTACAGTTTGCATCATCCCGTCATCCGCCACGGAAGACGCCCCCGCCGATATATGAGCTTGAACTGTACGCGGTCTACTTCGGGTTACGTAAATTCTATAAGTATTTAATTGGCCAAGAATTCACCATCTACACGGACTCACTAGCGGTCACAGCCATGAAAACCTCAAACCACCTTAGTCCCAAATTACTGAGGTGGCGAGATTTCTTTGGCACATTTTCTTTCAACATAAAACACTTGACAGGAAGTAAGAACGGATTGGCAGACATATTGTCTAGGAACCCACTTCCGGTTACACCGGAAACAATAGCGGAAGCGGAAGAGGCCCCACATGAGTATCAAATGCTGGCCCTCGATAAAAGAGTAGATTTAGGCGAATTACAGCGCCAGGACTCATTTTTCGGGAAAATTATACGGGCATTACAAACGGAAGACACCTCCCAGCGCCATTACAAACAATGGAAAAAGCAATTCACGATTTCGAATGGGCTATTATATAGGAAAATTAAGGCCATTCCTAACGACAGACTTGTACTTTGTGTCCCTAACAGATTACGGGATTCGATCTTTGATGAACTACATACACATTCATTAACCCACCCTGGCTTTACGAAATTACATCTGCTATTGAAATCGAAGTATTACTTTCCGCAGATGAAGCAGTGGCTGCATCAAAAATTAGCTAGGTGTCATGAATGTTCTCTGTTTAAAAGATCGTACACACCATCTGTCGAAACAGTGCAACAGTTACCGCACGAGACCATTTTCAAGTGCTTTTCCATTGACTTGGCCGGGAAGTTGATCGCTTCCGAACCAGATCAATACCAATACTTTTATTTGGCGACAGATCATGCCAGTGGTTTTGTTATTACGGCACCTGTGAAATCTCCAACATCAGAAGCTTTTATTAGTTTCTTTATGGACCACATTGTGACGCCCTATTCCACTCCATCTCTTCTTTTCTTGGACAAACAAACCTCTCATACCTCTACAAAAACGCGGCAGTTCTTGGCTAGTATGGGTGTAGAAGTCCGTTACGCCCTCCCCCACCATCATCAAACTCTGGGGCATGCTGAGAACCGAATCGGAGCCATCCAGAATGCATTGCGTTTCCTTACCAAGGAACAACACGCACGATGGCCGGATTTTCTACAGACCGCCACTGCTAGTGTAAATAAGACACCCCTCACGGAACTTCGCGTCAGTCCCTTCTCGATCCTGTTTGGAATCGAACCCGTGTTCATTATTGATCGTGTGCTCAATGCACCCGATCAAGAACTAAGCAATCACGAGAGACTAACTCTTGCTAGGGAAATGCGGGACTACGTGTTGTACCGAAGGAATCAAATCTTTGAACGGCAACGCGAAAAATTGCATTCTAAGAAGCAACCGACAGAGTTTCTTCCTGGATCTAAAGTCGTTGTGCGACGCCTATATGCCAAACCCGGTGATTGCAGGAGTATTCAACAACTATTTGATGGCCCCTTTGAAATTCACAGCCGTCTAGATGGTAATTCATATCTAATCATACAAGATGGGAAACAGGTACCGATAGCAAAATCACGCTTGAAATTGTATGTACCGGATGAAAATCCGAGTCCCGAATTTCAAACAAAGTATAGACAATATCTGTAATTCCATTGATGGTAACAGAGCATTCGTGTAGTTTTTCATGCATAAATGCACCATATACATACATATATATGCTCAAACGCCCGACTTTGTCTCTTGTTTTCGCATATATCCTACCCTACCTTAGCATCCTGCTATTCCGCAAACCCCACCAACCCATGTCTACCCCCTCTACCTACGCCACTATTTAGTGCCGTATAACGTAATTCCGGTTACAATTCTGATAGCAACAAGTGTCAATGCGTATCATTCACTGTACCACGTGAGTTGTACACAAACGACAACTGCTGGAGGCAACTCCCTGTTGTTTACACTGTGACACGGGCCTAGGCCCCCCCCCGCCTCTTACTCACGTCGCTATGCGTGTCACGTTATATGCACAGTACATACAGCAAGTACTACCTTGTATTTTGATTGGCGGGACACAACGCGCTTCGCGAACTCCCACAAAAAAAAAACTTACATGCACTTGTCACTACTCAGTAACATTCATTTTCTACATTGGTAGACTTCCCCTCCCTTCCCTCCCATGTAGGTTCTTCGCATT
This sequence comes from Thermobia domestica, assembly GCF_964235325.1. Lineage (NCBI taxonomy): Eukaryota > Metazoa > Arthropoda > Insecta > Zygentoma > Lepismatidae > Thermobia > Thermobia domestica. Next base: position 130,729,781 of record NC_137469.1, on the reverse strand, counting down.
CGCAAACGGAGCAGATGACTCCCTCCAGGCATTGCATGCACATAACCACACTTATATGTAATAACTGTTAGGCCCACATTTAGCGTGCATCCGCGTGGCAGCCATATTGGTTCTCTAACACATGTGTAATGACTCAACTTCGTTAGCATGTAATGAACTAACTTGTTATTTAGTGTGATTTGCATACGTAGGTTCTTATACCCACTGCCTGTATGTATTAGTGCATATGCAGCATGCTATACGAGTAATCCTACACGCTTTTCTGATAACCGTATGCTACCCTATCCTTCTTCCCCTCAGAGACCAATTCGTCATACATATGATGCATTTATACATGCTAGAAATTGACTATCCAAACTTTCATATTTTATTTTATTATGGTTGTGTGCAAACCTTAAGTCCCTACCCACAGGCTTCCGTAAGCTTATTATGGTACTACAGAAGTGGACCACGCTTCGTGTTACTCCATGATGCATTTTCTGATACCACAACTGTGTATAAAAACAGTTCTTTGTATTGTTAGAGGTTTGACTGTATTCCAACAATAGAAAATGAAAGGGAGACCGGTGTCCCCCGGGATTGTAAGGGATTTGGTTCCCCCCGGAATGGTACAAGTGTACCACTTACATTTGTTTCCTATAATTTAAGGACTTTGGTCCCCCTGACGTTTTAAGGGATTTGGTACCCCCAATGGTACAAGTGCACCACTTACACTCATCCCCTCTAATTTACGGGCTTTGGTCCCCATGACATTTTTCGGGATTTGGTTCCCCCCGGAATAGTACCAGTACACCTCTTACATTGGTTCCCCTGAGATTTAAGGGCTTTGCCCCCCTGAAATTGTGGAGGAAATACCCACCACATTGGCCCCCTAAATGGTCACAGTACATTTTCTATAAGCTATTCCATCTATCTTATTTGATATAATTAATATGCGTAAGTACCTATACATAAACTATCAAAATTCTTGACACAACATTTAGATCAGTTCTCGGCGAACAATACGTAATCGCATAAATTACTTTACGGTTACATAAGAAATTCTTTATGTGCATAACATGCGCCCCCCCCCCACAAAATATGTATCCACTCCACTGTTTCGGACAATAACAAGATATATATATATATAATAGTCGGCTTATTTCAGTGTTATTTATAACTAATTTTAGGCAACAAATGCATTTCTTACTGGAAGAAGGAGACAGATTTATAGAAGCACTCTACATAGGCAGAGTTTCAAGGTTAAAAAAAAAGAAAAAAAAGACATCCCTAGGAAAGATACAACATAGGTTGTATGTAGCCCCTTTCCCACACCCACCCATTTCTTCTTTCTTGCCAAACAGTACAACCACACAAACACAAAAACGATATGAGAAAGTCTCATACAGCACCATGTAAGCTCATTCCTTTGGCAATGAACTTACGTGCCTTTTACCCCAATGAATGCATTTGTTCCCACGTTTCTCATGAAACACACTCTCTTATATATAAAAAAAATCTAGAAAAAAATAATAAACCGAATGAATATATGTATAATGACTCCAAATCCCGCCGCGTACATTATTAAAAAAAATATAAAAAAAAATAAAAAAAATAAAACACCTTGGTACTTACCATGCAGCTAACAAAACCCCAAGCCAGACGGATGCAGCCTCTATCACTCTACAACTCAATATCAAATGGAATAACCCCATCCACGCGTTTGGTGGCTTAGACAAATTTCCTCCAAGGGTTTCCTACCCTTGTACGGTTGTGATCACGCAGCCTACGATGCATACGCAATGGCATGCATCAGTGCATGCTGGCTCAGCGAGGTAGCAACCCTGCACGGACATTCCACAGCTTGACCTCAATCAGGTCAATGCATTCTTCCCTGCTATAATTAACCACGCTCTTTTCCTCAAAACGATTACAGGAAAATCTTAGGGAGAGAATCTATGAATGCAAAAAAAAAAAAAAAAAGAAAAAAGAAAAAAGAACAATACTGAAATTCAATTTGCATTTCGTTAATTTCGACTGCCTGTAAGATGAGTTCCTCTTCTCTCTTTCAGATCATGTGGCGTGTCTATGTTTTTGGCATTTTTGCACTTCAAACCGTCAAGGCCCAAAACCCAATAGAAACGAAAGATGTGGTTACAATTATTAGTGCTGTGGGTACTGTTGGATGTGTATTATCGATTCTGTTTCTTTTATGTTGGTGTCGTTATGGTAGATCCAAGAATCGCTCCCGATTTTACAAATCGAATATCACATCCCAATTCACGCATTCTCGTTCTCCTTCTGCTCACAATAACATGGACAACCAACATCTGTTAACACGTTTGGAAGGTCAATCACCATCAACACCTTCGCTACACGATCCTGTACTTCAATCCCGTACTACTCCATCCCGACCTTCATCTCCTCCAGTGGACTCCTTACTCAGTCCAAGATTTTTCGCATCCACACCATTGTAAATAATTCATACTCCATATGATTATTTGGTGGTGCTATTTTCTATCATTCTTATATGCCAAAAAAAAAAATTAAAAACTACAAAAAACCTTATGCTATCTCCCATTTCCTAACCACATTCACTTATGCCTCCTAACTCTTCATTCCCCTTTTCCTTTTCTGCCTACACTAACATTTCATTTCCTCGGCAGATTGCACTGAAAGGGAATTACAGGTGCATCTTGGATGCACATTATTTTATGAAAGGCTAAGGTTTGTGCAATAAAGGAAAAACCAGAGGAATATACAACATTCCCCTGATATTTATGTATATACGTACTTAGGTTAATTGCTTTACATTTGTTATATCTGTATATATATATATATATATATATATATATATATATATATATATATATATATATATATATATGTGTGTGTATATTTTCTATTGTTCATATGTGTATTACGATTGTAATGTAACCAGGTTTCAACGATCCATTGCCTGCCATCCGAGTAAGACAATCCTTTCAACATTACTTAAAATGTCATTAATATACAACTCTTAACACTTTACTTTTCTGGATTCCCTCAAAACACTTAATTGTAGGATGTTTGTCCCTATTGGACATGTTCTTTAGGTGTATTCGCGAATGTACTCAACGTAGGTACGTTACATTTTACACCGATATTACAACCTCATGCCTCATTAGCCATTCTTGGTACCATTGGCTAGTTAATGTTATTTTTCCTCCCTATGTCACCGATCTACATATTCTAGGCATGAAAGTGACGTTTGCATCTAGTGTCTAGGAAGTGTGATTCACGAGTTTCACGACGTACAAGTGTTTTTTCCAGTGCCTCGCCAAAAACCTTATACAGGGTGACCATCGAACTGTGATCGAATTCCACGATTTGGGCATCCATTACAGGATTGCTCAGTATATTTTTTTTAAGTGGGGGAATATCACGAAAATATCAACTTCGAACGAATTTTTTAATTTAAGAGATCAGACATTTCATCATTAAAACAGTGTCGCCGTAGAGATACCAAAAATGTGTAAATAAGATATAAATGGTATTTCTAAAAACATGTACGAAGGACACCAGGAAATGAAAACACTTATATAAGCAAAAACAATTTTCTTCAGTGAAAGTGTGAAAGTCACGCATACGTCATAGAAACTATTATTCCATAGTCTAGAATAGACTGATCCGGAAGGACTTGAGAGTGAAAATAACAGATGAGGCGAATATAAAAACTCTTGGTTTTTAGACCAGGGTATCTTGTCTTCTCTCGGTCGCAGTGAGGATCGAGTCTCGGTCGGTCTTGGCTCGTATCCGATATCGCGAGAAGTCTCGTCTCGTTAACTTTGTCTCGTTTTGGACAATACTCGGCGGACTACTGTATTGGGAATCCAGAACATGTAAGTTGTATATCTTATGGTTTTTCTTAATTTGACACATGAGTATGGTCAGGCAAATGCGATCTTCCTTGTCCTCGGAACCTTAAGTTAAGATATACTAGGATTAAGATAAATGACAAAGCGATAGATGTTAAGAGAATATTCGAAACAATTTTTATCATGTAATGCTATTTATTGTCGATCTACTCGCAATGTACTAATAGAGTTTATCTAATAACTGCATTATTGTCGAATAATTTCAATAGATGTCAGAATTGAATAACATTGAGACAATGCAAACAACACATTTTCAAGTGGGTGACTCAACGATTGATTCCGTTAAGTTTATCGGGCTTAGAATAGCTTTGTAAGAGTCAAACCCACATCTGTGTAAATAAAAATCTTATAATAAACGAGATAGCTAAGGATAACATCTGTGTCATCTATGTGTTCTCGTAAAATAACTTTAACCTCTGTTTCCCACGTCAGGTTTTGTGGAAATGGTACTCAGGTATTCAATAACCACGACATTACTGACAAGTAAACCTTACGTTTGGGTGAATCGAGTTGCTGACGGAGACACATATGAGAAAGTAGTACTAAATGTGGTCAGTATTTCAGTGAAGTTATAGGTGCGAAGCTCCAGGGGTTTAGGAGATATAGCTACCAGAACATTACATGGAAGTACAGAATAGTCTTCATACAGTTGGAGGTAAAAGCTCTATAAGACCTCTTGTAACGACAAAAGATGAATAACAAATATATGGGTACATATTAGAACTAGGGGGAAATCATATAGTAAGGGTATACCTGACGGCGGCCATCTTGAAATCCGCCATTTTGAATTAAGGTTAAGTTTTTAAAATAGGAATAGTGTCATGTGATACATGATTTAAGACTCGAATTTAATCAGAAGAACAATGGTGACGTTAATTTTGATTTACGCGCAATTGATAAAAAGTTACGGGGAAATTAAATATTGTTGCAGCATATGTATTAGTCCTTTACCCCATCTTGTAAATTTTGTGTTAATGATAATAATTAAATAAAAAGCAAGTGGATAAATATTACGTCTATGGTAAGAGTTGCCTTGATGGCGGCCATGTTCAGATCCGCCATTTTGAATCAGACAAAAGTTTTAAACAAAACGCATAACAGTGACATCTTATTAATAGCAAATTTGCCATAAATCCAACGGTATACCCATTTTTGCTTTATCATTATTCAGCACAAAATTAAATGGGAATAGAGTAATGCAATAGATGACTTCGGGCTAGAAGTTAATCAAAAATAGAATGTTGGCGTTACAATGTTAGTTGTTTGATGTTGTACTTGCACGCCATTTCGTTGTTTTTCTTGTATCCTGTCCACATCTATTTCTCGTTCGCTATTTAAAACTTTGTCTGATTCAAAATGGCGGATTTGAACATGGCCGCCATCAAGGCAACTCTTACCATAGACCTAATATTTATACACTTGCTTTTTATTTAATTATTATCATTAACACAAAATTTACAAGATGGGGTAAAGGACTAATACATATGCTGCAACAATATTTAATTTCCCCGTAACTTTTTATCAATTGCGCGTAAATCAAAATTAACGTCACCATTGTTCTTCTGATTAAATTCGAGTCTTAAATCATGTATCACATGACACTATTCCTATTTTAAAAACTTAACCTTAATTCAAAATGGCGGATTTCAAGATGGCCGCCGTCAGGTATACCCTTACTATATGATTTCCCCCTAGTTCTAATATGTACCCATATATTTGTTATTCATCTTTTGTCGTTACAAGAGGTCTTATAGAGCTTTTACCTCCAACTGTATGAAGACTATTCTGTACTTCCATGTGATGTTCTGGTAGCTGTATCTCCTAAACCCCTGGAGCTTCGCACCTATAACTTCACTGAAATACTGACCACATTTAGTACTACTTTCTCATATGTGTCTCCGTCAGCAACTCGATTCACCCAAACGTAAGGTTTACTTGTGAGGTAAATTAAGCAGATAAGTGATATAATGGTAATTATCATAACAACCTAAATTATATAACGTATTTATCACGGACTAAGTAACGTTTTATCTGTGATAATATACATATATATATATATATATATATATATATATATATATATATATATATATATATATATATATATATATATACACCGGGTGAGGCATTTAAAACTGTTTTTTTGAATATCTGGAAAACTACAAATCGGATTTTGAAAAAGTTGTAATAAAAGTTGTTCGTCTCAAAGGGGGACATCCAATGATACCACACTCGACCCCCTGCCCCCACCTCCCGGAGGCGGGAGGGGGGGCTACTTTGAAATCTTAAATAGGAACCCCCATTTTTTATTCCATATTCTGATTCCCCGTGAAAAAATACGTAACTTTTGTATTGAACATTTTTTCGTTGCGTGATAGATGGCGCTGTAATCGACAAAAATCAAAATGGCTCACAAACATTTGAAAAATGAGGCATTTAAAACTGTTTTTTTTTGAATATCTGGAAAACTAGAAATCGGATTTTGAAAAAGTTGTAATAAAAGTTGTTCGTCTCGAAGGGGGACATCCAATGATACCACACTCGACCCCCTGCCCTCACCCCCGGGGGCGGGAGGGGGGCAACTTTGAAATCTTAAATCGGAACCCCCATTTTTTATTCCATATTCTGATTCCCCGTGAAAAAATACGTAACTTTTGTATTGAACATTTTTTCGTTGCGTGATAGATGGCGCTGTAATCGACAAAAATCAAAATGGCTCACAAACATTTGAAAAATGAGGCATTTAAAACTGTTTTTTTGAATATCTGGAAAACTACAAATCGGATTTTGAAAAAGTTGTAATAAAAGTTGTTCGTCTCGAAGGGGGACATCCAATGATACCACACTCGACCCCCTGCCCTCAACCCCGGGGGCGGCAGGGGGAGCAACTTTGAAATCTTAAATAGGAACCCCCATTTTTTATTCCATATTCTGATTCCCCGTGAAAAAATACGTAACTTTTGTATTGAACATTTTTTCGTTGCGTGATAGATGGCGCTGTAATCGACAAAAATCAAAATGGCTCACAAACATTTGAAAAATGAGGCATTTAAAACTGTTTTTTTGAATATCTGGAAAACTACAAATCGGATTTTGAAAAAGTTGTAATAAAAGTTGTTCGTCTCGAAGGGGGACATCCAATGATACCACACTCGACCCCCTGCCCCCAACCCCCGGGGGCGGGAGGGGGGCAACTTTGAAATCTTAAATAGGAACCCCCATTTTTTATTCCATATTCTGATTTCCGGTAAAAAAAAAATACGTAAATTTTGTATTGAATATTTTTTTCGTTGCGTGATAGATGGCGCTGTAATCGACAAAAATCAAAATGGCTCACAAACATTTGAAAAATGAGGCATTTAAAACTGTTTTTTTGAATATCTGGAAAACTACAAATCGGATTTTAAAAAAGTTGTAATAAAAGTTGTTCGTCTCGAAGGGGGACATCCAATGATACCACACTCGACCCCCTGCCCCCATCCCTTGGGGCGGGAGGGGGTCAACTTTGAAATATTATACGAGAACCTCCATTTTTTAATAAAGGTTTGGATTCTCTGGGAACAAATACGTAACTTTTGTTTTGAACATTTTTTTCGTTTCGTGATAGGTGGCGCTGTAATCGACGAAAATTTGTTACGAACAATTGAAAAATATCCAAGAAATACGCATCAGATCAAGAAAATTAAAGTAGATAATTTCGATATCTTTGTAAATGCTATCAAATGACACCATAGTTGACTACCGTAACGCTATCTCAGTTATTCTGAAAGGTGGTTATTCTAAAATCTTTAATGAGAAACTGTAATGTTTTAAGCAAAACACTTGTTTCTCCAGAACATAATTCATTACTTTCCCCAAATTTTTGGTGTAATTTCTGTTACCGATGTAGATAAAATTTACTTTAATTGGACTACGTGGACGTAGGATCTATTAGTTTGTTGCCTTTGGTTTGCTGATTCAATTCCCCTTGCCTCTCACTAAGGAGGTGCTTGTTTCAGTTAATTCCCCTTGAGTCTCATCATCGAGGTGTTTGTTTTAGTTGAGCCTCTTGCATCCTACCATTCGGGTGTTTGTTTTGGGGTTGTCTCTTTGCCTCTCACACATCTTCATTGTTTACTGAACAAACGAACAAACGTTCGAAATGGTCCCCCTTTTCTGCAATAGACTGCACATTGCAAGTAGGGATAGGCGCGAGTCGAGCTTAAACTCGACTCGAGTTGAATTCGAGTCGAGTCAAAGGTAATTTTCTCGAGTCGAGTTCCAAGCCGAGTCACTGTTTTGAGCTCGAGTTTCGAGTCGAGTCGAGTTTGATAAATGGCTCGCACATTCAGCTCGTTTTAACTCGTTTTTAAATTATGGCCTGTTTAGACTGGAAAGCGAAAGCCATGAGAAATGTAAGCAGTAATGTCGAATACTTTTAATATTTCTTACGACAGAGGTACATCTGGTGGGGATACGTTTAGTATATTTCATCTCGTCTCGAAAACGAGACAACAATAGATTTTTATAACGAGACAGCTTCAAATTTCGTGAGCACCAATATAAGTATATACTGTAGTTTTTACCGTCTAGGCTTAGACCTGCACGGTCGCCTTTTTGAGCCCCAGAAGAAACCCAATCCGTGCAGTGATGTCAATAGGCTCGGCTGGTTCAACTGAGCGAACAGCTCAAGCCGGCTCGGTTGGGATGGAAAGCCATCGGCTCGGTTCAATTGAGCCGGCTTGGTTGGGACGAGCCAGCGACTCGGCACAATTGAACCGATGGCTCGAGCCGGTTCCATTCGGATCAGCCACCAACTCGACTCATGTGAGCCATCGGCTCGAGCCAGCTCCATTAAAAGCAGCCCATCGACTCGGTTCGACTCAGCTTAACTGAGCCTATGGCTGAGCCGGCTCGCTTGGGTGAGCTATTGGCTCACTTTTCTGTTTGGCTTGATAGTGAATAAGCTGTGAGCCGACCGCTTGAGCCGATGACAACCCTAAACCCGGACCAAGCAGTTTTGAACATGTTTGACCGACGCCCTATAACTTTTATCAATTTTTGGCTTGCTCCTCCGGAACTCACACCCAGAACCTCATGACCGATGTCCTTGCCTCCTAAAGACTGGTCGACTACGCAGATAGTCAACTAGTTTTTAGTAGTCAGATACAAACCGCCTATCTTTCGTATAATAATAATAATAATAATAAGTTGTATTAGTGGTAATATATTACTAGTAATATCATTGATAATTATATTATCTACGTAGGATATTTGAAAAGAGTATTTGGAACTACACACAGGATTTAGCTCGAATTGGCTCGACTCGACTCGAAACTTAACCCGAATTCGAGTAGAGTTTTTCGAGTCGAGTCGAGTTTCAAAGAAAACTTGCTCGAACTCGCTCGTGCCCATCCCTAATTGCAAGTGTTACACCTACAGGAAGTCTAACCATGGACTGCTACGCGTGATAGCAGTTCTTGCTTCGTAGACGGTAGTTTGAATAATGCAAAATATATCGCAAAAAATAGTCACAATTTCGAACATTTTCTTATCACTTGTCAGCGGTGTTTACTCATTTTGATTGTTGTCTATTAGAGCGCCATCTATTAGACAGCGCCAAGAAAGACAATGTTACATAACGTACTCACAAAGTACGTTCACATGTCATTCAGGGTTATGTCGTTGTTTGTATTGGTGAGAATAACTTGTAGTTTCAAGGATTAGTTTCTTGATGTAATTCTATTGAGTGGAGTTCGATTGTGGATTTCACTTTTAATGGGATGTTAACTGAAAGAAAAGAATATGGGCAACAAGACAATAGTCCGTATCGTATGATGAAGTTGGACGTTACTATGTATTTAGAGTCTGTGATCAATAATGATGAAAATAGTTGTTCATTAGTTACAGAAAAATTCTTATTATGGATCAATTGAAGATATCAGTAACATTAGGTGACGAAGTTAAGGAGTACTTTGAGTCAAATAGACAGTAGAAGAAGCACGTTTAAGGTATGCTAACCTGACCCCTGATAGGCATGTTCCTTCTGCAACGACTTTTCGCAGTATTATTCAATTATTTATTGAAACTGGAAGTATTCAACCCAGACAACGGGTCCGATCACGGCCTGTGACGAACGAAAATGCCGCAGTGAATGTTTTAGCTGCAGTTGCTGCAAATCCTCACATCAGTTCTCGGCAAATTGCACGAAGTTCAGGAATGTCGCAAAGAAGTGTTCTGCGCATACTACATGAACACAGATTCCATCCATATCACGTTTCGTTGCATCAGGAACTACATGGGGACGACTTTCAACACAGCTTGAACTTTTGCAATTGGATACAACAGCAATTAGCAGTTAATGATGATTTTATTTCACAGATACTTTTCTTTGATGAGGCAACTTTCACGAATACTGGTCAAGTGAATCGGCATAATATGCATTATTGGTCAGTAGATAATCCTCATTGGTTAAGGCAAGCCGAGCGTCAACGTCCATGGAGTGTGAACGTTTGGTGCGGTGCTTTAGGTACTCGAATAATTGGCCCATACTTCATAGACGGGAATTTGAATGGTCAAATGTATACCGATTTTTTAGATAATATTTTGCCAACACTACTGGAAGATGTCCCACTTCAAACAAGAATGAATATTTGGTTTCAACAAGACGGATGTCCAGCGCATTATTCACGGATATCTCGTGAGGTATTGAATAGAAAATATCCTGATCGATGGGTTGGACGAGGTGGTCCTCAAAATTGGCCTGCACGATCCCCTGATTTAACTTCTTCCGACTTTTTCCTGTGGGGAACGCTAAAAGGAAAATGTTACACGGAAGAACCAACAACCCCAGGAAATATGCGGCAGCGCATAATCAATGCATGTGCAAACATTAGCGAAGAGACACTTAGAGCAGTAGAATTGTCCTTCAGAAACAGAGTTGTAATGTGTATTGCAGAAAACGGACACCATTTTGAACATTTGCTTCGGTAAAATATGGAGCTTCCGATGGTGAGAGGCAAGGGGACTCACCTTAAACAAGCACCCCGATGGTGAGAGGCAAGAGGACTCACCTAAAACAAGCACCCCGATGCTCAGAGGCAAGGGGACTCACCTAAAACAAGCATCCCGATGGTGAGAGGCAAGGGGACTCACCTAAAACAAGAACCCCGATGGTGAGAGGCAAGGGGACTCACATTAAAAAAGCACCCCGAAGGGAACAAATTACTACTACGTCCACGTCGTTGTTCCTGGGTAACGCTAAAAGTAGTTTTAATTGTCGAGTTTATTTTCAAAACGGATCTTGTCCTTTTTTTCTTTTTTAAATTGAGATATCAGTAGCTTTGAAATCTTTGAGGTCGTATCTTTCTGTTTATGAATTGGTTTCTTGCCAAAACTGTCTAAAACATTTAAAAAAAAGTAATTTGAAAAGTAGGTTTTTGCTCATAAGTGATATTGTCCACAACAACATGGCGCACTGATAAGGAAAGGAATTTTAATTCCAAAACGGCTCTTTTCTATAACCATTGAATGACTAGTTGCCATTTTCGGTTCAAATTGTCTTTTGTCCCAATGCTATGCATTGCATCAGCAAGCAAGATAATAGTGATAAACAATTAAATTTCACGGGATTTACATTCATTTCTCCTTCAAGAAAGAATATTGTGTTATCACCGGCTATAACTGAAAATTTGATAAGGTTTTAACGATAAGGTTGGTTTTATTTACTACGACGCCATTGTTGGAGTAGCAAAAGTAGCTTGAAGAGTGTAATGAAATCACTCTGTCCTATTAAAAAGAAGCTTTCCGGCGTAAATGTCCACAGAGATGGAAAGATTAAAAGATTTGAAAGAGGAGGATGTTATTATTACACCAAGTCCACCTGGAAACGGCAGGAAGAAAATGCGTAATCCTGACAAGTGGAAACGCAAAACGTAAAAATTAAAAGAGTCAACCTATTCACCCAAATGTTTGCACGAAACACTTTAACTGTAACCATGTAGGATTAAAGAGTTAGATGTACAGAAATGTGTATGCAAGATATTTGCAAATTTCACCAATGCTTCTATTTGGTTAAAAATAAAATAATCCAAGACAATTTCATATTAAAGCATACGAAACCTTCAACACCACAACGAAAAAGACCAAAGAACAACAGGGAAGAAGCAACACAGCTTTGGATTCAATATTACGATCCGAAATGTGATAGTGACATCAAAACACTGCTGTTAGTGTGTAAGAATTTTTTTGTTGTGTGTTAGGAGTATCTGAGAAACGGTTTAAGCTAATATGTAAACGGAATTTTGAAAGTGGATAGCTGGCATCAGAAAACAGAGGAGGAGACCATAAGTCCCATATATTTGAAGCCAAGAAGAAAACTGTTAAAACATTCATTGAAAGACCAGGCCCGTATTTAGGTAAGTGCTATTCTATGTTCGAGCACAGGGCGGCAGAATTTATTGGGCGGCAAAATTTTGGAATTTCTCTAAGATTCACAATAAAGTAATATTTAAAACTAGCAATCTGCAGAGTCCCGCGCAAGGGCGAGAAAATATGTTAAAAAAGTCATCCTTTCCCACCCCATTCCAAGCGGTGAGGATGAACTTAAAACATCATGAAAAATGATGCCGTTAAACTTAGCGACCTCGAAAACTATGAATTCAACACTAATATCTGTCGTTTTCGATTACTTTTAAAATCTCGCCCCTTTCCTGGGGAGTGGAATATGACCTTGAAGTTGAAATGTATTAAAGCTATCGTTATACATCTCAGCGACCCCCCACCCAAATAACTGAATTCAACTATAATAATATTGGTCGTTTTTGAGGGGGCGGCAAAATTGTGCGGGGCGGCAGCAAAAGGGCACATAGGCGCACAATATTATAAAAACGGGCCTGTGAAAGACTAATTCCTGTACAGAAACATTATTGCAGACGAGAAAATGGAAAGAAGCATTAGCTGCCAAGTTATTTGTCTGTAGCAAAACTTCACCAACTGTACAATAACGATGTGAAAAACGATATTCGGGTTCCATACTCTTATTTGTAACTGAATACAATATAAGTTTTGGAAGTAGTGCTGTAAATAAATGTTCGAAATGTATGCAGTTTGAGTTGAGACTTCAATCAGGGAATACCTCTTGTGAAACTGAATTTTTGATACATAAGAGAAAGGTGAAGCCTTTCATTCCTTATTGAAAAGTAGAAACAATGATGCAATCACTTTATTATTCGACTCGCAAAAGAATCATGCTCTTCCTCGAGTTACAGATCAAACCGCCTATTACAGCAGCACAATTTTAGTTGTTTAATTTTACGATTTACGAAGGAACGTCAACCGATAGGCAAACAAAGAACAAATTGTTTACACAGTATATTATTGGACAGAAGCACACGTAGCCAAAAGATCATCGGAAATTGCATCAGTAGTGTTTCATCGTCTGCAAAACACGTCATGTGAAGGCGTATCAGAAATTCGACACTTTGTAGATGGATATGCAAGGCAGAATAAGAACTCTGCTAAGATTTGCATCTTGTTCCATTGCCTGAATGAATGCACTATATCTAACTTCTCCAGGACACTCCTATCTCACTTCTCATCGTGTTTTATAATAGGATTGAGCTTGAGCTTAAGGGTCGTGATACAATGATACAGCCTAAAGGATATGCTAAAGTGTTCCGTAATCATAAATAGTAATCGAGATGTTTCACGAAACTGCCTTGTATAACTGAAAGTAAGTATCGGAAGAAAATATGAAGAATCCAAATGAATGACACGTCAAATTCCACAACTGTTAAAATAAAAGTTATGTTCTTGCAACAGTACCAACTTCACCCATTGCAGTAAGGGGTTCGTATTTAAGATTTTAAAATTGCCCTCCTCCCACCCCCGAGGGTGGGGGCATTGGCTCGAGTGTGGTATAATTGGATGTCCCCCTTTGAGGCGAACAACTTTTATTACAACTTTTTCAAAATCCGATTTGTAGTTTTCCAGATATTCAAAAAAACAGTTTTAAATGCCTCATTTTTCAAATGTTTGTGAGCCATTTTGATTTTTGTCGATTACAGCGCCATCTACCACACAACGAAAAAAATGTTCAATACAAAAGTTACGTATTTTTTCACGGAGAATCAGAATATGGAATAAAAAATGGGGGTTCCTATTTAAGATTTCAAAGTTGCCCCCCTCCCACCCCCGGGAGGTGGGAGCAGGGGGTCGAGTGTGGCATCATTGGATGTCCCCCTTTGAGACGAACAACTTTTATTACAACTTTTTCAATATCCGATTTGTAGTTTTCATATATTCAAAAAAACAGTTTTAAATGCCTCATTTTTCAAATGTTTGTGAGCCATTTTGATTTTTGTCGATTACAGCGCCATCTATCACGCAACGAAAAAATGTTCAATACAAAAGTTACGTATTTTTTCACGGAGAATCAGAATATGGAATAAAAAATGGGGGTTCCTATTTAAGATTTCAAAGTTGCCCCCCCTCCCGCCCCCGGGGGGTGAGGGCAGGGGGTTGAGTGTGGTATCATTGGATGTCCCCCTTTGAGACGAACAACTTTTATTACAACTTTTTCAAAATCCGATTTGTAGTTCTCATATATTCAAAAAAACAGTTTTAAATGCCTCATTTTTCAAAGCTTTGTGAGCCATTTTGATTTTTGTCGATTACAGAGCCATCTATCACGCAACGAAAAAAATGTTCAATACAAACGTTACGTATTTTTTCAGGGGAATCAGAATATGGAATAAAAAATGGGGGTTCCTATTTAAGATTTCAAAGTTGCCCCCCCTCCCGCCCCCGGGGGGTGGGGGCAGGGGGTTGAGTGTGGTATCATTGGATGTCCCCCTTTGAGACGAACAACTTTTATTACAACTTTTTCAAAATCCGATTTGTAGTTTTCCAGATATTCAAAAAAACAGTTTTAAATGCCTCATTTTTCAAATGTTTGTGAGCCATTTTGATTTTTGTCGATTACAGCGCCATCTATCACGCAACGAAAAAATGTTCAATACAAAAGTTACGTATTTTTTCACGGAGAATCAGAATATGGAATAAAAAATGGGGGTTCCTATTTAAGATTTCAAAGTTGCCCCCCCTCCCGCCCCCGGGGGGTGAGGGCAGGGGGTTGAGTGTGGTATCATTGGATGCCCCCTTTGAGACGAACAACTTTTATTACAACTTTTTCAAAATCCGATTTGTAGTTTTCATATATTCAAAAAAACAGTTTTAAATGCCTCATTTTTCAAAGCTTTGTGAGCCATTTTGATTTTTGTCGATTACAGCGCCATCTATCACGCAACAAAAAAATGTTCAATACAAAAGTTACGTATTTTTTCAGGGGAATCAGAATATGGAATAAAAAATGGGGGTTCCTATTTAAGATTTCAAAGTTGCCCCCCCTCCCGCCCCCGGGGGGTGAGGGCAGGGGGTTGAGTGTGGTATCATTGGATGCCCCCCTTTGAGACGAACAACTTTTATTACAACTTTTTCAAAATCCGATTTGTAGTTTTCATATATTCAAAAAAACAGTTTTAAATGCCTCATTTTTCAAATGTTTGTGAGCCATTTTGATTTTTGTCGATTACAGCGCCATCTATCACGCAACAAAAAAAATGTTCAATACAAAAGTTACGTATTTTTTCAGGGGAATCAGAATATGGAATAAAAAATGGGGGTTCCTATTTAAGATTTCAAAGTTGCCCCCCCCCTCCCGCCCCCGGGGGGTGAGGGCAGGGGGTCGAGCGTAGTATCATTGGATGTCCCCCTTCGAGACGAACAACTTTTACTACAACTTTTTCAAAATCCGATTTGTAGTTTTCCAGATATTCAAAGAAACAGTTTTAAATGCCTCACCCGGTATATATATATATATATATATATATATATATATATATATATATATATATATACCGGGTGCACCATTTATAATGTCTCACTTTTATAACAGAGGAACCAAGAAAGAGAGAGAAGCGAAACTTTGCACAAAGAAACTACACGAAGGGGGACATATATCTGTATATTGGGTACCATCACCAGGTGAACAGTGTTGCCAACCCAATATAAAGTTATGATTTTTTTAATGGAATGACCTAAATTTAATTTCATAATTCGAATCAGCAATGAAAACAAAGACGAAAGAGATGACACTCGCAGATCAGTGTTGCATACTTTTTGAGAAATAACGTTAAACGTGTGTCAAAGTTAAACGCCTTTAACACACACAAGGAATGAAGTAGTAACTATTTATCCATATTAAATTAAATACTAGGAAGAACTCTTTAAAATGACTTCAAGTTTAGACGGATCAGTAAAACAGTATTGCCACAACAGAATAGAGAAAAGTTGAGTTTGGAAATAGTTCAATAACTTGGAAAAGGTCCCTAGTACAGTATGGTTTAAAATTCATAGAGCAAATCACTATGTCATAAGGAGCATTGTGAAGTTTATTTGAGATCGATAAGTCAAGTACTTACCAAGATATTCAGTACTCTGTAAAAGCTAGGAATTTTGTGCTGTACAAGATGGTAACGCTGTTTCAAAATTCCCTTTTATTCCTCTGCGTTGGAGTAATATTAAAGTAATAATCTGTGACTGAAGTTGTATTCTGTGACCTGCCGAACTAAAGCAAACAATGTAAAATAAGGAAATAATATTTTTTCTGTTTCATGAATTTTATTATGTATATTACGAATAATTGTTTCTTGATCGTCATAAGCATATATTTATTTAATTTAATTTCTTTCTCCTGAATATAAGTTAGAAAAGATAATAAAACGTAGATATTATTAGTTCCCAATTTTAATTGTAAATACATAGGCTTAGTTCAGTTAAATTGTAGCAAAATTTTTCAGATTATCCAATATTTATACGTACTGTCCAATCTTAGTGGAACATACACAACTTATTTTGTATTTCATTCACCACGAAATTGAGTACAAATAATTTACAAATTGTTCTTTAAGATGTGAGTTGCATTTATGGATTCATAGGTGACGATTCCCTTATGAGGTCTCAAACGTTATGAGTAAAATACAGCACGTAGATATATACCATAAAAGCTATAGTGGAACAAACACCAAACAACCTGTGTTAGGTGGTCATTAAAAACAAGAAATGTATCTGATAGGTTAAGAAACTTGAATCTGGTGGGTCCATGCACGGTTGGATCCGTAGTGTACTGGCAAGTAAATGAGTATAGTATAAAAAATAATCAAATCTATGCTGGATGGTCACAAAAAGCAAGGAAGTATTTAACCAAGTCAGGACAGGGCGAAACTAATGGAAACTTAAGATGTCTATAGGGATCAGGCGCGTTAGCAAAGGTGGGTATGCTTGTAAACAAAATAGTGTAAACATACTGTGTAAAGAATATCCCATAGTTCTTCTGCAAATTATATGCGACATCGTATTCCTTAGCGCAGCTTAATTTTCTGTACAACGTCCCACGTTTATGCCATTTAGGCTAAGGTGGACAATGATTAAGGCAAGTGACTGTTGATAGAAGAATTAATGGGATGAGAATGTGAGACAAAGCGAAAGTAAACGACAACCCCATGGACACGATGTTATCCACCACAAATAATACAATGTATCTGCATCCAGTTACAAATGCAGAAATAATAAAAGTGGTGAAGAAGATGAAAAGTAAATGGTCAGTTGGCGTAGATGGTATACCGCCAAGTATTGTAAAGAAAAGTATTAAATATAGTGCTGACCCCCTGTGTTTCCTCATAAATATGACGTTCTTAAGTGGAGAATTCCCTAGTATATTAAAAATTGCAAAAGTAAAACCAATATATAAAAAAGGCGACAAATCAGAGCTTGAAAATTATAGGCATATTTCACTTCTCTCGACTTTCTCAAAAAATTTAGAAACCACAATGAGTATCCGGCTATCATTCTTTTTACTTAAACATGATCTAATAACACACGAGCAACATGGCTTCCTAAAATGGAAATAAACGGAAACAGCAATATATAATTTTGTAGAAATTGTACATAAAAGTTTAGATAGTAAGGAGAAATGTATAGATGTTTTCCTTGATCTTTCCAAAGCATTTGACTTAGTGTCACATAGAAATCTTATTTCAAAGCTCCAAGATTATGGAATAAGAGGCATCGCGTCCAAATGGATTAAATCGTATCTGGAAATTCGGCAGCAAGTAGTAGAAATTACATACAGTAACAAAGATACAAACCAAACTACATACTACACATCGGGAAAACAATAAATGTCATGTGGAGTGCCACAGGGATCCGTATTAGGGCCATTATTATTTTTGATATACATTAACAATCTACCATGTAATATTGCTCCAGCAGAACTATCCCTTTATGCAGATGATGCTAATATCATAGTAAAAGGGAACACAAATGAGGATGTTGAAGGTAATGCAAATGAAATCCTTCATAAACTATCTCAGTGGATTAAAGAAAATAAGCTTAAATTAAACATTGAAAAGACACAAGCAATCAATTTTCATCATATGCGCAACAAACATAAAAACATACAGCCTGTTAAAATTTTAATTGAAAATAACGGAATAGACTATGTGAACTCAACTAAGTTCTTAGGAATCTGGATAGATAAAAATCTCTCCTGGGATGTACAAATAACTAAGCTTGGTAAAAAATTAAATCAAATTTATTTCGCAATTAAAGTACTTAAAAATGATTTTAAAAGAGTCTACTTTAAAAACGATTTACTTTGGATTATTTCAGTCAAATTTAACATATGGCATTATATTTTGGGGAAATACACACAAAGCCAAGGTAATTTTTACAATACAGAAACGAATAATAAGAATGATGGCGGCCGCTAAACCAAAAGATCACTGCAAACCAATATTTAAAAAATTTCGTATACTCCCAGTACCTTGTTTGTACATTTTAAATCTACTGATATTTGTAAAGAGACACCTACAAGGTGTCCTTACGCGAGTAGGACAGCAACATGATCATTATACAAGAAATAAACAAAACTTTTCCATTGTAGAACACAGAACCGTATTATATGAAAAAGGGTGTAAATACGCGGGTATCATGCTATATAATAAACTTCCCAAAGATATAAAGACTCAGGAATCTGTTGCTAAATTTAAAAAAGAACTACAGAAATATTTATTAAAACACTGCTTTTACTCGATAGAGGAATACATGAATTGCTAACAGAAACAAGAAAAAAAAACTATATTATCTACAGTAACCAGTGTCGTTGCTTGTTCTTAACATTTGATATATGTTCAAGGATTTCTACATACACTGCAAGTAATAATTACTCTTACTTTATTTTTAATAATATAATGCAAAATGTAATGGATAAGATGTAAGGTGTAATGTTTAATAATTAACCTAGTGTGTGTAATTTTCATTATTATTGTTCTTTTTACTTTTGTGTTTATATATATAAATGATGTGTCCACTTCATATGCATTGCAATAAAGTGCAAAATGTATGAAAAAAGGACGAAATAAATACAATAGAATACAATACAAACTTACTGGATCGGAAATCGTATCATGGACCCCACAAACAAAAGGGAAGCGCTCTACCACTGAGCAACCGTGCACGCGAAGCTTAACTTTAAGAAGGTATAACCACACAATTTTCCTATTATAATTCAATCAAAATCTTTTGCTTTTGTTTTTTATAGAATGCTTCTCAATAATTGAATACAGATTTATAATATACTGCAATATGATATGTCTGAAAAGCGATTATTCTCGGAATAATACGTACAAACTTCTGCATGTTGGTCACTAGAAACTATCATTTCATCTATTTGAAAGAACGAAGTTGGAAACTCACACGGGCTTTTGTCCGTATGGAGGAGGCATATCAGCGACAGTGTGTATGCGCGTAAATGAAGACAAGGAAAAAAAAAGCACCATCCTCTGCTACATGGTCATTATGGTGTAACATATTCTTGGAGTTCAGGATAAGCAAACGTGGGACTGTGTCCGTAGAAAATAAACGCGTCACCACGTGAAAGTAAAACCGAAATGCTTATTTTCGCTTTGTGTTGAAGTAAACCGTTACAAAATGAGAAAGTATAGGCAGGGGCGTAAGCAGAGGGTGGATCCTGGGGTAGGGACTCCCCGAAATCCCGACTTCTTTGTAAATGTAGTCTACTTTTAGGGGCTATTTTAGAAATTTTGACATATAGTTTACTTTCAAATTGTATATGGACCCCCAAAACGCTTTAGACCCCTCCCGAAATAAACTCCTACGTACATCGCTGGGTCCAGGTATAAGTACGAGGGTAATTTTTAAAGTCTTGTACACAGCCTATGCACGACCGTTTGAGTGGTTTGATCCAGTTCACTTTTAGGTTAGTTGTGGGTCAGAGTTTTGGCTTGACGATTGTTTCTGTGTTTGCGTAGCTGTGTTGTGAGAAATTCAGTGGTGAACCAGACTGAGGTTGGGTTACACATGATGATAAGCGTTCCTATATCAAAATCGAAACCCTATGTGGAAAGAATCCAACTGAAATTTACAATGCTTTGCGGGAGGTTTGTGGAAATAGTGTAGTGGATCATAGCACAGTATTACGGTGCTCAGCTCGTTTTCGTGAAGCTCGTGTAAGCACTGCAGGTATTCCAAGAAGTGAAAGCCCTTCAACTACAACAGACTACACCTCTGACAGAATTGTGAATGACATTTTGAGGGAGGATCGACGAAAACATGTAAGAATATTGCATATCAGGCCAAAATGTCTGTCACTTCAGTTTACAGAATCATTACTGAGAAGCTGAAGATAAAGATGAAATGGTGATCTGAGTAAAGAGCAGAAAGTATGTCGCAACAGAATCTAAGAAAAATTGCTTCAACGTTACCAAACACAAGGAAATTAGTTTTTACGAAGAACTGTTACAATTGATGAAACCTGGATACGAGAGTTTGAACCAGAAATGAAGTTTCAGTCGTCACAATAACACAGTTCAGACTCTTCACTCCCGAAGAAATTCCGCTGGCAACAATCAAAGGTTTAACTCACGATGATCTTCGCGTATGATACAAATGGAGAGATGGCTACAATAGAGTGTCACAGGGGACGTTTGTACGAGGCGTATATTACAAACTGTTTCTGCAACATTTTTTGCTCCGGAAAATTGTGATAGAAATCCTGATATGCTTGCAGCTGGTGTCCTCATTCTAAACGATAATGCAAGGCTGCATACTGCTCTACAAGTATGGATGGGAAATACTTCTCTTCCCAATATAGTACTGATTTGAGCCCACCAGACTTTGATTTTTTCCCCAAATTAAAATGACCACTCTGTGGAAAACGTTTTGATTCGATTGAAGAAGCTTTAAGTGAGGTGACCGAGTGATCAAACACCTCAACAATGAAGGTGTCCTATCCAGAACACAGAATTTACAAAATATTGGGAAGCTGTCGTAAACAAGTATGGAGATTGTATTGAAGACCTGTAAAGGTATTTTGCACAATAAATTATTTACTTCCATAATATCTTTCAGTCTACAGAACTTTTGAAATGACTATCGTACAATATATTGCAAAAAATATTCCGAACAGTTGCTAGGACATAATATTGTATGTAACGTTACATATAAACACTAAATGCAAACATTAGAAACTATTGGTATCATAACAAATAACAGTATATGAGTCTAATTTCGTAATAATGTTCGCAAACTTTGCGGATCGCACACGAACGCAAATAATCAAATAAATAATTATAATTGCACAGGGCTACCAAGTATAGCAAAAAAAAAGCCAAACTTTACATTTTGTTAACACAATCCACTGCAGAATGAAGCAGTATAAAACATTTTAAGACATTTATTAATTACGACCCAGCTGCTCCGTATGTAAAAGAAACTTGAACCTGTGATTGTTGTGATATTAATGCAAAATTAACACATTTTTACGTTTGGTGAAGTATCATAGAACGAGTTTACTAAATGTATACTTTGCTAAGCTAACCAAAGCCAACCTACCTATCCTAACTCATATTTTATGTTCAAGGACAAAAAGAAAGAAAAATAAAACACCTAAGTAAAATTTTAGTGAACCCCATCAGCACTATATTACAGAAGTAAAACATATCACGCATTGTCAGTCAGTCTTACTACTTGCATTTTGGTTAATTTATTTACCTTCGAATTTATAATAAATATGGTTCTGTTTTACTTTTGGTGCACCAAGATTTACAGGAAAAAATCCGTACTTCGTATGAAAAGACACATTTATAAAGAACAATTTCTGCAAGCGATAGAGTTAAATATAAAGTAATACACCTGTATTTTATGTTTACAATTGTGATTACTAGTGTAAATTCCTTACGAGTACTTTACTACGGATAAAATAAGAGAGTGCATATAAATAATGGTTGTATTTGAAACTATTTTCCACCGGTGCCGTATTTGTGCACAGTGTACAGAAATTTTATTTTATGTCTACAAGTGGAACGCTACAAGTATGAAACCGTGACGAGTATTATTGAAACTCATATCTGCCAAAATCCACTTGTTTTCACTATCCTCATTTTTGCATATACCAACCATCGCTGACGCACCTTCTCCCTTCGGATGCACCCCCTCCCATGACTCGGTAAGATAGCATTCGTGCTTTTTAGTAGCCTACTAGCACAGGTTTTTTTTTTTTTTTTTTTTTTTTTTGCATTGCAGTTTTATGCATACATCCGGACGCCGTATTTACACTCAAATCCTAGACGAGTTGAGTTGATTTTAGTTTACCGTTCCGTTCAGCAGCGAGACTATATGAGACGCGGACCTACTGATTAACGTGGAATCCGAACCACATGAGCTCCCGCCGGGAATCCAATCCGGGTCTCCCACGCCAAAGGCGCAAATCCTAGAAGAATTTTAATTTTTCAACAATTGATTATGATAGTCTCCTTGAAATTTAACTATGCAATTTGAGATGTTTTCATGTCGGCCAGCGCCAGGGGTGCCCACAAAGGGGGTTATGACGCAAACTACGTCATTGAAATATTTGAGGGGGTAAAAATCTATATAAACATGTTTGAGGGGGTGTAAAAATTAATCGAAAAGATTTTTTTTCATGGAAGAACACCTACGGATTGACAATTGAGGTGGGTGCGTCATGGACATGAGGGGGGTGGGCCAGCGCAAATTATTTAGTAAACAATAAGAAAGGATTTGTGAAAGAATTCTAATTTCTGAACAATTATTTCGAGTGGTGCGGCAAAAGTAAACCTGAACGAGAAATATTCCTAAAAATGTGCTTAAAACATTATGTCGAGCTTCACATGAAATGCAGTAGCGCGTTTCAAACTTATTCGATGAATTGTAACTACACATTCAATAAATGAGCTGACAAATACAGAAGATAACGTGCAGTTTGACGAGCTGGCTTCAAAGTAGAAATTTAAAAAAATACAAGAATGTTATGGTACATATAATTATGTATTTACGGAAAAATGCCTATTTCATTGGTGCATATAGGGTACAACTCATAGAACTAACCTTTACAGAGATTTATAATATGGTAGCAAAATAATAATAAATAAAAAAAATACTCAAGGCCAATGACTAAAATTTTAAGTTTCCAAGTGAGAGTTCATATGTAATAAGTATACCACACAAAGTAATTTGTTTCTTGAACTGACGGGTAATGCGAAAGACTTGGGAAGCTATTCCGTTACGGATTGCGTCAACGCAAAGCAATATTTACCATTTTGTTAGTGATCATCGGCATAACAGTTATAATGACTTCTTGCATTTCTTGTATGTACAACTTTTTGAACATTGCTTCCGAATAATCCCCTTAGACGTATGTTAGCAAACGATGGAAGTGGGTAATTATCTTGGTTACACCCATTTGCCTACACCCACCAGCTACAACACAGCCAACGAAATTGTGCTTGGAAACCATCTTTTGTATTGCTTCAATTGCAACAAACTGTTACTTATTTCATTCATTCGTCTTTAAAAGAGAAATTGTAACAGGTCGGTAATATTTACAGATAATATTGAATTGTTTCGATATTACCCTCCTAAAGTTGTAAGAGAACAAGTATATTCATCTCACGAAATAGTTATTAGGTAACTCTCATAAACGTATTTCTACCATTTTTTTGAAATGTGAATTCGTATTACTAACTCAAGAACAATTTATATCCACATTACGTTTAATTAGTCCCTTCAAGAACTCAAATGGGTTTCATTTCCTTGTTTGTCCATTCATTAATGTTTTATTTCGTTTTAATCATTACTTCCAACGGTGAGGGTAAAAAGGGAATTTTGAAACAGCGTTACCATCTTGTACAGCACAAAATTCTCAGCTTTTACAGAGTACTGAATATCTTGGTAAGTATTTGACTTATCGATCTCAAATAAACGTCATAATGCTCCTTATGACATAGTGATTTGCTCTATGAATTTTAAACCATACTGTACTAGGGACCTTTTCCAAGCTATTGAACTATTTCCAAATTCAACTTTTCTCTCTTCTGTTGTGGCAATACTGTTTTACTGATCCATCTAAACTTGAAGTCATTTTAAAGAGTTCTTCCCAGTATTTAATTTAATATGGATAAATAGTTACTACTTCATTCCTTGTATGTGTTAAAGGCGTTTAAATTTGACACACGTTTAACGTTATTTCTCAAAAAGTATGCAACACTGATCTGCGAGTGTCATCTTTTTCGTCTTTGTTTTCATTGCTGATTCGAATTATGAAATTAAATTTAAGTCATTCCATTTAAAAAATCATAACTTTATATTGGGTTGGCAACACTGTTCACCTGGTGATGGTACCCAATATACGGATATATGTCCTCCTTTCTGTAGTTTCTTTGTGCAAAGTTTCGCTTCTCTCTCTTTCTTGGTTCCTCTGTTATAAAGGTGGGACATTATAAATGGTGCACCCGGTATGTATATATATATATATATATATACGTATATATAGATATATAGATAGATAGATAGATAGATAGATAAGTCTTGTTCTGCGAATATAATTGCGTAATGATATCGCAGGGTACTTTTAATACTGTTACTATCTGTATAAACTGAAAATGTGTATTTCTGATAAATTTTATAGAAAAAATTATAAATACGAAAATTAGAATGAGCACAGCAAAATGTTGCAAAATGGACAAGGAAAGTTCTTTGCGTTATATTGTTCTTATTTACAGCTTTTTTGACATAAGTAGTTTGGAAAAATTATAAGAAAAGAATGAACTAATAAATATGAGCAAAAAAAGTTTTTAATAAACTATTAAAATAATCAACTACGGCTTTTTTCTTTTTACGATACGACTCTTTTCTTCTACGTATATTTAGTCGTTCAATCAAGAAAGAACTTCGATTTCCTTTAAAGATCCAAAATTATAGCTAAACTTGTAGGTAAAAAAAAAAAAAAAAAAAAAAAGAAAAAAAAGAGGAACGCGGCAACTGTTCCAAGGAAACCTATTTCAACGTTAACTGCAAAACATGCAACAGCGAACTTATACCAGGAAAACAGTATTCAGTTTTCTCTCAACTAGCATGCGTCACCATACTTAACTTGAGTCACAATCCATCAATGACCTCTAACATGTGATGCACCCTACTCCTCTTCGTCTACAGTATTATGTCTTAAGTTAGCCTGGATAATAGGCAGTATGTACTACGTTATTCAATTTACTCAATTTACTATTTCAATTTACAAAATCAAATTGTTCATCAACAACCTCCGTTGTTGAACAACCACTATGTTCGTTGTTCAGTTTAGTTCTGGAATGCTCTTATTTCAGAAGTAAAAGACCACTTTGCCTTTTCGTATGCAGTATTACAAATCATATGAGTCGCTGTAACTTATATTAACATAAATGTAACTTTTGCTCCATTCTTTCCTTATCTATGGTATACAATGCACATGACAAATTGTCACACTGTCAATCGTAAGATTTTATTAATTTTCTGAACCGTTTCGATTTCTTTTGTTACTTCATCACATATGTAACTCAAAACGAAACTGGATACACTAATGTTGTCAAATGTCATTTACAGATAATCTTTCATAATCAAAAATTAAAATTTTGATTGAAATCAAAATTTTCCGTCGTGTTAAAATCTTCCCACCGCTACACAGCATTTCTCACGCGGTAACTATTCACTGTGACTACACATTACCTAATAGAAGAAGAAGAAGACGAAAGCTCGCTGACTACAGCAACGAAAAATGCTGAAACGTCAATAGTTAAGGACTAACTTAAGTATATAAAACTTAACATTATTCTTAGACCATATTCATGTACTACTGAAAAATAAACAAAATGATTATATTCTGTTTATTATGTTACTACAACTTCCAAAAACACATCAGAACTCTAATTTATCAGAAACATAACCCTTGTTTGTATGAAGCCAACAACAACCAGAGGCAAATCCACATGGAAAATCATGAAATAAAGCAGGAAATTGGAATCAATGTTATTTTCTTTCACAACATTGCTGTTAAAAGCTCTGAAGGTCCCTAATTGCTTTAAGCGCATTTAAATTGTCAAAACAACGTCTACAAAATGCCCTCGCTACCTGTAGAAGACGTGGAGAGAAATGGAATAAAATTCCTATACTTGTGTTACAACGTTGTTTGTTACGATAGAAACTGCGATCTCGGGCGATATAATCACTAATGCTAATTACCGATAAAAAGAAACGGTGGTGGCGCATGATTTTTCATAGAGTAAATACTCATACTCTTTGAAAACTGGTCGGATATGATAATCCTATTAACCATTTGTATTATTTACTTCATATTTCTATAAAGTATTGAAAGTCTCTTTAAGAATAATATTTGTTATTTTAAGCAAATGGGAAAGAAATCCAATTTTCAGAATATTATTCGTAACCAGTCTTTCGCATTTAAGAAAAAGTGATTAGACTAATGTAGCTGAGAATAGGCTATAATCCACGTTAATACTTTTTGCACAGAAACGAACGAAAAGTTTCTACGAAATGTCTATTATCAACATGCACGGCAGTGCATGGCAGCCAAGTTCCGCGAAGCAAATGAAAACTGGCCTGCACTGCTGTATAGCCCAGTAAATAAAGGACCAAAAAGGGTGTCGAGCTGAAATAATTTAGAAAAAGCTGAAAATTTCAGGATTTGTTTTTCATGTGATCTTAAATGAAATATCAAAAGTCCCCTAAAATCCCGTGTGCGCTTCATCCTCAAAATGGCGGCCAAAAATGGCGGCCGTCCGAAATGCGCATGGCTACCGATTTTAGCTTGTAACTCTGAGACTATTTAAGATATTCCAATTCTGTAAAAGCACTTTTGTTCAAGAAGCTCTGACCTATAAATTTTCTTAATACTTCTTTCTCGTAAAGTTTGACACAAAGCCACCATTTTCCATTAAAGTATAAAGTGATACAGTTTAAAAGTCCTGTTCTTGAATTGGTTGTAGAAAATCTCCAAAACCGTTAGGAATTCGCAAACAATGCTCGGAATAGTTTAAATTGAACATTTAATTAGCTTTGTTTTAAAAAAAGAGTCATCCAAATCGGAATACAATTAGTCGAGATATTCTATATTTTTGATTAAAGGTAGTTGGATAAAAATTAATCGCTATTAGTCCAGCACCTAAAGTTTCGAAATTCATAGTTGTGCTGGATTTATGGCATTCATGCCTTGGATTCCAAACTAAAATTTCTAAACTTTCATAAAACCTATGTGAATTTCGTACCAAAATGGCGACTAAAGAGAATCTTTGTCCGACATGTCCCCCCCCCCCCAAAAAAAAAGAAAAACTAACAGCTAGAAAAGGGATTATTATATTTTAATTCTGTAAAAAGCACTTTTATTATGAAAAATAAAAGCCCTATTCTGTAAATTTTGTTAAGAGTAATATAATTTTAAGTACATTGAAAACAGTGGCGGCATGTTGTTATGCAATCGGTGGTGCACACGGAATAACTAAGTTTGGTTGTATATTCATAAGGATACCAAATGGTTAATTTGCATTGAGTCTAGTTTTAGATGCACAACCCAACTTACAGTTATGTAGTGTGTCTCACTGATTACATACCAACGAGCCACCATTGTTGACAATTAAGTATCCGTTTTTACATCTCATTTGAACTCTCTTGTACAGTAGATTCTTCATTGTAAATAGTCAAATAGGGAGTAAAAAGTTTTAAAAATATGTATTACACCTACCTTCTTTAATATATGAAAATTTCATGGACTTCAGAGTCTTCAGGAATTAACATATTTGAACAAATATTTCCCCGACAATTGAAAGAAAGTTTGGAACAAGTCAGTCCTGCCTTTCTATATTCACATTTGCTGTCACAGTCTTTCTGCGTTCTGATTTTACATGGGCAAGATACAAGGTTCAGCAGATTGTCAGGAGCAGCTTTTAAGTTTATTGCACTGGAAGCAATTTACCTTCTATTAATTGCCACTGGAAACAATTTACCTTCTATTAATTGCTACCCCCATTTTGTTGGGTTCAAATCATTCCCCAATCATTGATGTACTTGAAGGTAAACACATACATTGTGTTGAGAGGCATCAGCACTTGTAAGAGGGAAATTTGCCGAATTGAATTTTGAGGATAGTTTTCTAGTCATTATCCTGTTGTAGGCTTATATCGAAGTTCGCCTAAAGAAATTTAATTGTGTTCTCCATACAACCGCGTAACCAATCTTTCTCCTATTTTAATGACTGTTTGGGGATCTAAATTGGGTTGGTGGAAGACTGTGACCGCATTAGATAGTTCTTGCTACTTCTAAAGAATTTTGATGGCAGCCCTTGTTGAAAAAAGATGATGATGTGTTACACCCTGTGATAGCATGAAGACACCCTGTGAAAGATGTCCTTCAGTGACTCTAGTTTCCTTTGGATTTTGCCAATGTGGAAGCATTTCTGTTCAATTTTGTTTGTTTTCGGCCTCACAAAGTACACTGTAGTATCTGGAATTGTTCGAGCAATTAAGATGGCCAATAAGTCAGAGTCAGTTCCTACTACTACAGCAACAAAGGTGTTTTATTTACTTAGATTAATAGCTGTGCTGACAATCAGAGCATCTACATCTCCTTCAGCTTCGTACATTGTAATGCTTGAAGAGTTAAAGTGGGTTTTGAAGAAATCAATCAAACGTCTTTTATTTTTAGAGTTCAGTAAAAAGGGTGCTTTACTTTCGTATTTTCATCAAATGCGATTGTACAGTCATCTTTGACATTGCTCTTCTCTGTCGTTCAACATTTTTGGTGTTATTGCCTGTTGCATAGCTATCAAAAACTGCAGCTCTGCACGGTGAAATGTGTTTCTGTACATATCGTACATATTTTTCAGAAGTATTTGCATATGTGTTAATATCGGACAAACAACCGCATGAAGTAAGAAACCACCGTCTACAACGTAACTCAATTCTGCTAGAGTTTTCATACAGGGTTCTATAGGTCCTACGATGTCCACAAGTACAGATTTTCTAGTTTTTCTAATTGAAATTTCATCAAACAAAGAGGGAGGATAAGGTGCTAGTTCATATTTAAAAAAATGATGCATCTATTCATACGATTGCAATACCGCAGCAATTCGGCTGAACAACTAAAGTGAGTTGATGCTAACAGCTTCCTTCCTAATATTAATTGTATTGCTTGTCGCAGACACACAACATTCTCTTTTCTTTTTAGAACTACGCTACCAAAGGTTTTACCTATCATTCGAGATAGTGATTTTGACCCTATCTCTTTCGTCCTATCACAGTTAACTTTCTTACCAGTTACTAAGCCAGTTGCAATGTTGACTAGAAGGTCTTCTTGATATGACTGTTCAAACGGGTTGTGAAGACTAAGCCAATCAGAAAATTTTCTGATATCTTGATCATCTGTCTCCTGACCGAAAGGTCTAGTTTCTACATGATGTTCAGACACTGACGACCACTTTTCGCAGAAACTTTCTAAAGCTTCACTCACTTCCATTGTAATTGGAAAAGATAAGACCGAGCCAGCCAATATCCCGCCCATAGCTCAAGCTTCCGGAAGCTTTCATTGCCCTCTGTTCAATTACCATATCTGTTGCACTTCCACTCCAAAAGCAATCCTTACTTCGCACATCAAAGTATCTTTCAAGTTCTGCTGGTTTCAGTTTATTTCCCAATTCTCCCATCTGTTGCAGATAAAACTGTGTAGATTTCGCATAGTTCAAATGTCCTGCTGCGTAAAAGTTTGGAATCATTCATTTCACCGTATAAATATGAAAGTCCCAGTCTCCAGGACGCTCCACTCGAATATAAAGTATTATTAATCTTACTTGTTCCAAACTTTGAAGCCACAGTTCAGTTTTGACTCGGCTAGATAGGTCATACGTATTTTAATGTCTGGATTATCCTTTAAGTCGTTTACGGTTTTTGTACCTATGATCAACTCATCGATACTGAAACATATATTACTATCTTCAAGGTCCCTAACTAAACTGCAAATCTGTTGATGGTGCTACATAAGTCAAAAAGTGCTTAGTGCTCTCAGTGCTCTTGCATACGTAGTTCCATTTAACATGTGCACCACAGTATTTTGCGCATACAACAAGCCCCAAAGTTCTTCAATTAAAGTACCAGATAATATGTCCAACGTCACCTAAGTACACTGAGAAAAAAAATGTAGGTGGCATACTTAAAAACGTAGGTTACATTCGTAATTCCTGTAGTTTCTGGACTTAACGTACAACCGTATATAACATCCTGCAGCAAACGTATAGCTGAAAAAGTATGTATTATACGTACTGTCTGCACAAGTGCAATGACGTCATTCGTGTGACGTTATCTGCAGTAACAAGTATATACGGAGGTAATATCTAGCTTTGTGACGTCAGGGTCGTATGTAGCATGTGGGTTAATAATGACGACATACACTGACTATCAGGACGGAGCATGATTTCAAGAAGTATGCAATATACGTTCTGTACGTATGTTTCTTGCGTTCAACCCCGAGACAGCATCTATATTGTACTTGTGCCCCATACGTACGACTAGATACAGTATACGTATTGTACGTATGTATTATACAGATTTTCCTTATGTCGCACACAGCTTGTCCAGATACAGCATACAGAATATCCGTATGCACCATACAGAGTGCATATATGTAGCTTACAGACTGTCTGCATGCAGCATATAGATTATACGTATGTCGCGTACAGGTTGGCCATATGTAATGTATAGATTGGATGTATATAGCTAATAGGTTGTCCATATGAAATATACAGATTTTACCTGTATCGAATACGTATTGCCTTCTTGTAATGTATGGATCGGACATATGCAGGATCTAGAGTGTACGTATAGTGCACCATTATTAAAGTGCTGCAACATACTGCAAAGTGCATGATACATTCTTACTGTAATGTTGTCAAATATTGTTTTACTCTGTATGAAAAAAAAATAGCTTAAAATATGGTTGATCTCCTTTGTGCCAATAATAATAAAATTAACAATACTACACTTTTCAAATCTTAGTTTGGAGCAGTGAAACTGTCCAAAGAAATGTATTTACCTGCAGGGTGTCCTATAAGTTTGGGCTTCCTGCTAATTCGTTGGAAAGCTACTGCAAAGTCAAGTGTTGAAAAGTGACACAAGCGTTAATTTTAAAATTATGGGCACAAAGCAGGGGCGGATCCAGGACGGACTTCTGGGGGGGGGGCGGTCGGCGGTAATACTGCTACTTTTAAGAGCTCCAAACTTGTTATGGATGGGTTTATTTATATATAAAATAAGAAAGTTTCCTCTTGTGGGGGGGGGGCGATCGCCCCGATCGCCCCCCTCTGGATCCGCCCCTGGCACAAAGGAGGTTAACCATATATTAAACTATTTTCGTTTCCATACAGAGTAAATCAATATGTGATATATTACTGTAAGAATTTATCATATGGTTTGCAGTTAGTTAGTTGCAGCACCTCAATAATAATGCAAAATGCACAGCCTTATACAATCCTATATTCAAACTCAAACAAGATTTACGTACAATCATTTATTAAGCTGTTATCATCCATTGCTTGTACGATATAAAGATTATTTTACCTCATTCTTTTCCTTAATAGTATCTTCTACTAAAGTGCAGTTGTTACCACAAGAGGCCTGAATAGAATTTTCCAGAAATAACTTCTCTGTACATTTTAATTAACAGTTTTTTTTTTTTTTAAATGTTGCAATAATTAAAAGTGTGGTGTCAGCCGGAAACGCATTCGCTTACAATATTATTCCTACTCAGTACTCGCCATTAAAAATGAAACACCAAGAAGGAGACTGGGTAGATGCGCCAAAGTTCCCAGGCCGATACCTAATAGTAAGTGCAGAATACTCTTAAACGTTCGCTGTATTCGCTGTGTGACAACGTGGTGACAGCGGAGGCGTTGTGCAGCCATCGACTAAACATATTTATTCTTCCCTGCTATAGACATTCTGCAAATTTGGACTTTCCTGGATGCATCCTTCTTAGTGCAACATTTTAAGGAAAGAGCAATTTAACAGTCTCATACATTGCTTAAAGAAAGAGCAATGATTCTCAGAATTACTCGGAAGATATATATACACAATAATTTAAAACGGTTATTTCAAACTTTGCAATTCAAAGCACGAAAAGAACTATAGATAAAGGAACACTGATTTTAGCCAAATAGTAATTAGTAAACTCAATCACACTCAGTACCATTAGTTGCTTGGTGTTATCCGTAAGTCAGAGATCACGGTATCTCATTTCGTATAGATTTTTGCATTTGTTTAACGCTAAAAATGTATTTTATCGCTAATTGAACCCAGTACCATATATATACCGACAGGACGTACCTTAGTCACAAGGTGACATGAGTGAAACACTAAACTATTCGATTGACACCTGCGGCCTTGTCAACACTAGAGAAAGTTACAAAGTGATTAAGTAAATACGGAACATAGTTCATACAAAGTATAGCGATGTATGAAGTCTCCGTTTCATACGACTTGGATAAAGGATACATCTGAAATAGCAACAAAGAAATATATAATGATTTCTCTGGATAATTTGGATTAGTCCAGAATTCGAACACACACACGCTGGTAAGTCCAACATTTTTTTTTTTTTTTTTTAACTTCTTTCTTCGGATTCCCAATAAAGTTGACTACTGAAAAGCTGAGTTATAGATTCTGTATTAAAACAACACCTTCGCTAGACATGTTCAGTATACACATTGTCTTACATACAGAACAATACATTAGTTATTAATGCATGTCTGAAATAATAGTGCTTCGTATAGAATTTTACTTCATCCAATCGCAATAGCACAAAGATAAAAAATATTGCTAGGGATAATGTTCTTATTACAGAGAAAAAGAATTAAAATGACTTAACATTAACAATCATTTTCTTTAAACAGAGATAATATTTTATTATAATTTATGGAAGAAAGAAATAATTTGTAGTACAGTATCTTTATTAGGGTTATATATTCGTACAAAATAATGTAAGTACAACTGAGTCTGTCTTCAGAAAGGGCGTACTTTTAGCCACAACCTACACTGCTTCTTTTGACTGTCTTTCAAGCAGAATCCTGGTTTGATGCACGAAATACCTGCAACAAAAATCAGAAAATATTTAAAATGTTATATTCAGTGTGCTTAATTTGGTTGTACTTAACAATACAAAGTATCTTAACATTTTTGAGATTAAATGGACAAAATCTGTTAGGTCAGGTATGGACTTTTGGGTTGCACGTAGAAAAACTATGAAGTGTTTATTGATGCTGAACAACAACTCAAAATGTATTACCATTCAAAAGTAAGTGGGTACCTCAATGGTGTTCGGGCTACCATGGGGTACCTAATGTCTGTATTTTTTAGATATATGAAAATATATGTCTCTAAAATGTAAGGAACTGACATCTGTTTACCGAAAACCTCAACTCGGTAAGCCTTATGGATATCGAGATATGGGAAAATAAAGAGCGACACTACAGAACTGTGGAGTTTGCGTACTAGATGGTGCAGTTTCGGAAACGTAATTACGAGGGCTTACAACAACCTCAAAAGTAGTTTCAATTAAATACACTACACACACGCCCTGATGGGGGTTTTCGGGTACCATGATATTCCCAGAACTCTCATTTCTAAATATTCTAAAATATGTCTTAATAACGTTTTAAAGAACGTTAGAGGTGTGTGTTTACCGAAACCGCAAGTCGGTACGCCTAACAGTTACCGAAATATGGTGAAATAAAAAGCGACACCATAGGTACGTGGAGCTTGCATATTAGACAGTACAATTTAGAAAATTAATTAAAATATGACTATCAAGATATTGTCAAATAAAGGGAGGATCCATATAGTTATGGGGTTTTCGTGTTAGGTGGTAAAATTTCCGAAACCGGTCATGTAAAGTTAATAAGCATCAGTAGCAATTTCATCTTAAAATAATTAGGTATTTCCATGGAGTTTAAGAACATCATGGGGTCTACCAAGATTAAATTTTAAAAGTTTTGTAAAATATATTTTGACATTTGTAAAGAGTATTAGAAATATGTATTTACCTAAAAGTTCCAGCTAGTACATCTAGCAGCTAGAGAGACACCATACAATAAAAGCGTATTAGATCTTGAAATTTCAGAAAACAATTATTGATCCTAACAAAAGTTAAATAAGATGGTACTTATATGGGTTAAGTGAGAACCTCAGACTCGTCAGTACAATTTCGATCGAAAGATTAATTCAGCTCTAAATTTTCTTTGGACAATTCCAAGCGTTCATCGGGCTCTGAAATAAAGTGAACATTTTTTGTCAATATCTAATATAGCAAGCGAGATATAAGGAATTATGTATTTTATGACGTCGTAAAAATAGAGACCCACATGGATTTGTACTTTTGAGTATTTGCTGTAAGAAGAAGAAATTTCAGAAAACAACCGTATATACCTTAATAGACAATTAAATGGGCGGGGGCACAGTGGCTTAGTGGTAGAGTGCTTACCTCTGGTGTATTGGGTTCTTGGTTCGATCCACGGCCAAGTCAGTTTGTAGTGGACATCGTATTCGTGGGTTTTCTCGGGGTACTCTCCTCCCACCTTTGCATTCCATCAATTCTGTCAACAACATTCACTTGCTTTAATCATAATCTCCCTGAGACTAAAATGCATAATCGTGGGTCGCTACACTGAAATATTTCCTTTTATTTAATTTTAAAATTAAATAGGGAGTTAAGTATGATCGTATTTCTATGGGTTAAGTGAATACTCCAATAGTTTCTGCAAAAAAAAAAAAAAAAAAAAAAAGATTAGTTAAATACCCTACCACTAAGCTACTGTGTCCCCGCCCACTGAATTGTCTATTAAGGTATATACAGTAGTTTTCTGAATTTTTTTTCTTTTAGGAAAGACCCAAAAGTACAAATCCATAAAGATCTCTATTGTCACGTCATAAAATATATAATTCCTTATATCTTATTTACTATCTTAGATATTGACAGCGAATTTTCATTCTTTTGCACAGCTCGATTAACCCTTGGAATTGCCTGAAGAAAACCTAGGACTGAACTAATCTTTCGATCGAAATTGTACTGAGGTACTGATTTAACCCATAGAAGTACCATCTTATTTAATTTTGTTGCGACCAATAATTGTTTCCGAAATTTCAAGCTTTTATTTCACAGTGTTTCTCCAGATGTTAGATGTACTAGCTGGAAGTTTTGGGTAAATACATATTTCAAATACTGTTTACAAATGTCAGATTATATTTTCAAAAGCTTTTAAAATTTAATTTTGGTAGACTCCATGATGTTCTAACACCCCATGAAGATATCTAATTACTTTAAGATGAAATTGCTACTGGTGTTTATTAACTTTCCATGACCGATTTCGGAAATTTTAGCATCTAACACGAAAACCCCTTAACTGTGTTGGTCCTCCCTTTATTTGACAACATCTTGATAGCCGTTAGTCATATTTTAATTCAATTTCCGAATTGTAGCGTCAAGTATGCAAGCCCCACATACCTATAGTTTATTTTCCCATACCTCGGTATCCATAAGGCTTACCGAGTTGCAGTTTTCAGTAAAAAAAAAAAAAAAAAAATCAGTTCTTTACATTTTAGAGACATGTATTTCCATATATCTAAAACGCAGAAATTAAGTACCGCATTGGAACTC
Source organism: Thermobia domestica (assembly GCF_964235325.1). Lineage (NCBI taxonomy): Eukaryota > Metazoa > Arthropoda > Insecta > Zygentoma > Lepismatidae > Thermobia > Thermobia domestica. The sequence continues at coordinate 130,693,788 of NC_137469.1, read as the reverse complement.
CATTGGAGTACTCACTTACTTTTGCATAGCAGGGTAAAAACGCCAGTGGTTCTCACTTTAAGGTTGAAAACATACTATTTTGTCTCTTCTCTGAGCATCGTGAATCTGTCGGAGCTGTACCATAGTTGGAAAGACTCACTGATCCTTCCTATAATGACCATGTAGTTAGAATTAAAAAAGGAGTAGCCGTTGGAGGAAAAACAATATTTTAAAATCCTTGCACCAGTAGTCGTCACCTTAAAATCAAAATGTTCCAGTAGTAGTCAGGATTTTCTACCAGTGTTCGTCACTCAAATAACTTGACATAATTTATTCAAAAACGCACTGTGTATCAGTTTAGGGTTAAGAATACAATATAAAGTAGTAAGCTTAATAACTTTGCATCACTTTTAGCACTCAAGAAATAAAATAAAAACGTTTTTACATACTTTTTAAAGCAATTTCAGAGAGAAAAATGTTAACTGAATTCAAAAGTTAACTGTATATCACTTCCACGTTAAGAGTACAATATTAAATACTATGTTTAATAACTATACGTCACTTTAAACTCTCAAGAATGAAAATAAACGTTTGTACATACATTTTAAAAACAATCTGAGAAACAAAATAAGTTAACTGAATTCAAAATTTAATTATACATCACCTTAAGCTTGAGAATACACTATAAAATACAGAGATTAATAAAAAATGAAATCTTTAAGTTTAACGTCCCACGATTATGCCGGTTAGGCTACAGGAGACGGAGATAATGAGAAATGAGTGAAATGGTGGAATGAAGAAAGTGGGAGGAAACGGGAGAACCCCGAGAAAACCCACGAGCACGGTGTTTGTCCACTACAAAGTCCACACGGCGCGAGTTGGGATCGAACCAGGGACCCCAAACACCGGAGGTTAACACTCTACCACTGAGCCACCGCGCCCCCCTGAGATTAATAATAATGCATTACTGAAGAATGAAAACAAAAATGTTTTAGCTACCTATATTGTATTTACATGTTACCGGTATTTCTCATTAACTTTTTTTTTTTTTGATACCTCATGATCAAGTGTAGGGATGCGCAAGAGAAAAGATTTGAGATTGTCTCCTCTCGAAAAGGTGCCGCGAAAGTTATGTCTCGTCTCGAAAACTGGATCCGTTTCTATTGGAAGAGCTCTATCTCGTCTCGAATTTCGTAACAAAAATTCTGTCTCGTCTTGTCTCGTGCGAATCCCTAATCAGGTCCATAGCCAAAAACTTCATTTCGGAGGGGGTTCGATAGGGCTTTGGGATATCCGAATTTAGATATAGATAATCGATATTGACAAACTATCGAAACTTGTTCGAAATATCGAAAAATACAGCAATATCGAAATATAAACAATATCAAAAATCGAAAATATAGAAATATGAAAGAGATCAAAAATATGGATATATCGATCAAAAATGGATATATGATCTTGGAATACGATTTGGTGGAATAATGAGGGAGAAAAATAATCATTGATTAAATATTAAATTGAAAAGAAATAAGAGCCTGACGCTCAAATACTTATCTATCCGGCACCCATCTTGATCCCCATAAAATATCATGAAGTGCTTGATTGATTCTAAACCCAATAATAGTAATAGTAATTTAACAACAAACACAGAATATATAATTTACGCACCTTGAAATGTAGAAATTAATGATTGTAATCCCCAGCTTTCCAATAGACGTTTGATTTCTCCAAATGAAGATTCGGATATCTTGTTTCTTCTCAAGCAATAATGGGTTACAATAATCAGTTGCAGTCCAAAGCCAAGTCACTAAGTTAAGCATGAAAATAAAGAATTCATTAGTTAGATGCATACAAAATCCTACGCATATAAATCCGAATCTACTTGTATTAAATTGTAAATTTAAACAAACTAAATTATACTACTTTGGAAAGCGTCTCCAAATATAATGTTTTCATTCTAAAGTGAAGGAATTTTTAAAATCGGATGACCCGTTTGCGCTGTACACTCGCTATGCGTCCAATGTGAAATGAAAATGCAACATTGCCATTTACCTGGACCCACAACGTAAGTGAGTGAAGTTACTGTCTTTTACGCTAACATGTCGATGGCCAGCCCCCGTTTCAAACAGTAACTTCATTCACTTATGTTGTGGGTCCAGGTAAATGACAACGTTGCATTTTCATTTAAAATTGGGTGCATAAAGAGTATACAGCACAAACATCTCGTCCGATTTTTTTTAAAAAGTGTTCACTTTAGATTGAAAACGTCATATTTCGAGATGTTTTTCCTCTTACATTTTGTTGTAACTCTGATAATAACAGAGTTATCCTATGTCAGGGAACGTTTGAGACATCCTGTATACATCATAAGAAGTTCCTTTCTAAATTCTACACGGATGTGGTTTCATTGAATGTGAGGTGGGTGATACACATTAGGCCTTTTGGGAGTACGTCACACGGACGACCGTAATTTTGTGTTCAAAATTTTTATGAATTGATGGGATATGTGATACATATGGCCACGGACTAGAATTTTCTCAGTATGTCAAATATGCAATCAGATTTCATGCAGCTTAATTTGGTGAAAAGCTATTGCCAATTGAACGTTACATTTACCTCTTTCTTGCAGATGTTGAACCATGCCGTTAGCACGTGAGGAATGGATCGAAATAATCAAACTGTGGGGCGGGAGGAGTATATGTGCAGTGGTTGCCGATTGCAGTCATCCACAATGTGACTCTGTGTCACATGTTTCAGTGTCACAGTAATTAACTAAATTTGAGAAGACGGGGACATTCGTGAACATACATCGTAGCGGTTCAAACTCGCGGAACCTTTTTCCTTCCCCATTTTGAACCGGTACATGAAAATGCCATTTTCTCCATGTTTGCCTGCGCCGATTTTGAAAATTCCTTCACTAATCGATTTCTCTCGTCGAGTACTACAAGAAACAGTTAAAATCTCGCGGGCCCTTTTTTCTTCCCCATTTTGAACTGATACATGAAAATGCCATTTTCTTCATGCTTGCCTGCGCCGATTTTGAAAATTCCTTCACTAGTCGATTTCTCTCGTCGAGTATTACAAGAATCAGTTAAAATCTTGCGGACCTTTTTTCTTCCCCACTTTGAAAATGAAAATGAGATTTTCTCTATGTTTGCCTGCGCCGATTTTGAAAATTCCTTCACTAATCGATTTCTCTCGACGAGTACTACAAGAATCAGTTAAAATCTCGCGGAACCTTTTTCCTTCCCCATTTTGAACGGGTACATGAAAATGCCATTTTCTCCATGTTTGCCTGCGCCGATTTTGAAAATTCCTTCACTAATCGATTTCTCTCGTCGAGTATTACAAGAATCAGTTAAAATCTTGCGGCCCTTTTTTCTTCCCCACTTTGAACCGGAAAATGAAAATGAGATTTTCTCTATGTTTGCCTGCGCCGATTTTGAAAATTCCTTCACTAATCGATTTCTCTCGACGAGTACTACAAGAATCAATTAAAATCTCGCGGTCGTCTTTTCTTCCCCATTTTGAACCGGTACATGAAAATGCGATTTTCTGCATGTTTACCTGCGCCGATTTTGAAAATTCTTTCAGTAATTTATTTCTGTTGTCGAGTACTATAAGAATCAGTTAAAATCTCGCGGGCCCTTTTTTCTTCCCCAAGCCAATATTTTTGTATATTTTGAATGTATTCAAGTATGGAACAAAAGTATTATATAATTCCCTTAGTAGGTTTCTCAACTTCATATTTTTCAACTTAAATTTTATTTATTTTAATTATTTATTTTCTTGTGACTCAATATTTAATTGCAATCGTTCATTGGGGAGAAGGGTGGCCATTCTCAAATATATAAATATAGTATTCTTAAAATTTATGTGTTCTCGTACTATTAGTTTCTTCCACTAGACCTGGAAATTGAAAAATTAATACCTGGAAAACCTGGAAAATTCAGGGAAATTGAGTTCCATATTTATATATGAACACTGCTATTTACAATTTTTTTTTCGAATAGGGAGAACTGTACAAAAGGGTGTTTTGGGAATGGTATAACAATAGGTTTCTGGGAGTGTTGTTCGAAATGAAATCTTTAAGTTTTACGTCCCACTATTATGCTGGCTAGGCTAAAGATAACGGGGTGTTGTTCGCAGTGTTGAATTCAGACATTTACACCCGGGGGGGAATGTCAACTGCTCGGGGGAGGGTTATTTTTCTGTATTTTTTTCAAGAAAGCAGCATATTTAACAATTCCATTCACATACACATCTTACCTAATATTGAGACTAATTGCTGATAAATATTCAATGAGATTATAATTTTAAGAAAACAATCGTTTGATTTCATCTAAAACATTAAATAAAGACTGGCAAAAATAGTTTAGACTAAACTTTAACTGCTATTTACAGTAACTATTTTTATTATTTCCTATATTCAGTAATTACTGTTTGTTACTAATGTAAAAATTTTTAAAAAGATTTAAATTAACTGAAATATTTTTTCTCCTAAAACAAACATACTTAGGAATATCTTAATAAAAAGTTATCATTCTTTCTCACACTTCTGATTCTAAATCAAACATATTAGCCTTGGTTTCTTCACTGCATATACATCAATAGTTTAGTTGACGAAATCTTCAGTAGGATTAGTGCCGTGTCGTGGAAAATCAGCGCTTGGCGCGAGAGTATACGACGGCATCCCCGTATATATGAGTGAGGTCGACAGACCAGCCGCCAAAGGTGGGAAAATTTTAAAATGTAAACCCTGCTTTTCCTTGATTTTGAGCACTTTTCATTACTTTTTTCCTTTCATTTTATATATGTCCACATGTATTTCATTCCTCTGTTTTTCTTTCCTTCTTTTTTCTTTTTCCCTCCCGAATTTTTCACCCCTTACTTCGGCGCCCGGGGTCGTCGCCCCGCTTGCCCCTCCCCCATGGAACGGCACTGAGCAGGATCTTGGCCACCTTCAATAGCAATCTTTCACTTATATACTATTATCATATTGATAAATTCTATATAAGTCTCTAATCAAGGAGGGATAACTGTTCCTCCCTGATCCCTCTAAATGACGCCCACTGAATCTCACCCTTTAACTGAATTATTTTTAATTAAAGAAAGATGTGTTTACTTTAACAATCGTAAAACACATTTACGTCTGTTACTTCCGATGCGAGAAATGGGATTTAGGCGCCCTATTTCAAATAATGTAGGAACTGTATATTTTCAAGAACTGAAGTCTGCTGACATGAGAGATTATATGGAATGATCGAAAGATCTTCCCTATCTTTCCTTTCGTATCTCAACCTGTGCTAGTGCTACCTACTAATATATAATATAGGGCGAGAGTATAGTACCTACTAAAATACAAACCTTTCTTCAACAGTTAACAATTTCATGTTCTGCCAAACTCAGTCATAGCGTTAAGAAATACAAGTTTTATTCACTATTTGGTATTCTATCTTAGATGTTACATGTTAACATTTATATAGAATGGGTCTGCGTCATTTATATGTATATTGAGAGATCGGATTTCGTCTGCACGTACACGGACAGAAAAGCAAATAATTGGGTGAAGTAATTTCTACATTTTGTGACTGAAATTTTGGGAGTTTCTCCGGGGGGGAATGAATTTTCTTCGGGGGGGAGATTCCCCCCGGGCTACCCCCTGAATTCAACCCTGGTTGTTCGGTGGGGGTCAATGTTGCCAATTTTGGGTAAAGTCGCTAAATAAGGGGAATTCGACCTCAACGATAGCGTAGGTTGACCATAAAATTTTCAGTTAAAAACGGGACAGGTTCTTGCAACCCTAGACTTTTAGATCTACCTTTGTTCTTATCAGTGCCTTGATATCAGATTTCCTCCTCTCTCTCTTTGTTACAGAACGGGTACTTATGAAAAAGGAAAGACACGTTGAAATTTGTTCAACACACAACCAACTGCTAAAACCTCTGCTGCCTTTCGAGCAGTACTGCGAACTATAGAGTATGTTTAATATAGGGAATTTCAGTTCAATTTTTGCCTCTTTGTTATTATTAATTATTAATACTTTTAAAAGGAGTAAAGATACTGGGTTTGTTATTTACTTCTTTCATTTACATAGAACGGGACGAATACTACTTTTTCCATCTACTGACGGGACGGCCGGGACACGCCACTAAAACGGGACTGTCCCGGTCAAAACGGGACGTATGGTCGCCCTACGATAGCGACAAAAAATATTTTTTTCCGATTGGAGACTTTTTTGGGTGATTTTTAAATGACGATTTACCTACTTACACATTTAGCGACTTTCTGCTCCAAACAAAATGTTCATCTGTAGAGAAGCATTATTAGTTCAAAACAGTTTTTACGTTCTTTTTTTCTGTTTGTTTGTTTTAATCAGCGCAACTGATGAAGAGTTTGGAAATACAGCATACTCACTGCCCCACAATCCTGCATTGTTATGTTACCCTTGCCCTCTAACGAAGAACAACTACAAACTTGATGTCCTTTAGTTCGCAGAGTTTCCGTTGAGAAACACACGTAATACATCATTACCGATAGCAACAAGATTAGCTATAGATTGCGTGAATAAAGGCGAAGAAGATGTTTGTTATATTTGTCCTTTGGGGTCTTTTAATTATTCTGCACTTTTTCTTTTACAAAAAAATGATCCCTGAATTAAAGGATTGGTTGCGCCCTATTTACAAAGATGTGAGTAGAACCAGCGGCGCAAATCTGCCTTCAACATTGGGAGGGGGGGGGGGTAAGACCGTTACCATACTATTTTTTGACGATGTCCAAAATACTTATGAAGTTGAAAAACAATGTTCTGGAGGATCAGAGTTGTTTTCAGCGTTGGGAGGCTGCAGATTTGAGGCTTATTCTGGGGGACATCTATTTTATCTCACGTTCCTTTGTAGCAATCGGACAAAAATAATCAAATTTCTCCCAAAAAACACATTTCAAATCGGATTATTGGGGAGAAGTCCCCCTCAGTTCCAAGATTGGAGGGGACATGTATCCGTCATCCCCCCCCCCACGGATTTGCGCCAGTGAGTAGAACATATTGTTTAGTTTACATCTACAACTTTAAAACAATGCTTATAGACAATGAATTTCTCTATTATTTTTTATAGCGACTTTTCACCCAAAATTGGAGTCGTCATATCCCGTTTCGCAAACTTATTGCCAACATTTTGGAAACTGGTTGCGAAGAGAGCTACAATGGATGAGTCGAGTTATTTCGTCGCTTCCGCTGTGAACCTAAGTACAAGATTCCAAAGAGATTAAGAAAAAATGAAATGAAACCTTTGAGTTTTACGTCCCACAGTTATGCCGGTTAGGCTAAAGGAGACGCTGATGATAAGCAATGAATGAAAGGTGGAATGAAGAAAGTGGAAGGAAACGGGAGAACCCCGAGGAAACCCACGCACAAGGTGTTTGTCCATCACAAAGTTCATTTGACGGGGGCTGGGATCGAACCCGGGACCCCAAGTACCGGAGGTGAACGCTCTACCACTGAGCCACCGCAGCTCTTAAGAGATTAAGAGTCACAAACATAGTCACTTTCAATTTTGTAATATATATAGGTCTATATATTGCATCACTGACTAATAACTAAAATCCTTGGATTGTATATATAAAAGTCGCCCCCTGCCCGTAAAAAGCTTCATTCGAACTCGGAATCGAACAATTGCATCTGTAAAACAGTGCTGATTTGATTTTAACGTTCCTTTCAGCAGCAAGGCTGTATGAGACGTGGACCTACAGATTAACGTGGAATCCGAACCACATAAGCTCCGGCCGGGAATCGAAAAAATGAAATGAAATCTTTGAGTTTTATGTCCTACGGTTATGATGGTTAGGCTAATGGAGACGGTGATAAGTAATGAATTAAATAGTGGAATGAAGAAAGTGGGAGGAAACGGGAGAACCCCGAGAAAACCCACGCACACGGTGTTTGTCCACCACAAGGTTCACTTGGCGGGGCTGGGATCGAACCCGGGACCCCAAGCACCAGAGGTGAACCTTCTACCACTGAGCCACCGCGGCCCCCGGCCGGGAATCGAACCCGGGTGTCCCACGCCAAAGGCGTGTTCACTAACCACTTAGCCACGAGGGAGCTCATCTATAAGGCAGTGTAAGCAAACAAAAAAACGCACACTGGATGTTTGCGCAACTGAGGATCAAAACATTCTCAATGGAGTATGAGAAATAGTTAACGCCAATCAAAGTGTGCTTTTGCTTATTTATTACTTCGTTAATACTTAATTCCTTCTAGAAATAGTGAAACTATACTATGAAGAAACACTAATAAACTAATAACAATTACGTTGTATTTATTACCACACCACGACCATTTTTACCACCCATAGAATTTGAACCTAGTACTATACTGCATTAGTCACGCCGTAACGAAAGATGAACATCTGGCACTCGTAGCTGTTGAAGCTACCTGTATATCACGCGGCCTGCGTTGGTACTCCTCAACATAAATACCTCACAGCCCAAAGCCAGGAAACATCACAGACAGAAGACAGGGGCACAAGCAGTGCCTGACACTTCACGAACTCTAAACCCGCCAAGACTCAACTCAACATGACCTTCAATTACGTTCTAGAAACCAAACCAATGCTAAGGCACAAACTTACCAACTTCCTATATGAAAACACAAGAAAAAAAATCTAACTTTTTTGGTTCCAAAGTGATGACATAACAATAATACTAAAAAGGTTTTAATTTTCAGTAACCCAAACATTAATTAACTAGGGAACATAACAAAGCAAAAATAAATAAAAATAAAAATAAATTAAATTAAAAAATAAAAATCTGACAAGTAAACTCTCCCTGACTACTTTTTTTTTTTTTAATTTCAGTGAGGCTGTAAAATATGTTAGTATCTTCGTAAAATATATATATTTCAATGTAAACAAGTTCTTTAAACAAAAGAAAGCTTTGTAGTAGAGCGCTTACCTCTGACGCGTTAGGTCCCTGGTTCGATTCCTGCTCCCGACAAATAGCCTTTTGGTGAACACTGTAGGTGTGGTTATTCTTAAGACTTTCCAGTTTCCTTACATTTTCTTGATTCCACCATTATCATGTATCTCATTGTCACCTTCTCTGTTACATTGATGTACAATCATGGGGCGTTAAACTAAAAGCAAAAAAAAAAAAAAAAAAAATTTTGCAAATATCCTAGTAAAAATGAGTTTTCTAGACTACACAAGTGGCCCCGCGTAGGGTAGTCGCTAGCGCTCTCGCCTTCGGTGCGAACGGTTCCGGGTTCGATCCCGGGGGAGAACTCGGTCGAAAAAGTATCAAAAGATTTTAAGTCCAGCCATCCTGAATGAGGTTTCCTTGGGTTTTCCTCATTCACAGCAGGCAAATGCCGGAGTGGTACCTAACATATAGGTCCCAGGCCGTTTTCTTCCTTCCCCAATCCTTTCTTCCCTTCCTTTTCCCGGATAGTGTACTCGCCGAGGAAAGTCATCCCTCATATGGGGTAACAAGGCCATTGATGCCGAAAGCCCAGAAATCTAAATCCTAAATCTTCACTACACAAGGAAATTTCCGCGCTGAAAACGGTTTATTAGCAATTATGTTAAGCAGTCCTGTAGTAAATCTGCACCAAGTAATAAATCGTCACATATAAAATGGAATGAATAAACACATAACATTCATTTTGCTACCTTGAAACATAATATGTTTCAAAACATTAATATTCAAAGTTTTTTCAAAATTCAGATTCACCCATTCCATTCTCCTCAATCATTTACGAGTTACAATAGTAAGAATTGTAGTCATAAACTACATTACTTACTTAGTACTATATTAAAGCAAGTTACACTAAAAGAATATATAATTAATGGGAATATTTAACTAAAGTAATAGTTAACTATTGTACTTACCCAGGCTTCCCAGGTTTCCTTCCTCTCTTCTGTTCCGTTTGTAAACAACCTCGTTTCGCAAGCAAAAGACGGTAGTTCAATGACGTCAGCCATGGCGAAAGAAAGAGTGTCTATAGGCGGTCTGGATCTTACACACAGATGGACGTATATAACGTATAGCTGAAGTATTTAACATACGTATACGTATGTAAAATACAGAAGATTGTTAGATATCAGACATCCTGCAGAGACATGATGTAATATCTAAGCGGGTAAAAGGCAGTACCTATGTAGTATATGGATAAAGTACGCTCCGTACAGATTTCCTTAGTAAACATAACGAATCCTTGTATTTGTACAATATACCGCTGTCCGGATAATGGATTTTTCTCAGTGTATGACATTAGAAGGTGAAATCCCCCCAGTCTGACAACTACTTTAGCTAAATCACTATCTTGTTGAGCAGATGTTTTATTTCCACAGCCTTCCAATACAGAAGCTGTTCAAAAGTAGCGATACAAGAATCCTATCCCGCCTTCTTGCTTCCGTCACAAGTAAATGGAAAGGAAGTGTAAATTGTACAGAAATTTGATGATTTCCAGTTGAGAAAAGGAACTGCAGTTATGCTGCTCATTTCAAACTGCCGGTGGTCATAGTGATAGTGTGCATGAAACCATTCCACCCTGGCTTAGATGAATCTTTTATGAGATGCATGAGAAGTCAAACTTCTGTGAAAATTAGCATATCGGAGATTTTGTACTATCATATTTTCTTCCGGTATCAAATTCTTTATTTCAATATTTAAAAGTTCATTGTTTGTTGGTTTGTTATAAAATTTAATATCCCTTCCAGCAAGAGCGGATACCATAACTGCCGAAGGCAGTGCAGCATGTTCTATACGAAAATCTTGTCTATTTATTTTAGGTGTGCATATTTTAATCCCACCCATACTGTGGAAAGTACCCGTGGCCATCTAATGTTCTCGCTGCATTATCAAAAACAAACTGAATCAAATTTTGAGAATGATGGTTTGGATTGGAATAATAGAAGACATTCTAGAATATTCATATCTTCTAGATAGCTGGCTGATATTCCAAAACTATGCAAGTATATCTATCTATATATTGACGAAATCCATAGTATCGCAAACAGTAAACTCCAATTGCTTGATGGGGCCGCGGTGGCTCAGTGGTAGAGCGTTCACCTCTGGTGCTTGGGGTCCCGGGTTCGATCCCAGCCCTCGCCAAGTGAACTTTGTGGTGGACAAACACCGTGTGCGTGGGTTTTCTTGGGGTTCTCCCATTTCCTCCCACTTTCTTCATTCCACCATTTCATTCGTTTCTCATAATCACCGTCTCCTTTAGCCTAACCGGCATAACCGTGGGACGTAAAACTCACAGATTTCATTTTTCCAATTGCTTGATGGATTGGTGATATAAACGTACGAGTCCGACATATTGAAATAATTGAATGGCAGATTATGATATACATCCGAGATAACATATTTGAATCACCTTTCTTACTTCTAGTTACATTTTCAACAAAAAATTTTAATAATTGTGGATCCTCGGGAGTAACTTTTCCAATGAAGGAATTGCTTCTTTCTAGGTAGACGCGATATGAATGCATTGTTGATGCTTCTATTTTTAGACATGGTCTGCTTTTCTTTTCTTGTTTGCTTCATTCTTTGAGATAAGAAGGCAGGGGTTTGCTGTTTACTTTCATACCACTATGAACCACATTAGCTTAAAATTTATGTATGTTTAGAATATAATAATATATAGACTACCAGCTGTTATGCCAATGATGTTAAGAGTGAGTCTACTGAATACATATATATTCAGTACTTTATTTTCTACTAAAAAAAAGGAGATTTAAAGGAACACAGTATGGACAATTGGGTGACAAGAAAGCAGCTCTGTCCACCTATATTTTTCAAAAACGTCGAATTTCTCGACTAATTGTATTCCGATTTTGATGATTCTTTTTTTAAAACAAAGCTAATTAAATGTTCAATTTAAACTATTCCGAGCATTGTTTGCGAATTCCTAACGGTTTTGGAGATTTTCTACAACAAATTCAAGAACAGGATTTTTAAACTGTATCACTTTATACTTTAATGGAAAATGGTGGCTTTCTATCAAACTTTACGAGAAAGAAGTATTAAGAAAAGTTATAGATTAGAGCTTCTAGAACAAAAGTGCTTTTACAGAATTGGAATATCTTAAATAGTCTCAGAGTTACAAGCTAAAATCGGTAGCCATGCGCATTCCGGACGGCCGCCATCTTTGGCCGCCATTTTGAGGATGAAGCGCACACGGGATTTTAGGGGACTTTTGATATTTCATTTAAGATCACATGAAAAACAAATCCTGAAATTTTCAGCTTTTTCTAAATTATTTCAGCTCGCGGTCCTTTATTTACTGGGCTATGTAAGCATATTATACACGAACAAGAGTTTTCGGTAAAATCGCCGATTTCGAGGCTTTGTAAAAACGATTCTACTAAGGGTAGAAACATGAAATTTAGAATATAAGGAGATATTGCACAGATGTACTCATATTCAAAATTTCACATTCCTATCTTAAACCATATTCGAGTACTGGACCCCCAAAATATGCAGTTTTCAGGCTCACATAAAGGTACCCAGTAGTAGTCCCCCGCGTTGGCCCGAATGACTCATCCTCACTCTCTTTTATGACCGGGGTGAAAGGTCAATGACCTGGCCCGGGGTCAATGACCTAGGGGTACCTAGGACCACCCCCTCTAAATTTTGGCAGGGGTACAATGGCCCACCCCCTAAATTTTGGCAGGGGTACATAGGACCACCCCCCTTAAATTTTGGAAATTGCCAAATCTAAAAATTTGGTATGGTAGGGTAGGACCATAGTATGTACCTCTATCAGTATTGGGGGTCTATGTCGTTCCCTTTCATGGGTAAAAAATTGCCAAAAATTCAAATTTCGGGGGTTTTTGACCTAATTTATCCCCTTTGATGAGGTATTATTACCCTATATGGTTATATGGGCGTATACAGGGGTTCATTACCTATCATAAGACATGGGTATATTAATGCACCCCTTGAAAAATTTGGGAGGGGTACCTTGGCCCACCCCTTAAATTTTGGAAATTGCCCAATTTAAACATTGGGTATTATAGTATAGGACCCTAATATGTATTAGGTTAAATTTGGGTGGTCCACCTCGTTCCCTTCTAGGGGTACAAAATTGCCAAAATATAAACGTAAGCAATACGTAGTACCACGTGTTTGGTTTTTGGTCGATTTTATCCCCTTTGATGAGGTGTTATTATCCTATATAGTTATATGGTTATGTATAGGGGTCCATTACCTTTCATAAGATATGGGTATATTTGTGCACTCCTTTAAAAATTTGGGAGGGGTACTTTTGCCCACCCCTTAAATTTTGGAAATTGCTCATTTTACATATTTGGTATTATACTACAGGACCCTAATATGTATTATGATACATTTGGATGGTCCACTTCGTTCCCTTCTAGGGGTATCAAATTACCAAAATATAAAACGTAAGCAATACGTAGTACCACGTGTTTGGTTTCGACATAAGTTATCCCCTTGGATGAGGTCCTATTACCTTATATGGTTATATGGTCATGTATAGTGGTCCATTATCTATCATAAGACATGGGTACATTTGTGCACCCCTTTAAATTTTTGGGAAGGGTACCTTGGCCCACCCCTTAAATTTTGGAAATTGCCCAATTTAAACATTAGGTATTATACTACAGGACCCTAATATGTATCATGATAAATTTGGGTGGTCCACCTCGTTCCCTTCTAGGGGTACAAAATTGCCAAAAATATAAACGTAAGCAATACGTAGTACCACGTGTTTGGTTTTTGGTCGATTTTATCGCCTTTGATGAGGTGTTATTATCCTATATAGTTATATGGTCATGTATAGGGGTCCATTACCTTTCATAAGATATGGGTATATTTGTGCACTCCTTTAAAAATTTGGGAGGGGTACCTTGGCCCACCCCTTAAATTTTGGAAATTGCCCAATTTAAACATTTGGTATTATAGTACCGGACCCTAACATGTATTATGATAAATTTGGGTGGTCCACCTCGTTCCCTTTTAGGGGTACAAAATTGCCAAAATATAAACGTAAGCAATACGTTGTACCACGTGTTTGGTTTTGACCTAAGTTATCCCCTTGGATGAGATCCTATTACCTTATATGGTTATATGTATAGGGGTCTATTCCCTATCATAAGACATAGGTACATTTGTGCACTCCTTTAAAAATTTGGGAGGGGTACCTTGGCCCACCCCTTCAATTTGGAAATTGCTCATTTTATATATTTGGTATTATAGTACTGGACCCTAATATGTATCATGATAAATTTGGGTGGTCCACCTCGTTCCCTTTTAGGGGTACAAAATTGTCAAATTTTAGTACAACCACGTGTTTGTTTTGGCTCAATTTATCCCCTTGGATGAGGTCCTATTACCTTATATGATTATATGGTTATGTATATTGGTCCATTCCCTATTATAAGACATGGGTATATTGATGCATCCCGGGAGGGGTACTTTGGCCCACCTCTTTATTTTGGAAATTGCCCAATTTAAACATTTGGTATAATAGTATAAGACCCTAATATATATTATGATAAATTTGGGTGGTCCATCTCGTTCCCTTTCATGGGTACGAAATTGCCAAATTTTAGTACAACCACGTGTTTCGTTTTCACCTAATTTATTCCCTTGGATGAGGTCCTATTACCTAATATGATTATATGGTCATGTATAGGGGTCCATTTTCTATCATAAGACATAGGTACATTGATGCACCCCGGGAGGGGTACCATAGCCAATCCCTTAAATTTTGGAATTTTTTTAATTTAAGCATTCGCTATCATAGTACATGACCTCAATATGTATCATGATAAATTTGGGTGGTCCACCTTGTTCCCTTTCATGAGTAAAAAAATGCCAAAATATAAACATAAGCAATATGTTGTATCACGTGTTTGGTTTTTGGCCCAATTTATCCCGTTTGATGCGGTTCTATTACCGTATATGGTCATATGGTCATGTATATAGGTTCATTTCCTATCATAAGACATGAGTACATTGATGCACCCTTTAAAAATTTGGGAGGGGTATCTTGACTCATCCACTCAGTTTTAGAAATTGTTTTAATATAAGCATTTGGTATCTTCGTACAGGTCTTCAATATGTACCACTATAAATTTGGATGGTCCACATCGTTCCCTTTCATGGGTAAAGAACTACCAAAAATCAAATTTCGGAGGTTATTGACCCCTATTTAGCACGTTATATGGTTTATTACCTTTATATGTTTATGTTCTCTTTTAAATTTGGGAACTATAAAATAACATAATTTGGTAAACGTTTTCTAGGACCCATTGGTGTTCCTCTTATAGCCAAATATTCAAAATTTAAAGGTTATTGAACGGCTTTATTATTGAATAACTACAGGATTTATTACTTTTTCATAAGACACAGGTGTATTTGTGTACCAATCTTAAATTTCGGGAGGGGTGCATTTCTTATTGTCATATCAATAATTGGTAATTGTTCTTAAAATTGGATAGTATTTCATTCATTGGGTAAATCATTATGATCACGTGATCAGTTATTGACCTATGATGGGATTAGGAGTCCAGGACATTGGTACATTTAAACTTTGTAGGATAATTTGAGAATGCGTCATTGGTATTGATTATTACAGCCAAATATAAACGTAAGCAATACGATGTACCACGTGATTGACCTTGATGAGGTAGTGTACAGGGATACATAGCTAACCTTATTGAATCTTATGACTCATAGTCTTAAGGGAATACATGCTACAACACTGACAAAGTTATTGTTGATGTAATTTGATTGGTTGATCACTATCTTTCGTGCAATCTGATTGGCTGATCACTATCTTTCGTGCAATCTGATTGGTTGCTGATTTTCAAATCTTTGCTGCATTCAGTTTTAAGTTTTGTTTAACATTTAAAAATCTTGGTTTCGTTCAACATTTTGCACTCACTGATAAATATGATCAAAACCGTTTATTTGTTAATCGAATAGTTAAAAACCGGATAAAGTTTGACGGTTAACCGTGAAACGTAAAATTTTTAGTTTGACATTTTTTTGTTTGAAACTTTTTGTTTGAAAATTCTTGCTTTCAAATTTTTGTTTGAATTTTTTGTTTCAAAATTTTGTTTGACATTTTTTTTGACAACTTTTGTTTCAAAATTTTTTTGTTTAAAAATTTTTCGTTTGAAATTTTTGTTTGAAATTTTTCGTTTCCAAATTTTTTCGTTTAAAATTTTTTGTTTAAAATTTTTTGTTTCAAAATTTTTTCGTTTGAAATTTTTTGTTTCAAAGATTTTTGTTCTAAATTTTTGTTTCAAAGTTTGGTTTGACATTTTTAAAAGTTTTGCACTCATTAGTAAAGAACCGGAACTGTTTAGAGCAAAAACCTTTTGACAACATTGTGGTGCAATAGTACACGTCAGAACCTGGGGTTGTACTTGAAATGAAAAAACACAATTCATTGAAATGGATCGTTTTATTACACTCCACATACATCCATACCAGATAGTGGTTCTGGATATTGTCGATACAATGTATTTTGAACTTCTTGCACTAGTTTGTCTTTAGCATATAATTTTAATTCCAATTGAAGTCTTTTAAGATCTAATGCAATATCAATTGGTGGAAACTCAATGTCCATTTGATCACAAATAAACTGTTTATCAATACAAGTATGCACCCACGAACGATGTTGACAACCATCACAATATCTAGATACATGTTGTACAATATGCATAACACATTTTTCAAAATAGTACTTTTTCAGGAATATACTAGTTTTGTTGCACACTTCCACTGCATGTTTCACACACTGAAATACGCTGATGAATTTGTTCCATTCAGTTTGTGTTAGATACACCATATTGCGAGGGACATGGAATGTACTCTTTTTACGTAACAGCACCATCTTCTCTTCGAGGACTGTACGCAGCACCACTTCATGATTTGAGCCTAATGATTTGACTATGGTCACATTTAGCTCATCATGAAAATAATCGTTCATTTGGTCGATTCGTGAACATAATATTTGCCATTCTTCACAGGTCAGTTGTACACCAAATTGTTCTGCTTTGCCCAATCGAATCACAGGTTCAAATGTTCTAGCACTGATACCAATCATCACATGTTTTGTTTGAAATATATTTATTGGATAATAGCTTGCGAAGATGAACTCTTTATCGTTAGAAGTACACATCTTTCCTCCTGAAAAGCACTTGCTCAAATGATTTCATGAGCTGACACTGTATTTGCTGGTTTATAGTTATTGCTGACGTCATTGGTAAGGAATGTGCTGACGTTTGAATTCATGGTTTCATCACAGTTGCTGACGTCATGCTGACCAACCAAATTCATACAACTATGTCTGACGTTTGAATTCATGATTTTGCTGACGAATCCGGCTGTGTACTAAATTCAAGTTGATGACTTCGACCCAAGAATCCTTTGTAACATAAAGATACAGATCCAGTATTTAAGAAACGCAGCAGTTTTTCTTGTTTTGATGCTTCCATGGGTAAATATCTTGCTGGTAAAATTATATTCTTATCATTTTCAAGCTTCACTACGATTCTTAATCCAAACTTTGTAGGGATCATTTGGCTAGCTAAGATTCTATAAGGTACATTCTGTTGTAAATTAGTAATCTTGGTAAATGATTTCATCACATCACGTGTGTTTAGAAACTGCAGACAAGTAGCCATGATGACGTTATCATGAATACTAACTCCAACGATACTTATATATGATGCAAAACTGATGACGTTGCATTATCATGTTCTGACGTGTACCACAACGTTGCCAGATGTTTTTGTTCTAAACAGTTCCGGCTAGTGCATACCTGTATTGATAAACAGTTTATTTGTGATCAAATGGACATTGAGTTTCCACCAATTGATATTGCATTAGACCTTAAAAGACTTCAATTGGAATTAAAATTATATGCTAAAGACAAACTAGTGCAAGAAGTTCAAAATACATTGTATCGACAATATCCAGAACCACTATCTGGTATGGATGTATGTGGAGTGTAATAAAATGATCCATTTCAATGAATTGTGTTTTTTCATTTCAAGTACAACCCCAGGTTCTGACGTGTACTATTGCACCACAATGTTGTCAAAAGGTTTTTGCTCTAAACAGTTCCGGTTCTTTACTAATGAGTGCACAAACTTTTAAAAATGTCAAACCAAACTTTGAAACAAAAATTTAGAACAAAAATCTTTGAAACAAAAAATTTCAAACGAAAAAATTTTGAAACAAAAAATTTTAAACAAAAAATTTTAAACGAAAAAATTTGGAAACGGAAAATTTCAAACAAAAATTTCAAACGAAAAATTTTTAAACAAAAAAATTTTGAAACAAAAGTTGTCAAAAAAAATGTCAAACAAAATTTTGAAACAAAAAAATGTCAAACTAAAAATTTTACGTTTCACGGTTAACCGTCAAACTTTATCCGGTTTTTAACTATTCGATTAACAAATAAACGGTTTTGATCATATTTATCAGTGAGTGCAAAATGTTGAACGAAACCAAGATTTTTAAATGTTAAACAAAACTTAAAACTGAATGCAGCAAAGATTTGAAAATCAGCAACCAATCAGATTGCACGAAAGATAGTGATCAGCCAATCAGATTGCACGAAAGATAGTGATCAACCAATCAAATTACATCAACAATAACTTTGTCAGTGTTGTAGCATGTATTCCCTTAAGACTATGAGTCATAAGATTCAATAAGGTTAGCTATGTATCCCTGTACACTACCTCATCAAGGTCAATCACGTGGTACATCGTATTGCTTACGTTTATATTTGGCTGTAATAATCAATACCAATGACGCATTCTCAAATTATCCTACAAAGTTTAAATGTACCAATGTCCTGGACTCCTAATCCCATCATAGGTCAATAACTGATCACGTGATCATAATGATTTACCCAATGAATGAAATACTATCCAATTTTAAGAACAATTACCAATTATTGATATGACAATAAGAAATGCACCCCTCCCGAAATTTAAGATTGGTACACAAATACACCTGTGTCTTATGAAAAAGTAATAAATCCTGTAGTTATTCAATAATAAAGCCGTTCAATAACCTTTAAATTTTGAATATTTGGCTATAAGAGGAACACCAATGGGTCCTAGAAAACGTTTACCAAATTATGTTATTTTATAGTTCCCAAATTTAAAAGAGAACATAAACATATAAAGGTAATAAACCATATAACGTGCTAAATAGGGGTCAATAACCTCCGAAATTTGATTTTTGGTAGTTCTTTACCCATGAAAGGGAACGATGTGGACCATCCAAATTTATAGTGGTACATATTGAAGACCTGTACGAAGATACCAAATGCTTATATTAAAACAATTTCTAAAACTGAGTGGATGAGTCAAGATACCCCTCCCAAATTTTTAAAGGGTGCATCAATGTACTCATGTCTTATGATAGGAAATGAACCTATATACATGACCATATGACCATATACGGTAATAGAACCGCATCAAACGGGATAAATTGGGCCAAAAACCAAACACGTGATACAACATATTGCTTATGTTTATATTTTGGCATTTTTTTACTCATGAAAGGGAACAAGGTGGACCACCCAAATTTATCATGATACATATTGAGGTCATGTACTATGATAGCGAATGCTTAAATTAAAAAAATTCCAAAATTTAAGGGATTGGCTATGGTACCCCTCCCGGGGTGCATCAATGTACCTATGTCTTATGATAGAAAATGGACCCCTATACATGACCATATAATCATATTAGGTAATAGGACCTCATCCAAGGGAATAAATTAGGTGAAAACGAAACACGTGGTTGTACTAAAATTTGGCAATTTCGTACCCATGAAAGGGAACGAGATGGACCACCCAAATTTATCATAATATATATTAGGGTCTTATACTATTATACCAAATGTTTAAATTGGGCAATTTCCAAAATAAAGAGGTGGGCCAAAGTACCCCTCCCGGGGTGCATCAATATACCCATGTCTTATAATAGGGAATGGACCAATATACATAACCATATAATCATATAAGGTAATAGGACCTCATCCAAGGGGATAAATTGAGCCAAAACAAACACGTGGTTGTACTAAAATTTGACAATTTTGTACCCCTAAAAGGGAACGAGGTGGACCACCCAAATTTATCATGATACATATTAGGGTCCAGTACTATAATACCAAATATATAAAATGAGCAATTTCCAAATTGAAGGGGTGGGCCAAGGTACCCCTCCCAAATTTTTAAAGGAGTGCACAAATGTACCTATGTCTTATGATAGGGAATAGACCCCTATACATATAACCATATAAGGTAATAGGATCTCATCCAAGGGGATAACTTAGGTCAAAACCAAACACGTGGTACAACGTATTGCTTACGTTTATATTTTGGCAATTTTGTACCCCTAAAAGGGAACGAGGTGGACCACCCAAATTTATCATAATACATGTTAGGGTCCGGTACTATAATACCAAATGTTTAAATTGGGCAATTTCCAAAATTTAAGGGGTTGGCCAAGGTACCCCTCCCAAATTTTTAAAGGAGTGCACAAATATACCCATATCTTATGAAAGGTAATGGACCCCTATACATGACCATATAACTATATAGGATAATAACACCTCATCAAAGGCGATAAAATCGACCAAAAACCAAACACGTGGTACTACGTATTGCTTACGTTTATATTTTTGGCAATTTTGTACCCCTAGAAGGGAACGAGGTGGACCACCCAAATTTATCATGATACATATTAGGGTCCTGTAGTATAATACCTAATGTTTAAATTGGGCAATTTCCAAAATTTAAGGGGTGGGCCAAGGTACCCTTCCCAAAAATTTAAAGGGGTGCACAAATGTACCCATGTCTTATGATAGATAATGGACCACTATACATGACCATATAACCATATAAGGTAATAGGACCTCATCCAAGGGGATAACTTATGTCGAAACCAAACACGTGGTACTACGTATTGCTTACGTTTTATATTTTGGTAATTTGATACCCCTAGAAGGGAACGAAGTGGACCATCCAAATGTATCATAATACATATTAGGGTCCTGTAGTATAATACCAAATATGTAAAATGAGCAATTTCCAAAATTTAAGGGGTGGGCAAAAGTACCCCTCCCAAATTTTTAAAGGAGTGCACAAATATACCCATATCTTATGAAAGGTAATGGACCCCTATACATAACCATATAACTATATAGGATAATAACACCTCATCAAAGGGGATAAAATCGACCAAAAACCAAACACGTGGTACTACGTATTGCTTACGTTTATATTTTGGCAATTTTGTACCCCTAGAAGGGAACGAGGTGGACCACCCAAATTTAACCTAATACATATTAGGGTCCTATACTATAATACCCAATGTTTAAATTGGGCAATTTCCAAAATTTAAGGGGTGGGCCAAGGTACCCCTCCCAAATTTTTCAAGGGGTGCATTAATATACCCATGTCTTATGATAGGTAATGAACCCCTGTATACGCCCATATAACCATATAGGGTAATAATACCTCATCAAAGGGGATAAATTAGGTCAAAAACCCCCGAAATTTGAATTTTTGGCAATTTTTTACCCATGAAAGGGAACGACATAGACCCCCAATACGGATAGAGGTACATACTATGGTCCTACCCTACCATACCAAATTTTTAGATTTGGCAATTTCCAAAATTTAAGGGGGGTGGTCCTATGTACCCCTGCCAAAATTTAGGGGGTGGGCCATTGTACCCCTGCCAAAATTTAGAGGGGGTGGTCCTAGGTACCCCTAGGTCATTGACCCCGGGCCAGGTCATTGACCTTTCACCCTGGTCATAAAAGAGAGTGAGGATGAGTCATTCGGGCCAACGCGGGGGACTACTACTTACCCTATAACACCATGAGTATGGAAAAAGTCCAAAATCTGAGGAATGTCCTATGGGATCTTTTTTATGGGCAAAAAACTGTCCTTAGCCAGGAAAAAAATCGTTTCACTCATTCACTCATCAAATTGATTAGGTACTTCCCAATGAGATAGAAACCTGAAACTTTGCATAAAGGTACCCTATAACACCATGAGTATGGAAAAAATCCGAAATCTGAGGAATGTGCTATGGGAAAGTTTTTATAGGCAAAAAACTGTCCTTAGCCAGGAAAAAAATCGTTTCACTCACTCACTCATCAAATTGATTAGGTACTTCCCAATGAGATAGAAACCTGAAACTTTGCATAGAGGTACCCTATAACGACCTAAATATGGAAAAAGTCCGAAATCTGAGGAATGCGCTATGGGATTTTTTTATAGGCAAAAAACTGTCCTTAGCCAGGAAAACAATCGTTTCACTCATTCACTCATCAAATTGATTAGGTACTTCCCAATGAGATAGAAACCTGAAACTTTGCATAAAGGTACCCTATAACACCATGAGTATGGAAAAAATCCGAAATCTGAGGAATGTGCTATGGGAAAGTTTTTATAGGCAAAAAACTGTCCTTAGCCAGGAAAAAAATCGTTTCACTCACTCACTCATCAAATCATTAGGTACTTCTCAATGAGATAGAAACCTGAAACTTTTCATAAAAGTACCCTATAACAACCTGAGTATGGAAAAATTCCAAAATCTGAGGAATGTGCTATGGGAATTTTTTTATGGGCAAAAAACTGTTTTTAGCCAGGAAAAAAATCGTTTCACTCACTGACTCATCAAATTGATTAGGTACTTCCTAATGAGATAGAAACCTGAAACTTTGCATAAAGGTACCCTATAACGACCTAAGTATGAAAAAAATCCGAAATCTGAGGAATGTGCTATGGGAAATTTTTTATAGGCAAAAAACTGTCCTTAGCCAGGAAAAAAATCGTTTCACTCACTCACTCATCAAATTGATTAGGTACTTCTCAATGAGATAGAAACCTGAAACTTTGCATAAAAGTACCCTATAACGACCTGAGTATGGAAAAAGTCCGAAATCTGAGGAATGTGCTATGGGAAATTTTTTATAGGCAAAAAACTGTCCTTAGCCAGGAAAAAAATCATTTCACTCACTAACTCATCAAATTGATTAGGTGCTTCCCAATGAGATAGAAACTTGAAACTCTGCATAAAGGTACCTTATAGTTACCTGAGTACGAAAAAGGTCCGAAATCTGAGGAATGTGCTATAGGAAATTTTTATAGCCAAAAAACTGTCCTTAGCCAGGAAGAAAATCGTTTCACTCACTTACTCATCAAATTGATTAGGTGCTTCCCAATGAGATAGAAACTTGAGATTTTGCATAAAGGTACCCTACAATAACTTGAGTATGGAAAAAGTCCGAAATATGAGAAATGTGCTATGGGAAATCTTTTATGAGCATAAAACTGTCCTTAGCCATGAAAAAAAAATCGTTTTACTCACTCACTCATAAATTGATTAGGTACTTTTTAATGAGACAGAGACGTGAAACTCTGCACAAAGGTACCTAATAATTACTTGAGTATGAAAAAAGTCCGAAATTTGAGGAATGTTCTACGGGAAAGTTTTTATAGGTAAAAAAAAAAAAACTGTCCTTAGCCAAGCAAGAAATCGATTCACTCACTCACTTATCAAGTTAATTAGGTACTTCCCAATGGGATAGAGACGTGAAACTCTGCATAAAGGTACATTATAATGACTTGAATATGGAAAAAGTCCGAAATGTGAGGAATGTGCTATGGGAGTTATTTATGGGCGAAAAACTGACCTTAGTCAAACACAAATCGCTTCATTCTCTCCCTCATCAAATTGATTAGATACTTCCCAATGAGATAGAAACGTGAAACTTTGTATAGCGTTACCCTATAATGACTTGAGCATAGAAAAATTCCGAAATGTGTGGCATGTGTTATAAGAATTTTTTTATTGGCGAAAAACTGTTCTTAGCCAAGTAGAAATCGTTTCATTCTCTCAATCATCAAATTGATTAGATAATTCCCAATGAGGTATAGACGTGAAACGTTGCATAGAAGCATCCTATAATGACTAGAGTACAGAAAAAGTCCGAAATGTGATTAATGTGCTATGGGATTTTTTATGGGCGAGAAACTGTCCTTAGCCAAACATACATATGTTCGTCTTCTCACTCATCAAACTGATTAGGTACTTTCCAATGAGATAGAGACGTGAAACTCTGCATAAAGGTACTGTACCTTATAATGGCTTAAGTGTAAAAAAATTCCGAAATGTGAGGAATATGCTATTGGAAATTTTTCATGGGCGAAAAACTGTCCTTAGCAAAGCACGGTTCATTCAGTCACTCATCACATTGATTTGTTAGTTTCCAATGATAATGACGTGAAGCTGTGCATAGAGGTCCCTTATAATGACTTGAGTGTGAAAAAAGTCGTAAATGTGAGGAATGTGTAATGGGAATTTTTTATGGGTGAAAAACTATTTTTAGCCAAGCAGATATCGGTTCGTTCATTCACTCGCCCCATTGATTAAGTACTTGTTTATGAAATATTGACGTAAAAGTCTGTATATTGGTACCTTATAATGACTTGAGTATGGAAAAGGTTTGAAATTTAAGTAATGTACTAAAGGAAATTTTTATGGGTGAAAACTGTCCGTATCCAAGCAGAAATCGATTTACTCAATGATTGACTCATTCATAGCATTAATTAGGTACTTCTGAATGAGATAGAAGGATGAATCTCTGCATAAAGGTACCTTATAATGATTTGAGTATGTAAAATGTCCGAAATTTAAGGAAATGCTATGTAAAAATTTTATGGGTGAAAACTGTCTCTTAGTCAAGCAGAAATCGGTTCACTCACTCGCTCATCATATTGATTTTGTATTTCCAATGTGATAAGTCGTGAAACTCTGCAAAAAGGTATCTTATAATGACCTGAGTATGGAAAAAGTCTGAAATGTGACGAATGTGCTATGGGATTTTTTTTATAGACGAAAAATTGTCCGTAGCTTCCCAATGAGATGAAGAAGTGAATGTCTACACGAAGGTAGCTTATAATGGCTTGAATATGAAAAATATCCGAAATTTAAGGAATGTGCTATGGAATTTTCTATGGGTGAAAAATTTTGCCTTTCTCAAACAGAGATAGGTTCATTTACTCACTCATCATTGATTAGGTGCTTCTAAGTGAGATAGAGATTTGAAACTCTGCATAATGGTACCTATCTTATGTAATGACCTGTGTAAATAAAGGTTCCAAATTTAAGGAATGTACTATGGGAATTTTTATGGGCGAAAAACTGTCCATAGCCATTAGTACTTCTTAATGAGATAAAGATGCGAAACTCTCCATAAAGGTACACTATAACGGCTTGAAAATGAAATTTGAGGAATTTGCTACGGAAATTTTTTCATTAGCAAAAAAAAAAAAAAAAACTGTCCTTATGTACAATCAGAAATCGGGAATGATTCCGTTATTGAACACATCATGTGCATAGTGATAATGTTGTCAATCGTCTGAGTGGTCGAGTTGGTGCCCTCCTCGCTGGTGTATTGGCTATACTTAACATACGTTATCCATACCTCTTTCCCGCTTAGATGTTACACAATGTCGTTGCAGGATGTCTGATATCTAACAGTCATCCGTACATTACGTACGTCAGCTATAAGTTACATACGGCCATCTGTATGTGAGATCCTGACCGCCTACGCACAGTCTTTTCGTTCGTGTAAAAAGTACGTTTATTCGGAACACTTATACGGAAGGTACGCTCAAATATACTTTTCAGTTATACGTTCAGTGTACGTTAAGTCCAACAACTACAGGATTTAGACATGTAGCAAACGTTTTTACGTACGCCACATACAGTTTTTCTCAGTGTGTGAGTAAAATAAGTGAAAGCTAGTAATAAGTAGTTAAGCAAGTTAATGAGGCATGTTCTGTGAATCAGTTAACTTTTAAAACCGTGGGCTAAGACACGTACATACTGCCGTAAATTTCGTGGTTGGAAACCCAGACAAGGAAAGCCAATATTTTGTCTTTTTTCGGTGAATATTTTTCCTTTATTGCAGTCATTCCTATTAAATAGATATTGAAATTAATTTGATAAGTAAGATAATGTAGAGGTGAGAATGTTTAAAATTAATGAAGTTTTCGAAGAAATGAGAAATCCAATTGTTCGAATTTATGTTAGACCAGCAACAAAATGTAACCGATTTCGTAAATATATTGGTACCAGAGTTATAGTTACCACAGTTGTTATGTAAAAATGTTCTTGATACTTCGTGTCTCTATCTGTGAACAGTGTGAGAATCTCTTACGTATCAGACTTTTCATCAACAGTGAATTTCGTGCCTTTTGCTCTTCATATTTTCTGAATTTGCCCTTCGGGGGTTCGCCCCCACACCCTCGCCTTTGCTCGTCCTACTTCCTCACACCTCTTAGCTTACAATTCCCGAATTTCAAGTTTCTTTTCCTATTTCAACTATATAAAAGATAAGATTTTGTATTCCAGGAAAACGCCTATTTAAATAACATGGTGATTTCTTCATCTTCCTTTAGACTCCTTAAAAATTAAAAATATTTAATTTTAGCAATTTTCCTGTTTGTTAGTCCCGGTAGGATACAATCGTGCCAAATTTCATCATTCTAACCCTGGCGGAAGTGCCTAAACATTTCGGGGTTTAGAAGACGTCCAATATAAATAACATGGAAAAGGTTTGTCTGTTCCCCATAAAACCACTCTAAATTTGGATATTTTCTGTTTACTGACTTACTTAGGTAATACTAACGAAAACGTTGAAGCATACCGAATTTCAAGTTTGTATTCCAATTTCAAGTACCTAAAATATGAGATTATTTGTCACAAAAAGGCCTATTTAAATAGCATGGGGAATTTCTTCATCTCTCCTTTAGACTCCCTTAAAATTAAAAATATTCACTTTTGGCAATTTTTCTTTCGGTTAGTTCCGAAAAACTACAATCACGTCAAATTTAGTCATTGTAGTCCTACAAGAAGTGCCGTATAATTTTGGAGTGTAAAAGGTGTCCCATATAAATACGTACCATGGGAAAGATTTTACAGTTCCCCAGAAAACCACTCTAAAGTTGAAATTGTTTATTTTTACTGATTTACTTAGATAATACTAATGAAAACGTACAAGCATACCGAATTTCAATTTTTTATTCCAATTCCAAGTTCCTAAAACATGAGATTATATGTAAAAAAAAAAAAAAAAAAAAAAAAAGACCCATTTAAATAACATGGGAAAATTCTTCATCCCCCTTCACCATTTCAACTTTCCACGTCAACCGGAAGATCCCCTTTAATTTATGCCAGTTCATGTAGCTTTATATACAGTTAGGATATGTTGGTAGCAAATATTATTAAGTTTACAAGCTATTTGAAAGGTGTATATCATTGGAAGAAAAACCCGAGGCAGTGTGAAACTGCGCAACATGCGCGTCATGTAATGAACTCCGTAATTTCGCAATGTGAAAACGTAGAGAACAACTAGGTATATTGAAACACCAGCTATGTCTAGTGATGTAGCAGCGAGGATTCAGCATCAAGGGTTTTGGGCCCTGTTGATACTATTCGTATTTAGGCAATGAAAAATGAGATGTTAGCGATCGTGATTTTGTAGTTCGGGTAAATGAATTGGAATCTCGTTTGGACATAACGCTCTGACAAATATATGTGAGAATAAATCCTCCCCGCTGTTCTAGTGGCTAGCATGTGCGCCTTTCTTGTACTGGTCTTGGGTTCGATTCCCGGTGGGAGAGCCCTTGGGAACTAATGTTGTATGTGACACATTATGACTAATTTAAAAATGTACAATTTTAAATTTAAATCCAGCAATATGCCACAATTGAGAATTCCAATATACGATATTGACATGGTAAACTACAAAAAGAAGTGAAATATGAACAAAAACACCAGAGGTGCAAAAAGTGCAGCCAAATTCTTCAGCCTCAAAAAGTGTTGAGATGAGGATGGATGAGCCAAGTTCCTTGGCCACTGCATCTGAAAGGGACCTGGAACTTGGCGCGAGGTGTCAAGGAAAATGATGTTAAGGAACCTTAGCGATAGTGGTGGTGGGCATGGTGGGTTTGGGACCACCATCAATCTTAGGAATATCAACTTTGCTAATGAGCTAAAGCACATATACAGAATACTGCAGTAAGATTGGTGGTTCGAAACCCAGATAAGGAAAACTTATATTCCTCCACGAAGTGTCAAAGTAAATGATGTTAACAAACATTAGGAATGGTGCTTGTGAGCGTGGTGGATTTGGAGGTCACCACTAGCCTTAGGACTGAAATGTCCCGGCCGTGAAACTAGGAACAGACATCTTAATGTATTCGAATATGTTAGACACCTCGCGCCAAGTTCCAGGTCCCTTTCAGATGCAGTGGCCAAGGAACTTGGCTCATCCATCCTCATCTCAACACTTTTTGAGGCTGAAGAACTTGGCTGCACTTTTTGCACCTCTGGTGTTTTTGTTCATATTCTTAATTACTGAAGTTGTGTATCAATGACATACAATACTGTTTGTATTAATATTTCATTGCTTCGTGCAAAATCATGCTAACTTATGTAATGTCTAAATATTTATTGGGTTTGTGTTTATGTTTCTGACATATATACGGGTTTCCTTTTCAGCATGTATGGTAACTTAGGAATGTGTAAAGAATCTAGGACGTCTGTGTCTGTTATAGCCAAAGAAAATCTTGAAGTAGTAAAAATAGACACAGTAAAATTTTATGATTTGATTAAACACTACCGCCAAGTGTTAACTCGTTTGGAAGTTAAGTTAGCAGACAATTTGGTACGTATCAGCAACGTCTTTACATCTTTAGTTGCAAGCAAAATATGGTAGGTTATTTAACATTTTGTGGATGTGTAGCATGTCTAGGATATTATTCTTGTTGTCTAGCTGAGTTACTGGAGCGAATGTAGTGAGATTCTACTTTTTGACTTAATCAATAGTTGTGTGCTTATATGTCTGTTCAGCGATAGCACTTGTGAAACCTATAAGATTTTAAGGAAACTTAGCGTATTTATTACATGAACCTTGAAAAATAATCCTGTGTTTTAGGATTACAATCCATCAACAATAATGGGGTAAAACATGTCGCCAACAACATGTCTACCTCATGTTGCAAGTTTTCACATTTAACAACAAAATATTTTTCCTTTATAAAGTACCTAACGTTGCTTGATTTTCTTTGCGTATACTTTGTGACAGGTGCATTTCGCCAGCCCCCCCACCTTGGAGTTTCGAAACAAAACCTATGCCAATCGTTTGTGCTACGTTTGTGCCAGAATGTACCGCAAAAATTTTCGTTTGTACCACTTCCGGTACGAAGTTATAATAGTTTTAAAGTGGGGGGGCTGGGGAAACGGCAGCCCCTCCACCTTCGAATTTCGAAACGAAACCTATGGCAATCGTTTGTGCTACGTTTGTGCCGGAATGTACCGCAAAAATTTTCGGTTGTACCACTTCCGGTACGAAGTTATAAGGGTTTTAAAGTGGGGGGCTGGGGAAACGGCAGCCCCCCACCTAGGAATATCAAAACAAAACCTATGGCAATCGTTTGTGCTACGTTTGTGCCGGAATGTACCGCAAAAATTTTCGTTTGTACCACTTCCGGTACGAAGTTATAAGAGTTTTCAAGTGGGGGGGCTGGAGAAACGGCAGCCTCCAAACTTGGAATTTCGAAACAAAACCTATGGCAATCGTTTGTGCTACGTTCGTGCCGGAATGTACCGCAAAAATTTTCGTTTGTACCACTTCCGGTACGAAGTTGTAAGGGTTTCAAAGTGGGGGGCTGGAGAAACGGAAGCCTCAAAACTTGGAATTTCGAAACAAAAGATATGCCAATCCTTTGTGCTACGTTTGTGCCGGAATGTACCGCAAAAATTTTCGTTTGTACCACTTCCGGTACGAAGTTATAAGGGTTTTAAAGTGGGGGGCTGGAGAAACGGCAGCCTCTAAACTTGGAATTTCGAAACAAAATCTATGGCAATCGTTTGTGCTACGTTTTTGCCGGAATGTACCGTAAACATTTTCGTTTGTACCACTTCCGGTACGAAGTTATAAGGGTTTCAAAGTGGGGGGCTGGAGAAACGGCAGCCTCCAAACTTGGAATTTCGAAACAAAACCTATGACAATCGTTTGTGCTACGTTTGTGCCGGAATGTACCGTAAACATTTTCGTTTGTACCACTTCCGGTACGAAGTTATAAGAGTTTTCAAGTGGGGGGGCTGGAGAAACGGCAGCCTCCAAACTTGGAATTTCGAAACAAAACCTATGGCAATCGTTTGTGCTACGTTCGTGCCGGAATGTACCGCAAAAATTTACGTTTGTACCACTTCCGGTACGAAGTTATAAGGGTTTCAAAGTGGGGGGGGGGGCTGGAGAAACGGCAGCCTACAAACTTGGAATTTCGAAACAAAAACTATGGCATTCGTTTGTGCTACCTTTGTGCCGGAATGTACCGCAAAAAAATTTGTCTGTACCACTTCCGGTACGAAGTTATAAGGGTTTTGAAATGGAGATTCTGCAGAAACGGAAGCCTGCAACCTTGGAATTTCGAAACAAAAACTATGCTAATCGTTTGTGCTACGTTCGTGCCGGAATGTACTGCAAAAATTTTCGTTTGTACCACTTCCGGTACGAAGTTATAAGGGTTTCAAAGTGGGGGGCTGGAGAAACGGAAGCCTCAAAACTTGGAATTTCGAAACAAAAGGTATGCCAATCCTTTGTGCTACGTTTCTGCCGGAATGTACCGCAAAAATTTTCGTTTGTACCACTTCCGGTACGAAGTTATAAGGGTTTTAAAGTGGGGGGCTGGAGAAGCGGCAGCCTCCAAACTTGGAATTTTGAAACAAAACCTATGACAATCGTTTGTGCTACGTTTGTGCCGGAATGTACCGCAAAAATTTACGTTTGTACCACTTCCGGTACGAAGTTATAAGGGTTTTGAAATGGGGGCTGGGGAAACGGCAGCCTCCAAACTTGGCATTTCGAAACAAAACCTATGGCAATCGTTTGTGCTGCGTTTGTGCCGGAATGTACCGTAAACATTTTCGTTTGTACCACTTCCGGTACGAAGTTATGATGGGTTTAAAGTCGGCGGGCTGGAGAAACGGCAGCCTCCAAACTTGGAGTTTCGAAACAAAAACTATGGCAATCGTTTGTGCTACGTTTGTGCCACAATGTACCGCAAAAATTTTCGTTTTTACCACTTCCGGTACGAAGTTATAAGGGTTTTAAAGTGGGGGGCTGGAGAAGCGGCAGCCTCTAAACTTGGAATTTCGAAACAAAACCTATGGTAATCGTTTTTGCTACGTTTGTGCCGGAATGTACCGCAAAATTTTTGTTTGTACCACTTCCGGTACGCAGTTATAAGGGTTTTGAAGTGGCGGGCTGGGGAAACGGCAGCCCCCACCTAGGAATTTCAAAACAAAACCTATTGCAATCGTTTGTGCTACGTTTGTGCCGGAATGTACCGTAAACATTTTCGTTTGTACCACTTCCGGTACGAAATTGTAAGGGTTTTGAAGTGGCGGGCTGGGGAAACGGCAGCCCCCGCACCTAGAAATTTCGAAACAAAACCTATGCCAATCGTTTGTGCTACGTTTGTGCCGGAATGTACCGCAAAAATTTTCGTTTGGACCACTTCCGGTACGAAGTTATAAGGGTTTTAAAGTGGGGGGGCTGGAGAAACGGCAGCCTCCAAAGTTAGAATTTCGAAACAAAACCTATGGCAATCGTTTGTGCTACGTTTGTGCCGGAGTGTACCGCAAAACTTTTCGTTTGTACCACTTCCGGTACGAAGTTACAAGGGTTTAAATGTGGGGGCTGGGGAAACGGCAGCCCTCCACCTAAAAATTTCAAAACAAAACCTATGCCAATCGTTAGTGCCGGAATGTACCGCAAAAATTTTCGTTTGTACCACTTTCGGTACGAAGTTATAAGGGTTTTAAAGTGGGTGGCTGGAGAAACGGAAACTCCTACCGTGGAATTTCGAAACAAAACCTATGCCAATTGTTTGTGCTACGTTTGTGCCGGAATGTACCGCAAACATTTTCGTTTGTACCACTTCCGGTACGAAGTTTTGGGAGTTTTAATGTGGGGGCTGGGGAAACGGCAACCCCCTACCTTGGAATTTCGAAACAAAACCTATGCCAATCGTTTGTGCTACGTTTGTGCCGGAATTTTCCTCAAAAAGTTTCGTTTGTACCACTTGCGGTACGAAGTTATAATAGTTTTAAAGTGGGGGGCAAACTTCAGAAACATCAAATTCAATACAAATAGAGATAGAAACATTGAGTTAACGGGAATCGTTAGTGCACTTATAAGCACTAAGCACTAACGTTAGTGCTATCATATTTTGGGATTTATTCAAGATTTTTGGTGGGGGGCCAACTTCAGAAATATCAAATTGTATACAAATAAAGGTAGAAACATAGTGTTAACAGCAATCATTAGTGCACTTAAACGCACTAAGCACTAACGTTAGCGCTACTATATTTTGAGATTTATTCAAAAAATTTGGTGGGGTGGGCAACATCAGAAATATCAAATTCTATACAAATAGGGATAGAAACATGGGGTTAATGGCAAACGTTAGTGCATCGTTAGTGCACTTAAACGTACTAAGCACTATCGTTGGTGCTACCATATTTTGGAATTCATTCAAGATTTTCGGTGGGATGGGCAACTTCAGTAATTTCAAATTCTATACAAATAGAGATAGGAACATAGAGTTAACGGCAATCGTTAGTGCATCGTTAGTGCACTTAAAATACTAAACACTGACGTTAGTGCTACAATATTTTGGGATTTATTCAAGATTTTAGATGGGGGCCAACTTCACAAATATCAAATTCTATACAAATAGAGGTAGAAACATGCAGTTTAAGACAATCGTTATTGCATCGTTAGTGCACTTAAATGCACTAAGCATTAAGGTTTGCATTACCATATTTTGGGATTTATTCAAGATTTCTGGTGGGACCAACTTAAGAAATATCAAATTTCATACAAACATTTAGTGCTTTCTAGAAGCACTAACGATACACTAATGAATGGCATTAATTTTTTGTTAGTGCTTGAAGTTGACGCAAGTTCACCGTGCCCTCCAAAGATATTGTACCTGTAGCACCTACACTAATGAAGTACTAACGTTAGGGGTTGGTGCACTAAGAACCACTAACAATTGCACTAGAAGATATCATTAGTGCTTTTGAATATGGCGGAAATTTGATGCAATTAAAAATTCCCAATAAATGTCTTATTGGGACATTTTAGTGACATGTAATTGTCCATAACTGCACTAATATTGAAGGACAAACGAAACTGTTAGTGTTTTCTAGAAGCACTAACGATGCACTAACGATTGCACTAGAATAGATCATTAGTACTCTTGAATTTGACGGAAATTTGACGCAATGAAAAATTTCCCATAAATTTATTATGTGTTTCGTTACATGTAATTGGCCATAAGTAAACTAATATTGAAGTTCTAACTAAATTGTTAGTGTTTTCCAGAAGCACTACCAATGCACTAACGAATGGCACTAAGTTTTAGTTAGTGCTTGAAGTGGGGGCGCTAAGTTCACTCTCGCCTCAAAAGGTATTTTAATTGTAGCACATTTACTAATGAAGCACTAACCTTAGGTGTAGATGCGCTAAGAAGCACTAACAATGCACTAACGATCGCTCTAGAAGAGATCATTAGTGATTTTGAATTTGGCGGAAATTTGATTCAATGAAAAATTTGCCTAAATTTCTTGTGAGTCTCGTGATATGTAATTGGCCATAACTACACTAATAGTGAAGCACTAACGAAATTGTTAGTGCTTTATAGAAGCACTAACGAATTGGACTATTTTTTCCGTTAGTGCTTAAAGTGTCGGTGCGAAATTCACGCTGACTTCTCCATAGGTTTTTTTACTTGTAACACCTACACTAATGAAGCACTAACGTTAGGTGTTTGTGCTCTAAGAAGCAATTACGATGCACTAACAATTGCACTAACAGAGGTAATTAGTGCTTTTGAATGAGATGGGAATTTGATACAATGAATAATTCCCCATGTGTTTCTTATGGGAGTTTTGAGACTTATAATTGGCCATTTCTACACTAATGGTGAAACACTAACGAAACTACTTGTATCTTCTAGAAGTACTAACAATGCACTAACGTATAAAACTAATTTTTTTGTTAGTGCTTATAGTGGGGGCTAAGTTCACGATAAATTCGAAAGTTTTCTTTCCTTGTAATATTAGTGTTTCCTAGTGCACCAACACCTAAGTTTCGTGCTTCATTAGTGTAGGTCAGCGTTTCCCAACCGGCGTGCCGCGGCACAGTGGTGTGCCGCGAATGGGTCGCTGGTGTGCCGCGAGGAAATCGGAACAAAATTATTAATTCTATAGCAATCAAATTGCAAGACATACAGAAAAAGGTATATTTGTATTTCAAATTACTACTATGAATCTAAAATTTAAAGTTTCATACTGTGTTACTTTTCTGTACAACATTTTTCTGTACATTTCTAATTTTGAAAAAAAGTATTTGTTATCATTGTTATGACCATTATTGCTTCTTTATTGTTGCAGACTATTTCGTAACTTGAAATTTTAAAATATTATTCAATCCTTCCGTCAAAGTAAACATGCATACGAATTACCTATATTTGTGTTTTAAAAGTAAAAGAGATTCGTTTGTTCGTTCGTTATTTAGTGATCCTCCTTCTTAATGAAAGGTTGGATACAGTTTTCGAAAAAAAAGTGTATTTTTAACAACTTGAGCCCTATATCTGATTGTAATTGTTTTCTATTTTTAAATTAAAATGAAAAATAAGCATAATGATTTACCACGGGGAAAAACAGTGGTCTAGCTTTCTTCTCTGTGAGAAGGATGTCAGTAATCAGAAAAAAAATACTACAGTATTTTATATTTTCAAATAATAATAATAATAATATGTGTGCCGCGAGAATTCAAGTTACCCTGAAGTGTGCCGCAAGTTGAAAAAGGTTGGGAAACGCTGGTGTAGGTGCTACAAGTAAGAAACCTTTGCGGGCCAGCGTGAACTTGGTTCCCACTTCAAGCAGTAACGAAAAATAAGTCCATTCGTTAATGTATCGTTAGCGCTTCTGCAAAACACTCATAGTTCCGTTAATGCTTAACTATTGATGTAGATATGACCAATTATATGCCACAAAAATCCCATAAGAGATTCATGTGGAATTTTTCATTGCGTCAAATTTCCGCCAAAATCAAAAGCACTAATGACCTCTTCTACTGAAATCGTTAGTGTTTCTTAGTGCATTAACACCTAACGTTAGTTCTTCATTAATATAGGTCCTACAAGTAAAAAAAACCTTTGGAAGCTTTCATAAACTTGGCGCCCCACTTCAACCAATAACGAAAAAATTAGAGCTGTTTTCGTTAGTGCTTCACTATTAGTGTAGTTATGGCCAGTTACATCTCAGGAAACTCACATAAGAAATTTAAGGGGAGTTTTTCACTGTGGCAAATTTCTGCCAAATTAAAAAGCACTAATGATCATTTCCAGTACAATCCTTAGTGCATCGTTAGTGCTTCTTCGTGCACCAACCCCTAACGTTAGTGCTTAATTAGTGTAGGTGCTACAAGTAAAATATCTTTGGTGGTCAGCGTGAATT
The DNA here is from genome assembly GCF_964235325.1 of Thermobia domestica. Taxonomy (NCBI): domain Eukaryota; kingdom Metazoa; phylum Arthropoda; class Insecta; order Zygentoma; family Lepismatidae; genus Thermobia; species Thermobia domestica. The sequence continues at coordinate 130,658,182 of NC_137469.1, read as the reverse complement.
TGCGCCCTCTTCAAGCACTAACAAAGTAATTAGTGCATTCGTTACTGATTCCTGAAAATACTGACACTTTGTATGGAATTTGATATTTCTGAAGTTGCCCCCCACCAAAAATTTTGAATAAATTTCAAAATGTGGTAACACTAACATTAGTGCTTAGTGCATTTAAGTGCACTAATCACGCTCTAACGATTGCCGTTAACTCCATGTTTCTACCTCTATTTGTATAAAATTTGATATTTTTGAAGTTGGCCCCCCACCAAAGATCTTGAATAAATCCCAAAATATGGTAGCACTAATGTTAGTGCTTATTGCGTTTAAGTGCAGTGACAATGCACTAACAATTACCGTCAACCCCATGTTTCTACCTCTATTTGTATAGAATTTGATATTTCTGAAGTTGGCCTCCCCACCGAAAATCTTGAATAATCCCAAAATATGGTAGCACTCACGGTAGTGCTTAGTGTGTTTAAGTGCACTAACGATGCACTAACGATGCGCTAAGTTTAGTGAAAATCTGTCTGCATAAAGATGCGTGGGGGGCTAACTTCATATGAAGTAGGTCCCAAACCAAAATCTTCAATATCTCGTAAACGCTGATAGCACTAACGTTAGTTCTAAATGCACTAACTTGCACTAACGATGCATTAACGATGTGCAACGTTTGGTGTGATTTGGGAGAGGTGGGGGGCCAACTTCAGGCACGTAATTTTTTTTGCGGTACATTCCGGTAAAAACGTACCACAAACGATTGACATAGTCTTATCTCGAAATTCCAAGATGGGGGGTTCTGGAAACGGCAGCCCCTTAGTTAAAACTGTTATACTTTTGTACTGGAAATGATACATACAAAAATGTTTGCCATACATTCCGACACAAATGTTGTTAAACGATTTGCATAGGTCTCGTTTCTAAATTCCGAGGGGGCATCAAAACGGCAGCCCCGTAGCTTGAAACTCTGGTATCTTTGTACCGGAAGTGGTACAGAAAAGAGTTTAGCGAAACGTTCCTGTTCAAAAGTAGTGCAAAGAGTAGGCATAGGTTTCATTTCGAAATTACTGGGTGCGGGGCTGCCGTTACCACAGTCCCTCTTGAAAACTCATATAACTTCGTACCGGAAGTGGAACAAACGAAAATTCTTGCGGTATATTCCGACACAAACGTAGCACATACGATTGGCATAGGTTTTGTTTCGAAATTCCAAGGTTGGAGGCTGCTGTTTCTCCAGCCCCCGCCCCACATTAAAACCCTTATAACTACGTACCGGAAGTGGTACAAACGAAAATGTTTGCAGTACCTTCCGGCACAAACGTAGCACACACGATTGGCATAGGTTTTGTTTCGAAATTCCAAGTTTGGAGGCAGCCGTTTCTCCAGCCCCCCACTTTAAAACCCTTATAACTTCGTACCGGAAGTGGTACAAACGAAAATGTTTACGGTACATTCCGGCACAAACGTAGCACTATATTTTTTTCATAGGTTTTGTTTCGAAATTCCAAGTTTGGAGGCAGCCGTTTCTCCAGCCCCTTACTTTAAAACCCTTATAACTTCGTACCGGAAGTGGTACAAACGTAAATGTTTACGGTACATTCCGGCACAAACGTAGCACAAACGATTGCCATAGGTTTTGTTTCGAAATTCGAAGTTTGGAGGCTGCCGCTTCTCAAGCCCCCCATTTTAAAACCTTATAACTTCATACCGGAAGTGGTACAACCGAAAATTTTTGCAGTACATTCCGGCACAAACGTAGCACAAACAATTAGCATAGTTTTTGTTTCGAAATTTCAAGGTTGCAGGCTTCTGTTTCTGCAGCCCCTCCACTTCAAAACCCTTATAACTTCGTACCGGAAGTGGTACAAACGAAAATTTTTGCGGTACATTCCGGCACAAACGTAGCACAAACGATTGCCATAGGTTTTGTTTCGAAATTCCAAGTTTGGAGGCTGCCGTTTCTCCAGCCCGCCGACTTTAAAACCGTCATAACTTCGTACCGGAAGTGGTACAAACGAAAATGTTTACGGTACATTCCGGCACAAACGTAGCACAATCGATTGGCATAGGTTTTGTTTCGAAATTCCAAGTTTGGAGGCTGCCGTTTCTCCAGCCCCCATTTCAAAACCCTTATAACTTCGTACCGGAAGTGGTACAAACGAAAATTTTTGCGGTACATTCCGGCACAAACGTAGCACAACCAATTAGCATAGTTTTTGTTTCGAAATTCCAAGGTTGCAGGCTTCTGTTTCTGCAGCCCCTCCACTTCAAAACCCTTATAACTTCGTACCGGAAGTGGTACAAACGAAAATTTTTGCGGTACATTCCGGCACAAACGTAGCACAAACGATTGGCATAGGTTTTGTTTTGAAATTCCTAGGTGGGGGCTGCCGTTTCCCCAGCCCGCCACTTCAAAACCCTTATAACTGCGTACCGGAAGTGGTACAAACAAAAATTTTTGCGGTACATTCCGGCACAAACGTAGCACAAACGATTACCATAGGTTTTGTTTCGAAATTCCAAGTTTGGAGGCTGCCGCTTCTCCAGCCCCCACTTTAAAACCCCTTTAACTTCGTACCGGAAGTGGTACAAACGAAAATTTTTGCTGTACATTCCGGCACAAACGTAGCACAAACGATTGCCATAGTTTTTGTTTCGAAATTCCAAGTTTGGAGGCTGCCGTTTCTCCAGCCCGCCGACTTTAAAACCGTCATAACTTCGTACCGGAAGTGGTACAAACGAAAATGTTTACGGTACATTCAGGCACAAACGTAGCACAAACGATTGCCATAGGTTTTGTTTCGAAATTCCAAGTTTGGAGGCTGCCGTTTCTCCAGCCCCCATTTCAAAACCCTTATAACTTCGTACCGGAAGTGGTACAAACGTAAATTTTTGCGGTACATTCCGGCACAAACGTAGCACAAACGATTGTCATAGGTTTTGTTTCAAAATTCCAAGTTTGGAGGCTGCCGCTTCTCCAGCCCCCCCACTTTAAAACCCTTATAACTTCGTACCGGAAGTGGTACAAACGAAAATTTTTGCGGTACATTCCGGCACAAACGTAGCACAAACGATTGCCATAGTTTTTGTTTCGAAATTCCAAGTTTGTAGGCTGCCGTTTCTCCAGACCCCCCACTTTAAAACCCTTATAACTTCGTACCGGAAGTGGTACAAGCGAAAATTTTTGCGGTACATTCCGGCACAAACGTAGCACAAAGGATTGGCATAGGTTTTGTTTCGAAATTCCAAGTTTGGAGGCAGCCGTTTCTCCAGCCCCCACTTTAAAACTCTTATAACTTCGTACCGGAAGATGTACAAACGTAAATTTTTGCGGTACATTCCGGCACAAACGTAGCACAAACAATTGGCATAGCTTTTGTTTCGAAATTCCAAGGTTGGAGGCTTCCGTTTCTCCAGCCCCTCACTTTGAAACTTATAACTTCGTACCCTAAGTGGTACAAACGAAATATTTTGCGGTGCATTCAGGCACAAACCTAGCACAAACGATTGACATAAATTTTGCTTTGAAATTCCTAGGTGGGGGGGCTGCCGTTTCCCCAGCCCGCCACTTCAAAACCCTTACAATTTCGTACCGGGAGTGGTACAACCGAAAATTTTTGCGGTACATTCCGGCACAAACGTAGCACAAACGATTAGCATAGTTTTTGTTTCGAAATTCTAAGGTTGCAGGCTTCCGTTTCTGCAGCCCCTCCACTTCAAAACCCTTATAACCTCGTACCGGAAGTGGTACAAACGAAAATGTTTGCGGTACATTCCAGCACAAACGTAGCACAAACGATTGGCATAGGTTTTGTTTTGAAATTCCTAGGTCGGAGGCTGCCGTTTCCCTAGCCCCCCACTTCAAAACCCTTATAACTTCGTACCGGAAGTGGTACAAACGAAAATTTTTGCAGTACATTCCGGCACAAACGTAGCAAAAACGAATGCCATAGTTTTTGTTTCGAAATTCCAAGTTTGGAGGCTGCCGCTTCTCCAGCCCCACACTTTAAAACCCTTATAACTTCGTACCGGAAGTGGTACAAACGAAAATGTTTACGGTACATTCCGACACAAACGTAGCACAAACGATTGGCATAGGTTGTTTTTCGAAACTCCAAGGTGGGGGGGGGGGCTGGCGAAATGCACCTTTTGTGACGTGTAATCCAACATACATAACATATTGGAAGAAAATAACATGTTGGATATGATTGAATCCCTTCCCTCACTCTTTATGAAGAAATATTTCTTAGGAAGATTGAAATATGAATTCCTCAGCAGAATCTATTCACGACAACTCGATGAGAATGGTTGTCAAATAGTTCTCTCCTATGCGAAGTCCACTCCTTAAAAATAACATTCAACAAAGATAGATTCTACCTTCGAATTTATATTGTAAAGTTCAGGATATGCAGGTATAAGTAGAGCATAGGTAGAGTTAAGTTATACGCGGGAACGTTTCTTCCACTACCAACTTTTATTACAAAAGAATTCCTTAGTATAATTGGTATAATACAAAATGACTCTAAATAGTTCACTAATACTAGGTAAAGAGAGGTATTCCAAGGCCCGAGCAATGAAGGGAAGGATCTCCGCATAGGTCCAGCAAGCTAGGTGGAGTGGATTTAGAATCCCAAATGCTCCACGCAAGCAGAGGGAAGAGGGGTTGAAAGCCACAAAGCTCCACGCAAGTTGAGTGGCTGAGGTTAAGAGTCCCACAGAGTTCCGAACAAGCTAAGTGGGCAGGTTAGAAGGCCTGGAGCTCCGAGCTACCTAAGACATATTTCTTGTTTTATTACTGCTCGAGTGTGGCGGTGAGGCTGGTGGTCCTTTCTTGTCATATGACCAGTGGTATTACTGCTGTCCGTGTCGTCTGCCACTGTAGTAATTCGTGGTAGAACGGACATGATTGATGTTTATAAAATAAGCACGTATTGGCTATTAGTAAACAGAGCCTTGTGCGGGATATTAACAGTATATAGGAGAAAGCAAACATGATGCAAGTAAGGTAACGAATGCTGTTTCTTACAAGTAATTATAAATTCAACAAGAATGATAGATAAGCAAAAGTTTGTACATGAAAGGTACGGTTCGTCTTCCTTAATACTTTGACTTTCATAGCCTAGGTATTGGGAACGCTTAGATGCCAAGTGGTATAACTCCAAAATTGAAGTTTTCCAGCAGAACACTTCAAACTTCAACGTCTCATGTATATCGCATCAAGAGAATGTTATTCCCTATCGGAATTAGAAAATAAACTATATGTTGTTGGTTGTAAAACAATAAAATAAATATGAATATTTAGAAAGATAAATATTCAGAATATTTAACAGTATATAGGAATATATGAAATTCTGTCACGTTGATTTCCAACTTAGGAATATTAGTCCCTTCGGTTAGATACTCCAGTCGGTAATATATCTGCAATTTCTGCAATTGTCAAATATGAGATATTAGTAGACGTATTTTAGCCTAAAGATGCTTTTTATTATGGTATATCAAAAGCCGGAGAAAATAAAATTATTCTTAAAGAGATGACAGAACATTCTTAAACTGTAATTCTCCGGTTATGTATCTATACCCCTAATTCATAAAATTCAAATGCAACAATAATCAAACGTTGTTAGTTCTTCGGCAATTAACTTTGTGACCCATCCCTTTGAGAATGTCTTTGGTACAACCTTATCATACGATTCTCTTTGACTATTTTCTATTTCCTTATGAAAACACCAGATCATGAAATCAAGATTTCTTATAAATTAAACTGTAAAACCCCAATCTAGACAGTTTCATTTGACTGACATTGTGATTGAAGCTTTCGATGAGAGACAGCTTCAAAGACCAAGACATTCACGAATTCTACCATTCAATTTGTGGGTCTTAGTCTTAATTAGTAAAGTTAAGTTTTGGCAACTTTTAATCTACAAGAAAGTCAACAACCCCAGTTACGTAAATATCTTTCCTCACTCTAATGATTTTTTCAACTAACAGCTATGTAATTCTAAGAACTATTTCAGAGAGGTACAATTTAACGAACTGCCATCTGAAAATGTATTTTTTAGACTCTGAAAGTTTTATTTTTAAAAAACCTATCCAAACTTTCTTAAGTGAATACACGCCCACATTTTCATCTTTTATTTTTGATTGACTATTTTTGTAAATCTGGTTTATCCTAATTGCAAATAAATTGAACTCCTTATTTGCAAGAGGCGACTATATTCACAATCACAATTTTAAGTAACTTTTAATTCATTTTCACCGTTATCATCTGTGCTGCGCTGACCCTTGTCACTTGCTATTCCAGCGACACAGACTGTCTGCTCACCATACTTCTGGATATATTACAATATTTTACATATAGTACGATGCCCGATCATCGCCTGAACCCTGACACTACCAAGACTCCAATTCTTGCATATCACTATTACATCAGTGGGTAACTGAACTAGACGTAGTTACAGAAAGACTACGTTACAGCCTGGTTAGTGCCAGAGATAGTCCTGTCTCTTGGAGGAGATATAGTATGGTGGGAATGACTTCAAGTGTGGAGTTATCTTTCACGAGGGTCTGTACCAAACTCAAATCCCGGTTGTTGTTCGGATCCATTGCTAATAATGGATATAATACCTCATAACCTTGGTCTTGCATAAGGGAACAAGACGTAAAAAAACTCGAAAAAATTAAACTCAACTCCATTCTTGACTGATTTTAATCTCAATCTGAAAAGCCTTAAAGAAGTGTATGCACCATGTTGCACAAACGTCGAATTATTTTCAAAATATTGGTAGCTGAAGGAAATTTCAACTCCTTGCTCTTGATCTTTTTTACATCATGCACTGAGAATGATCGGAAATCCTCAAAGAAAACACATGCCGTATTGCATAAAAAATCATTTTAGCAAACGTTATTGAATAAAATTATTTTCTTATATTATTTAAATAGCAAAAATTCAAAGTTTCGAAGAATTTACCCTTTTTACCTGGTAATCGCTCACCAAGTTCAACAACAACCAGCAGAACTGATTGGAATACCATAAAGAATATGTAAACTATGTTGTTTTCTTATCAAAATCGAATAATTTTTATTTATGTAGGTCATAGTAGATAATGATTTTCTATGTATAAATGCAAACTGAACATAAGTTGAATTTTATCTTGTTTGACCCCTTATTTTTGATGGACTAGCAATATTTTTCACGTACTCTTAGATGGAAGATTGGACGGAATATTATAATTGCCATCGGGTTTCTTTTTAATTTCTTCCCACTGTTTAAATTAATTTTGCAGACTACGTATCGTTAGATTTATTTTTTGTAAATCTTCTGTTATTGCGTTCTCAACGATCAAGATGTAATCTTCTGTCTCTATACATTTTAATATTTATTTTTTCAAGCAAAGAATCATTACCATAACAAGTTTACATCATAAACTCTTTCCGTTTTCGGTTTAATTCTTTGTTTTAAAAAAAAACTACCGGGTTTTGTCGTGCAAGAGGTTTTTCAGTGATGCATTGGTTTTATTTTTCCATGCATTGTTTACGTCGCTTTTAAGGTGCGAGCAAATTGTTTTCTCCTAAAGAATGACAACAGTGGATCTAGTGTTTCGTTTTTTCTGTAGCTTTTCTTCCATTTTTTCTTTAATTTTTTGTCATTCATATTTCCTCTCTAATTAATTTTATTACTCCCTCCAGTCTATCTTAACGATTGGTCTAAATCAGTAGCGTAGCCAGGATGTGTGTTTGGGGGGGGGGGCAAGTGCTGTTATAGGTACATATAGAAAAATTAGAAACAAAAAAATATATAAACATAAAAATACATAAAAAATTACAAACATCAAAGTACCAAAGTACATTGTCGGACCTCTTTGGGGGGGGCCGGCCCCTCTGCCCCCCCTTCCCTACGCCACTGGTCTAAATATACAGGCCTCATCAGAATATAGGAATAATGATTAAAAGACATATTTTACGGGAAAGTGTACCGTGTATTTGACCAATTCCCACGATACCATGTGAAAATTCTATTACAGTATTTTGATGCGAAAATAAAATAAGAGGATATTTTCAAACCGGTTATGGGGAACTAAAGCCTGCTTTCCAAAAGCAACAACAACGGCGTTGAACTCATGAAATTTGTAACACCCGAAATCCTTACTGATAGCACAAAATTCCTACATTGCGATATTCATACTGATGCTTGAACCTCACCAGATGGAAAAGCACATAATCAAATTGATTGCGTTTTTGTAGATACAAGAAATTATTTTACCACAATTGGTACTCTGTTGTTTAAAAGAGATGACTATGATAATGATTATTACCTACTACCAGGATTACAAGAGAGAAATTATCGCTGAAAAATGTAAATAACCACCTTCTGATAATGAAGATGTTTAATTTAATTAAATTAGAGGTGAGTGAGGCAAAAAGGGGAACGCCAAATTGAAATGTTGAATAGATTCTCGGTTTTAGAAGGTTCAGAATGCACTTGCGTTGAGTATGCCTTGGTTAAAATTAGGAGTAACAGTAAAATTTCAGCAAAGGAAACACTCCCGCATCAATTTTTGTTTCTACCAAGAATGCACTAAATTAGCAGAGAAGAGAAAATGGGCCAAACTGTGTAAAGCACAAAATCCGAACGATAGAATTGCACAAAATCTCATTGACATCTGATAGAAAACTCAAAACATTTAGAACAAGGAAACGTAATTTTTTTCAAGCTAAGGTGGAAGATAACAGCAAATCAAAAGTACTCTGCAGGAAACATTGAAGAATTATGGACCTTGATGCAATGATGGTCTAACCAACAATAATTTAAAAATGAGAAATATGAATGTAGGTTTGTTTTTTTTTTGCATAATGTAAGAAAGGCTTCAACCTCACTTATATATTAAAGAAATCATGTGAAACAATTATCATGGTCAAGAGGAGTATTTTAATGGATGGAAAGATTTCTTTGACAGCTTGAAACATGCACAGTCAAAAAATAATATTCCTAGAAAAAATGAAATGCGTACAGCAGAATCGTATATATCGGGCATAGACGAAATTCTCACTAGTTAATCTGAAGTGGGTGAAAAGAATTTTGATTGATTACTTGTGGTTTAATGGGGGCATCAGTACCTTGGCTATTTTCCTCCGTCACGTGGAGTACCTTGGCTATTTTCCTCCGTCACGTGGGGGAAATTAGGGAACGATATACATAAACTCATTTTCCTCATCTGGAAGGAGTAATTGCTACAAAATATAAAAGAATCAACCATTGTCTCAATTCACAAGAAAGGAGATAAAACTAATTGAATAATTTTCGAAGCACCATTTTTTTTATCAATATCCTATAACATCATCTCAACCGTTTTGTTAACGAGATTGATCCCATATGCAGATGAAATTATTTGAGATTATCAATGCAGTTTTAGGCGTTATTGATCAATCATTACTATTCGTCAAATACTCAGAGAAATGAGAATACAACAGTGTAGTAAATTTATTTATTGACTAGCTTCAATTACCCGCTTCGCTGTGTTAAATTAAGAAAACATAGTAATATGTTCCGTTAGTCAGTCACTTTTTATTATTAGTAAAGCGGAGCTCCTTCGTGACTAAACGGTTAGCGTACGCGCCTTTGGCGTGGGAGACCCAGGTTCGATTCCCGTAGGGAGCTTATGAGGTTCGGATTCCACGTTAATCAGTAAGTCCACGTCTCATACAGCCTCGCTGCTGAACGGGACGTTAAAATCAACTCAATTACTAAAGCGCTTTTTGATATCGGTCATTTTCATTTATTTTCATATATCCCCCTTCCCTCTTCATGTTGCAGGGCATGGCCTTGGAAGTGCTATTGTTCATCTCAGCAACCCAGAAAACTATGAATTCGACACTGATATCGGCTCTTTTCGATCTTTTTTAAATGTCTGTTCCCCTCTCCCTCCCTTAAGTTACACCGTCAAAGTAATATGACAAAAACCATCTCAGGTTCGAACTTCATCTAGGTTGAAAATTTTATCAAGATCGGTCCGGTAGTTCAAGAGTTAGGTTTTAATTATTTAAATACCTCCCCTTCCCCTCCCCTTCCAAAAGTTCTAACGTCAAGGTGAAATGATAAAAACACATCTCAGGCCCGAATCTCATGTATGTTGAAAATTTGATCAAGATCGGTCGAGTTATTTAAGCGTGATGAACTCACAGAGACAGTTACTTTCATTTTTAATTTATATATATATATATACATCCTCCTCAAAGTTAAATGATAAAAAGTACCCACGCCCGAACGTCTCTATCTTAAAAATTTGATCAAAATCGCTTGGGTGGTTCAAGAGCTAACTTTTATTTATTTTTATATATAAATCTTTCCCTCCTCTCTCCCATCCCTAGATTCTACCTTCAAAGTAAAAATGTTTTAAGAAAAACTTTCCAGGCCCGAACCTCATCTATATTGAAAATTTGATCGAGATCGGTCGGCTGGTTCAAGAGTTACTAAGTTTCATTTTATATATATATATATATATATATATATATATATATATATATATATATATATATCCTCTCCCCTCCCCCTTCCTTAAGTTTTACCGTCAAAGTGATATGATAAAAACCACCGAACCTTCATCTATGTTGAAAATTTGATTGAGATCGATCGGGTGGTTTAAGCGTGATGAAGTCACAAAGACAGTCACTTTTATTTTTATTTTTTACATATATTTTTTCCTCTTCTTCATATCCCCCCCCCCCTGCCTTGCACTGTAAAAGTGAAATGGCAAAAACATCTCAGGCCCTAACCTTATCTATGTTGAAAGTTTCATCGAGATCAGTTGTGTGTTCAAGAGTTATTAAGTTTTATACATTTTCATATATTTCTCCTCCTTCCTTCCCCCTCCTTTAAGATCTATCGTCAAAGTGAAATAATAGAATACTTCCATGTTCGAACCTCATCTCCATTGAAAATTTGATGTAGATTGAGCGGGTTGTTCAAGAGTTAATAAGTCACGAACATAGTCACTTTTATTTTTATATACATTGATTTTAGTATATCTCCCTCTCCTTCCCCTGCCCAACGTTGCTCCGTCAAAGTGAAATGATAAAAGACATCCCATTCACGAACCCCATCCATGTTGAAAATTTGATCAATATTGGTCTTTTGATTCAAGTTCCATTTATTTTCTTCTATCTCCCTCTCTTCCCTCTCCCCTAAGGTCTACCGTTAAAATGAATAGTTAAAAACACTATAAGGTCAGAACCGCATCTACATCAAAAATTTGATTGAGATCGATTGGGCGGTTCAAGAGATTAAGAGTCACAGACATAGTCACTTTCAATTCTATAATATAGATTTCAGACTGTTTGACTTGTTTTTTTTTTAATTAATTCATAAATTTATTTATTTCGTTTAGGATTGAAACATTGTAGGTATTTATACGGAATTTGGTTTACTGGTAAAATTTATAAAAATGAAATCCAAAATAAAGTTCGAGTAGACAAATATTGTCCAAGAGCTTTGGTATCGAGAATAGTCTGAAACAAGGACATTATTGCTTCATTATCATTCAGTTTTGTTCTCTAGTACGCTGTAAGGAAAATCAGAGATAGGAATTAGGGCGTAGATTTGAAAGGCACTCACCACGTTACAACTTATGCTGATGATGGAAATCTGATTCTGATTATATTATGATAATAGGATTTATGACAGAAATATATGCTGATGTTAATTTAAACGTCTGCATGCACCGTAAACATAATACTGAAAATTATGGATACGATAAAGTACTAAGAATAAATTCGATAAAGTGAATACTTTCAAATATCTAGGATCAACATTAATAGACCAAAAAATAGCCAGGAAGAAATTAAATATCGACTAAAAGTAGAGAATTCATATTATTATTTAGCCCAAAATATTTTGATTTCACAAATTCCGTCGAAGAATTTGAAGCTTAAAATACATGAAACGGTAAGTAATGCCTCTTGTGCTGTATGGTTCCAAAATATGGTTGTATATTCTGAGGGAAGGTCACAGACTGAAAGTATTTGGAAATACAGTAAAAACCTGAGGCGAATATTCAGACCTATCAGGAACGGGAATGGGGAATGGTGAAAACTTCATAATGAGTATCTGCTTAATTTGTATCGTTTACGTAACATTAGTAGGGTCATTACGTCTAGGATTGTCAAGTAGACAGATCACGTAGCAAGAATCAAAGAAAACGCTTCCAATTTTTAAATCCCACCGGGAAAAGACCATAAGGAATACCTAGGCACAGAAGGACAATATTCAGATGAACATTGCAGGAATACAGTGTCGAATCTGGATTTAATTGCTTAAGGACAGAAGTCGATGGAGAGCTTTTGTAAACTCGTCATTAAACCTTTAGGTTCCAAAATAATTCAGTTAGTCACGCTAAACTTAGTTAATTAACCATTCTCTCACTTTTTGATTAACTTACAGACTTTATGCTTTATTATACTTGAATAACATTATCTGAAGCATTAAGCTCATTTGTGGTTGCTTTCAAAGGCAAGTCAATATATATCAAATCAGAGACACAATTCCTCCGCTGCAGCCTTAAATGACACCCTTGCTATAAAGTTAAGTGCTTCTGTAAATTTATTTAAAGTGTCATTCTTTTAATCAAGTTCAACATCCGGTGCTTCATTTTTTCCTTTCTCTTACCTTCTGATGTCTTCTGGCTTCTAGACGACATATTTTTTTCGCCTTGTCTTCTTGGTTTCCCCTTCTTTTCATTACTGTGGTACGAAGCTTAGTTAACATCGTTACAAAATAAGTATCTGACTGCTTTCTGAGATTCTTTCATTCCTTTTGTTTCACAAGGAAGAGATATAACTCTTGACATATATCTACAACCTAAAGAGTAGGCGCGTATATATACATGTGATCGACCGTAAATATTAGGTCAATCTGTCCTAAGAAGTAGTATGATCAGCACACTACTTAACATGGAGGTCGCCACTATCTTCAAGGCAATTTTTAGTAGCACTCATGATGAGCACGCAACAATGTCTGATCCGTGAACTGTTATTGCAAAAGTACGAACTCGGGAATAAAAGTACGGCAGCAACTCAAACCATTTGTCTTGCGAAAGGGAAAAGTGCAGGGAACCATTGCACAGCAACTCAGTTGTTTAAGAAATTTTGCAGGTTGTAAAAATGTCAAAGATGAGCCAAAACCTGGCCGCCTCAGGATAACAAACTCTGAGTCCATACGACATGCTATTGAGAAAAATCATCCACCAGCACACGATGATTGTCAAACCAAATGGCATGTCTCAGTCCACTGTGGTGGCCTCGGAGAAATCATCAGATGCTGCCGCATTGTGCCACACACGTTAAAATTCAGTTCCAGAGGAGAGAAAATTTATGCTGACAGCTGCTGCAAAATCTGAGTGATGTGGCACAAACCTGAAACAGATTGTAATATGCGACAAAAAGTGGAAGTTTCCTCGAAATTCGAATATGAAAAAAACATCAGTTGTGCAAGGACCAACTTTCAGAACCGGTCGTTAAGCAGGACTATATTGAGCATAAAATCATGTTCTATGTGTGTGGTGGACCTACAAGGGCATAATTCACTTCTAATTCATTTATAATAATGTTAACAACAATGCCGACTTTATTCAAAAAGTTGGAACGGATGTATGATGCCCTAAGTCAAAATATTATGCATTGGTGAATGGACAGCGTGTCGTACTGTAACAGATAACGAGAAATCACATTCGACGTGATAAACGAAACCAAAAATTCAGGAACTTGATTGCATCTAACTTATATCACACCCAGCAAATAGTCATGATTTTGTCTCTTCTAATGACTATCTGTTTCGTTCCGTGGCGCATTATCTGAGATTACGATGCTTCACCAACCAGAAGCAGTAGGAAACAGCAATAGCTAGATCCCTTACTTTTAAGAACAAAACGTGTATCGACATGAAATCGAGAAATTGGCAATAAAAATATTGGGGAAGAGTCCAACACGAAGGGTCTATTATTTGAATGTTAATCTGCTTTAATTGTAATACTCTAATATATATATCTAGTTCCCAGGAACTATTAACACTTCTTGAGTGATTTAAAAGTATAAATCTATGTTTTCGGGATTGTAGAATCTGATAAAACTATTTCCAAATTAGTTTAAATAGTTTTGGTGTATATTCGTACCAAGTATGTGTACGTAAACCACGAAAACTGTATAAAATTAAGTAGTAGAATTTCTTTTTATTATTTCAGAAAAGAGATAAGGATAACTGATACTTCTACAACAAGTACTCCTCAAGGTGTTCAAGTTAGTCGTCAACGCATGGAAGAGCCCTCCAACAGCAGCAGATGCATAATTTGTCAATAAAATACGTCAGAACTTTTGACCAGTAAGGCTGCCGGAATTAAACGGTTACAAGAACTTGCTGAAATTCGAATGACGATGTAAGTAAATGCAAACGATGGAGAGAAAATAGTGTATCACAATGGTAAAGTCTGTTACAAGGCTTATAGTCTATAAAATAAAACTTAGATGCAATTCAAAAATCGAACGAAACTGAAGCAGCTGAAAGAGTTGTTGAAATAGAGAGAGAATATTTATTATTTGCACTACGATCAGCATAATTTCGGTTAGAAAAACGGGAACGTTCAGAGCCTATTAGCGTGATTTCACCAGAGATTTTGCCATGCATCATATGCGCAAACGTATCAACTAGAGAAAAATGGGACAGATTGTAAAGAAAAAATATAGAATTTGTCAGTCAATATGTGCAAAATATTTTCTATCTCCAACTTGCCATTTTCGAGACGAGATATTTTGTCGAGTAGTGAGAATAAAATTTGCAACTAGTTTGTATGCATAAAAAAATTGTGTACTAGATTAGATGCATTAGAAAGTATGAGAGAGCAGTTGGAGAAACAGAAACGTCAATCTTCAGAAAATAATTTCTGTATATCAAAAAATAAATATGAAGTTAGAAATACTCATTAATTCTGGTATTGTCCTGACCTTATTTGAAATGATACACTTTATGAAGTCTAGCGAAAAATATATGCAAGTCTCTAACAATGAAACCAAATTATTCCCTGTACGTATTTACGGCGAAAGAATACGTTTTTGCTAATCCAATAGGAGGAATGAATCACTTCTGATGTTTTCGGCAAGTTTGACACCAAAGGAAACTGCAGAAACAATTCGAGGTAACAATACATTAGAATGTGCTGCATACACAAGAAGAAATATTTACTTTCTGTGGATTTCAAGCTGCAAGCTAAGTTTTTTGACGCCTTTAAACTTAAGAAATCATGGGAAAGAATACATATGCCAGATAGTGTAGCAACATTTTTCATCATTATTCCATACGTGCAAATCTCGACTTATGAGTGTTGATAATGTGCTATTTGACAGCCAAGAATATAATTTAGATATGGAAGACGAAGTGTTGGAGATGTGTGCGAAGACCATGATGGGGAACATGCTAACTATTTTTCTGTCCACATCTAGAAAAATCCCCTGCAAATTATGATTGGGCATTCAATCTACGAAAAATGCAAAAGTAAAGAATTCATAACATATATGAATATAGTTGCTGTATCTGTGAGCTGTAACAAGGTCAAAAGAAATAGAGTTCTTATTGTCGTGTATGCTATCGAATCTTCTGCAAATACTATTATACCTTTACCATCTCATTTCACAACAAAACATTTCACAGTTGCCGCTTTAGATAATTTCGATTCTGAAGACAGTTCATCTTTGTATGGAGTAAATAGAAGACATCAGACTGAAAAGGTACCATTCCATGATTTTATCAATGATTGTGCTCCAGGTAAACCATCGGTTTCGTTACTGGTCCTCAACACGTTTTGATGCATCCTACAACTACTCGCCCTAATCTTCCAGAAGCCATCAACGTACGAGAAAATGATTAACACAAGTTACTGCAAGTATGTCAAATAGCACAAGAGGTGGAATTCGCAATATCATCCATAGGGTGTAGAGAAAACAAGCGATCCAAGTAAACGTCTGATATGGAGTGCTATCCATTCGATGATAAAAAAGAAAACACATAACTTCCAGTGAATAGCCTTTCTTCCTGTATTACCATAACCTGTAACAGACTACGCAACAATATACAGTATATTGCCTTGAAGAATTTGAACATATTCGTGAACAACTGCAGGATCAACCTATTCTTCTTGTGGAATGAAGCAGTTTTTCAAATTGTGGTGGAGATAATGCTCTCCTGTCCTCCAGAGTTTCAGAACATATTGTGCAGTCGCCCTTTGTCAGTCTGAAAGCTCAGATAACTCGCTAATTAATAGTATAATTGGGGATGTTAGAACTGGCAAGTTGAGCCCAGGATTTTGTAAATATTGAATTTGGTAGAGCTTAAAGTGCAGGATCTGACTTGAGTTGCGTACAAAAAATCAAACATATACAAAAGAAACAGATTGTGATGTCGAGGAGGTTGAAAAGGGTGAGAAGGGAGTAACTTTTAGGATTACTTAATCTATTCGCACTTACTTGTAAATCTCGGTGTCTCCTCCTCGACGATTCTTCCAGTGGATTGATGTCCGTCCATACTTCTCTCTGGTCTACTGGGCGTTCAGATAGTCGTGTGATAATGGTCTGTGAAAACCGGGCAGGAAAACTAGCGTTGCGAAAACAGTAAATTTAATCAATATCGAAATCGCTCTTTAACGAAATGTCCATGTAGTTTATAGCTATAACGTCTGCTAAGACAAGGTGCTCTCTAGGTTAGAGCAAGGTAAACTTCTCGTAACTTGGAATTGTAGCTGGTGTTGACTCGTCTCTCATACGATCCTGACTACCTCTTCCCAAAAGTCTCTCAATGGTTTTATTTGATGTCCCTTCCTAGTTAATATCCTGGGTCGTGGACTATTTCTTCAGTCTCTATGAAAAGTGCGTGCTCATAGATTAACGAAAGGTGAGGTGATGATAGGAATGATGACAGAGAAACAATCTGTCGTTTTTATTGATTAAGAAATTACATGTGTTGAAGGAATTAACAAACAGCAAGAAAACATCCTTGTAGGAAAAGTAAATGAACTTATAAAAGAAAAGAAAAGTGATTCAACTTTAAATAAACGATTATGCTTTTTACTGCATTGAATTTTAAAATAAAATGTCCCAAAGTCCGAAATAAAATGCTTCATTATGTGTTCAAATACACATATCTTCACAATATAGTCTATGGTGTGTACTTTCCACGTAAAAAAAAAAACGCATTACGTTGCGCTGCAAATCTTTTAACCGGAAGTGACGCGGAAGGGCCTATGATAGGATGTAATAATTTTGAATGGATGGATTACTGAATAATGATGAAAAATGTGGCTACACCATCTGGCATACGTATTGCTTCCCATGATTTCTTAAGTTTAAAGGCGTCACAAAACTTACCTTGCAGCTTGAAATCCACGCAAGTAAATATTTCTTTTTATGTATGCAGCACATTCTAATATATTGTTACCTCGAATTGTTTCTGCAGTTTCCTTTGGTGTCAAACTTGCCGAAAACACCAGAAGTGATTCATTCTTTCTATTGGATTAGCAAAAACGTATTCTTTCGCCGTAAATACGTACAAGGAATAATTTGGTTTTATTATTAGAGACTTGCATATACAGTATTTTTCGCTACACTTCATAAAGTGTATCATTTCAAATAAGGTCAGGGTAATACCAGAATTAATTAGTGTTTCTAACTTCATATTTATTTTTTGAAGTACAGAAATTATTTTCTGAAGATTGACATTTCTGTTTCTGCAACTGCTCTCTCATACTTTCTAATGCATCTCGTACACAATTTTTTTATGCATACAAACCAGTTGCGAATTTTATTCTCATTATCCAGATCAACAACTCGACAAAATACCTCGTCTCGAAAATGGCAAGTTGGAGCTAGAGAAGACTTTGCACGTATTGACTAACAAATTCTATATTTTTTCTTTACAATCTGTCCCACCTTTTCTCTAGTTGCTACGTTTGCGCATATGTTGCATGGCAAAATCTCTGGTGAAATCACGCTACTAGGTTCAGAACATTCCCGTTATTCTAACCGAAGTGATGCTGTTCGTAGTGCAAATAATAAATATTCTCTCTCTTTTTCAGCAACTCTTTCAGCTGCTTCAGTTTCATTCAGTTTTCGAATTGCATCTAAGTTTTAGTTTACAGAGTATGAGCCTTGGAGCAGACTTTGCCATTGATATACAATATTTTCTCTCTATTGTTTGCTTTTACTTACATCGTCATTCGAATTTCAGGAAGTTCTTATAACCTTTTAATTCCGACAGCCGTACTAGTCAAAAGTTCTGACGTATTTTGTTGACAAATTATGATCTGCTGCTATCGGAGGGCTCTTCCATGCGTTGACGACTAACTTGAACACCTTGAGGAGTACTTGTTGTAGAAGTATCAGTTATCCTTATCTCTTTTCTGAAATAATAAAAAGAAATTCTACTACTTAATTTTATACAGTTTTCGTGGTTTACGTACACACACTTGGTACGAATATACACCAAAACTATTTAAACTAATTTGGAGATAGTTTTATCAGATTCTACAATCCCGAAAATGTAGATTTATACTTTTAAATCACTCAAGAAGTGTCAATAGTTCCTGAGATAATGTGGAAAGTGTTATAGTAGCCGGCAAATCAAAAAATGGCTGCCAAAAGATAACGTACAGGATAACAGATATCTACTACGATTTTATTTTTCTTTGGTCACTGTTTATCTCATTCCAGCAATAAAATTCTCCGGACCTAGAAATATTTACAGGGGTATAGGCTGAGGGCAGGACTATATATAGTGTATCTATTTGTTGCAAAACTTATGATTTATATTTGAATATTGGTCCTTCATTGTTCTCATTTAATTTAACCTATTTTCCCTGACTTTTTATCTATAATAGGTTTGATATAACCTATGATTCAGGTTACTTTTAATTGCTGTTTCTACTTATTCTATACTAGGTTTTTATCACTGTGATCCATATGCAACCCAACTTACATGTGAGTCATGTGGGTTGCCTTAAGTTTCTCAGTAACCAATTAAAATAAAAATGAAATGAAATCTTTGAGTTTTACGTCCCACGGTTATGCCGGTTAGGCTAAAGGAGACGGTGATAATGAGAGATGAGTGAAATGGTGGAATGAAGAGAGTGGGAGGAAACGGGAGTACCCCGAGAAAACCCACGAGCACGGTGTTTGTCCACCACAAAGTTCACTTGGCGGGGGCTGGGATCGAACCCGGGACCCCAAGCACCAGAGGTGAACGCTCTACCACTGAGCCACCGCGCCCCCCCCAATTAAAATAAATTAGTTAATAGTTTTATTTTAGGCTATTTCATTGGTGAACAGACATATTCAAAATAATAAACGAAATCTGGAATACGTGGTACTATTGTTCTGCGTTTCTCACAAAAGTTCCAAATAAAGTCGAGCTTAAAAATAATAACGTCATCAGTATGATCACCATAAGAATTTGTGATCTGAAGAGGGATTTCCATTTTCCACTGAACCCCCCCCCCCCCCGAACTGTACAGAAAATTGACATCGACTTATCAA
Source organism: Thermobia domestica (assembly GCF_964235325.1). Classification (NCBI taxonomy): domain Eukaryota; kingdom Metazoa; phylum Arthropoda; class Insecta; order Zygentoma; family Lepismatidae; genus Thermobia; species Thermobia domestica. Next base: position 130,638,634 of record NC_137469.1, on the reverse strand, counting down.
CCTAGCTTTTCATATTGAAGAAAAAGGGACTTTAAATATCAAGCTGAGTCAATGCTTTCGAAAATTATATCGCATGTTTTATTTAACATTAGAGTATATGGAAAGAAGTACTTTTTTCGATTTTAAAAGAACGATAAGAGAGAGAAACGCAGTTCTTAGGAAGTTTCCAAGAGACAATTAGTGTTGTAAATAGAAGGAAAAACTGTTCGTATTCTTTCAGAAATTTACTTTTTTAAAGAAAAAAATTGCCTCTATTTTTTTTTCTAAATTTGTTTTTTTGTTTTCAAATGTCATATTTTACGGGCTGTAAGACGCACTTTTTTCTTCGAAAAACTGCCTCAAAAATTCAGGTGCGCCTTACAGTCGAGACTAATATAAAAATGTCCACTATTTGATAGAAAATTCCCGCCAGTCTTAAAAATGGCCATATATTCGATGCCACTGGAAGCCTATCTCTATCTAGCATCATTGGATTCAACTGAAGTGCACCAATGCGACGAACATAAGTTGTGGGATTCAGAAACTTACTAAGAATGTCTGGTTTTCTAATAAAAAATAGTAAAAATGTTACGGTATTTTTTAAAATGCTTACAAATTAAGGTGCGTGTTACGGTAGTGGTTTATAATGTATCTAACGTTTATATAAGTAAGAAGTATTTTTATGTAATTACCATAAAATCATAAATTAAAGGCTAGATACTGATACGGTACAAGTGTATATATATATATATATATATATATATATATATATATATATATATATATATATATATATATATATATATATATATATATATAATGAAAATGGGAATTGAGTTTTTCGTCCCATGGTTATGCCGGCTAGGCTAAAGGAGACGTATACAATATGAGTAGCATACCTACTAATAATCCGGGTTTCGGCAGTGTTTCACCAATATCAACCAAGAAAAACAAGAGTATAAATGAAAATTTGTGTTTTCGTGAAAGTAGGCCTTTAATAAGTACGAAAATAATATCACGTACAGTATAAAATGTAAATAACTTGTCTAAAGGTAAAAACTAAAACTAATTTGCCTACTAGTACTTTTCTAAATATCACACATAAATAATTTGTCGACTAGATATATACGATATGCAGGGCCGGCTCTACCATATGTGCAACGTGTGCATTTGCACGGGGCCACAAGTTTGGAGGGGCAGGAAAATCTGTCTTAAGTATATTATTTAAATTATTTTCTTGTGTTGGAAACAGACTTCATGATGATGGTAGTTAAATTTACTAAGCTGACCTTCTATTTGAATACTACCTTCATAAATTATGTTTAGGTCGCCTTAGTTTAAGGTCACATGGACAGTGCTAAAGTAAATGATCAAATACATCCCAGAATAAATTGCTTGATTGTTGTCAAATACAAGAACTCAATTCTCGAACACCTCTTCCATTTAGTTAGTTATCAAAGTTTTTGTTTCACAAACAAGTTCCTTATCATTGAAGGTGGAAACAAGTTCTTTTTAAAAATAAAAGATGTAGAAGGAAAATCAAGTAATAAAGACAAAATAAGCTAGTTATACTTACTGAAATTGCAAACTGATATATTGAGATTAAAGCTCGATATTGAACTCTGTAAAAAGGGTTACCATGTTTCAGGTATGTTTGCTTTATGTTTCAATAACATAATATATTATTATTTAAAGTAAAACAGACAGAACGAGATTGTATTAGTAGTATTTTAGCTTTTCTGAGTGCGAGTGCACTTTCCTTCCCTTTCGTTGTTCATGCTGGAATGGCATACTGAAAATCGTAATTTTTAACATTTGTTCTTTCTGGAGATAGGGGAGGCTGAATATGATGCCATTGCACAGGGCGGTAAATTGCCTAGGGCAGGCCCTCATATGTACGCTCATGCACAAAATGATTATAGCATATCTATAACTGTCTTCTTGTAAGAATACAATTTGATAATGATTTTGCAGGGTACTTTTAATACTGATACTATATGTATAATCGGGAAACGTATATTTGTGGTAAATTTCATAGGAAAAGAATTATAAATACGAATATTAGAATGAGTAAAACAAAATGTTGCTAAATGGACAAGAACGTTTTATTTTCGTTTTATTGCTTTTATTTACTGCTCTTTTGACATGAAATTTTCCACATGCATATCTTTGCCGATTATACACATACCAGCATTATAAGAAATACCGGGCGAATTCGTTATTAAATTATATTTCTACAACAACATATTTATAGACATGCGACAATAATTTTAGACATGAGTGTACATACAAAACATGAATATAGGATGAGATAATTTGAAGTAATGCAGAGTGTTTCAAAATGATTATTAGGGCTTTGAAACTTTGTAGGATCAATTACAATAACTTACAATTATAAATAATATCAAATGAAAAAGCAACTCAAACAGTTTTGTGCACATACATGGCCATGCACTCTTTCCTCTGTCTGCTGTTAGGAAGAGCTAGTATCAAAGATTTCGACTTGAGAGCAGAAAGCTTTTCTTGTTTTCATTTTGCTAAGAGTGAATCTGTAGTTACAGTGCAACCGTCTGTGTGAAGAATTTTAAGGAGAGGCTTACAGTTACGTCCTTACGGTTTGCAGTTGCTACAAGGTCTAAAGCGCACAAGCTATGGTTTACATGCCAATTTTGCAAATGAAATATTGCTGCATAACGATGAAGATTTTTTGGATCGTGCCGTCTTCAGTGATCAATCGACATTTAACCTACGTTAGTGCTAATGTGAACACTCGTAATGTTCGCATCTGGTGGTCAGCAAAATCTCAGGAGATGTATACAGTTGCAACGAGACTTCCCTAAATTGAATCTGTTTTGTGCTATATGGCGGAAAGTTTATATAGGCCTTTCTCGCCTATCGACTCGACGTGTGCCGTGTGATAAATGTTGCTCACACTAAACACTTGTAGCAAAAACTGTTTGAGCTGCTCTTTTACTTAATGTATTGTTTATAATTTTATGTTAAATGTAATAAGTATTACAAACCCTTTAAACCCCAAAATTCATCTTGAAACACCTATAATAATAATAATAATAATAATAATAATAATAATAATAATAATAATAATAATAATAATAATAATAATAATAATAATAATAATAATGAGAGGCTGTCATAATTCTGATTTTATTCATGTACTTCCACTGTGTCGCGACACACTTCTTGACGCTTGCAGTCAAGCTTTTGACTAAAAATTCAGTCATAAAATTAATACATAAATTTACAAAACAAAATGAAAAAAAAAATTCGAGACGGAGTTGGAAAGAATTGTACAAGATGTGAGACGAGATTTCTACAAGATTGAGAAGACGAGACGAGAAAACCTTATTTCTTGTCTCACTTCATACAGTGGGTAACAGTAGAATCAAATACTCTCATCGGAAATTTAATCGCTTACATTAAGAATAGAAAATGTTGTTACGAATTTTTAATCCTCTTTCTATCAATTGTTATAGGACTACATACCAGTAATCCCGAAAGAGTCTAAGGAGCAAACAAGGCTACAAGCGAAGATTGAACAGGCTAAAGAAGGTGCTGAAAGGTAAGATATGCTTCTCAAAGTCCTCACAATAATCTTTTTTTCCATCGAATGTACTTGAATTTCATTCTCCCCCCAACCATAAAATTTCTTACTATCCTTTAGAACTACTCTTCTGAAGGTCCTCCTTTGTGAGAAAAACGACTACTTTCTTTTGTTTCTTGTTAGAATACTGAAATGAAAATCTGATATAATAACAATAATAATATAACATCTACACAATTGAGAAAAGGATTTTTTGGTAAAATGTAACGGGTATTTTTATGTGCTTCATATAATGTATTATTGTTACCTAATATTGCTCAATAAATTTGGGGCTAGTATTTATTGTTTACCTGTAGTTCACTCAGGATACTGAACTTATAAGATAGGAGATCACTAACATCGTGATAGAAGTTAGTGTCTAAAAAAGAAATACAAGATATATATATATATATATATATATATATATATATATATATATATATATATATATATATATATATATACGAGGAGTGATCAGAAAGTAAAGTTACAAAGCCTGCAGTGAAACGTATATATTTTACTTCATACAACCAATACAACTAAAGATAGTATATACATTAGTTTATTTTTCGACATAGTCTATAGTCTTCATATCAGATAAAGCACTTATTGGATCCTGGGATACGTTTGAAGATTCCCTCCTGACAAAAATCCTGCCCTTGCGTGTTCAGCCATATTGTCACGAAGTGTTTCACTTCCTCGTATAAACTGAAGCGACGACCCCTTAGGTGCTCCTTCAAGTGCGGGAACGAGTAAAAGTTGCTATTGTAACGTTATCCTCCTATTCTGAATCATCTCCGCACGAGCTGTGTTCAAATCTGTTAATGTTGTGCTGAGTCGGTCACTTTGCTGACGTTTTCTCTACCAGCCGCAAACTTTCGACACCATTGTGCTACATATTGACGAGACATTACAGTCTCTCCGTATACCTATACCAGCTGCCAGTGATTTTCAGCCGCGGTTATATGTTTGACCCACAGAAATCGAATAACTGAGCGTACTTCTTCGCGAGACCAGTTTTCCAGACGAGTCGCCACTTGCGCTGTAGGTGGCGGGTGGCTGAAACTCTACACAGTGCCAACTCCATGTATTACAATTACCACACACTTCTAATTCTTCTATAACAGACAAAACTGCAGAAGCATCGCTTTGTAACCTTAGTTTCTGATCCTTTCTCGTATATATAAAGTCCAGTAAAATTATAATAAAAAGCAGGGAAATATTCTCACAAATCTGAATTTTAGTGTAGGCCTTCTTTTTGACGTTCTAAGCAATATCTCAAAAGTCTTCATTGATTTGACCATATATAGTAGTATGTCCAAGGTTTGTACAAAAATCGTTCGGCTTTTAGTCATTAAAAAGTGTATATTCGGACATCACAATATTGCGTTTATCTTCTTCAAAGTAGTTCTGTTGGGCCGCCTCAACTGTTCTCCCACTCTTGAAAGAAGAACTGGAACGCCCTTTTTGAGACTATGTGCATCCTGCACGATGTCTTCTCTGGACTAAAATCTAATTCAGGGGCATTTTCACCTTGGACAGAAGCCAACAATAATATAAAGCCATGTGAGGAGAGTAAGGAACCTGACGAAGCACAGGTGTACTGTGTTTTGCCAGAAGAGTCTGTATGAAATGTTTTGTTCTCTAGTATTTGAATAATATTGCTTTATCAAAAAGTACTTGCCGACTTGCCGAATCTTGTGAATCGTTTCCACTTGTGATTTTCCAGGATTTACATAAAATTTAATGCAGTAGCGTTATTAAGTTGAAAACAAAAGATTAAGCATTAGATCACGTACAAAGTTGCATCAAACCGCGCTACTGTAACTACATTTCTTTACAGCAAAACAATTAAGTCTCTTTACGCCAAGAAAACGTCGGATACTTTTTTTAAACTATCCTCGTACGTAACTAAATGATACAAATGAAAATATGTACATTTTAAATGTAAAAGTAAATGTAAAATGTATCCTTTTTTTAGTTATAGTAAGCCACATATTTTTGCCCTGTAGGTTAAGTGAGATGGATGATTGATGAAAGTGAGTGATTTTATTTTACTTTTTTTATTTTTTTAATTTTTATTTCTTTATTTTTTGAATGGCTATTGGAAGGAAATTGGAAAGCTGAGGAAACCCACAAACACGATAACGTTCACCACAAAATCACTGGAATCGAACTAGCAACAGTGACTGCTGTGCCAGTAAACCTTCCAGTTGGCAATATGTGCACATAAATATACAGGGCCCATTATACATCACTAAGATTGTAATATTTTCATTTGTACTCGCCGTATTATCGTATACTATATACTAATCAGGGGTGTACCCACCAAGTTTTCTTAGGGTGGCAAGACTTTTTCAGAGGTGCTGGACTTTTACCTACTAAAAGTAAACCAAAAGTCCTGCTTCAGAATATAAAAGCATTAGTAACTCACAATGCGTATAGACTAAATATATACATTTTATATTATTATTATTATTATTATTATTATTATTATTATTATTATTATTATTATTATTATTATTATTATTATTATTATTATTATTATTATTATTATTATTTGCAGTTGAAAAATAGATTTTGACCCTGAGCAAAGTTTACAATCATAGGTTGTAGGAAGTATTCCAACAAAGTATTCACAGGAAAGAAAAATTGTTTTAAGAAGCTTATATTTTTAAGTTTGCTTTATATGCGGAAATAAAAAGTATCATACTGATCTTTCTCGCTCAGATTTCTTAAACTACATCATATTATACTGCACTTGTTACTGAGACAATTTATTTATGAAATACAAATAAAAATTGTTTTCGAAAAACTTCGTTCAAAAGAAAAAAACTCAACCTCGAAATTACACTACCATTTCTGGGCATTTTAATGGCAAATGATTGTCATGTATTAGAGTTAGAGTTATTTATGAAACATTTGTTTATGAGATATCAACAAAGCCATATGACTCGTATTTGAGGATATATAGTAAATAGTATTAATAATGAAAAGGAATCTACCCTCTTAAACATTTTCGTGACAGGTGACTTGCGTAACATTGCACAGTTGTGAATGATATATGAACAAAATCATCCGTCTTTTTGAGAAAATAATCTGGAAAACTCATCGCCAAGTGTAAACTATATCTTGTGGATTTTTAAAATTATATTTATTTATTTACGAGGGCCATGCCGAAAGCTTTTAGGAGCGTGATAATCTAACATCACAGCAACATTTTGTTTATTGCATTCGACACTCTGATATTTTGAGACTCCCCCATTCAAGTACCCTCAACCAAGTAAAGAGACCTCGGAGTGTTGGAAAGAAAATGGTTCAGTCTTTTTTCTCACGAAAGGGACATGTTGCGACTGTTGTACTTGACAATCGGCGTACGGTGAATGCTGAGTGGTACTCAACAGTGTCTTCCCACTGTGTTCAAGAAATGGAAGGCCCAGCATCCAAGATCAAAACTCGTCCATCTTCCCTTGCAGCATAACAATGCAAATGCCCACAGTGCCACAAGAACTGTAGACTTTTTGAACCAGGAAGGAGTCAGAGTGCTGCCAGATCCACCCTATTCACAGGACTTGGCCTTGTGCAATTTTTTTGTTTCCTAAAGTGAAGGAACACTTGCGTGGACGTCGCTTTTCACCGGATGATGATATTATTGGTGCTTATTTGGAGTCTGTGGACAATAGGGTCTATAGGCGAAGCGTGTGGAATGAACAGTTTTCTAAGTGGTTTGAAAGGATGCAAAAGTGTATTTGTGTCCGTGGAGAGTACTTTGAAAAACTAAATGTTTTGTTCCAGTTCGATGCTTCTTGTGGTCAGAGCTAAAAACTTTCGACATGGCCCTCGTATTTGTGTGTTATTATTATTTTTAGAGAAACGACTGGAACGTTAGTTTATGAAATACACTGAGGAAATAATCGTATGCGGCGTACGTAAAAACGTAGGTTACAAGTGTAAAACCTGTAGCTTTTTTATTTAACGTATATCAAACCTTTAACTGAAAAAGCATATTTTATATGCATTTTCGTACAAGTGGCCCAAATAAAAGTACTTTCCATACGAACGAAAGAACTGTGTATAGGGGATGGTAGGATTTTACATACAGATAGACATATGTAACATATCTATAGCTGATGTATGTAAGGTATGTTATTGTACGTAATATACGGAAGACTGTTAGGTCAGACATCCTCCAATGGCATGTTGTAACATCTAAGCGGGAAAAATGGCAGCACGTAAGTAGCATATGGATAAAGTATGCTCCGTACTGATTTCTTTAGTAAACATGAAGACTCCGTATATTTGCACAATATAGCACTTGTGACCGTCTGCCCGGCCACAAAACTATGTTTTTGGACGACCAGTGTATTTCTTTTTAACTTTTATTCATGCAACGAAATTATTATTTTACTCAACTAAAAGCTATTTCTCTTTTGGTGACAATTTCAACTCGTTCTGTGTATGCAGGTGTTCTTCAACCGTTGTTATCGCTTCTCACGATAGAACAAAGAAGTTGTTGTTTTTCAATGCAACGCTCATCGTCTCAACAGAGTATTTCGTCGTAGCAAACTTATTTTTTCTTTCTGTAAAATAGTTTCCAACTTATAGTCTTCGTCACCATGACTGTTTTGCATATACGTTTTTCTTAATTACATTTATTAACATTGGGAATATTTTTGGATACGAAGTTGATATTGTGTATGAATGATATTGTATTTATCGTGTTCTCATGCTCTCGTATTACGTCATCCGTCCTGCCGTGAGAACAAACGTTCCTATCCTGCAGGAGTCGTAGGTGGAATGACTCATACACACAATTACCATCGTTCGCTTCTTTCCACTGAACAATTTTACCTATAACAGCAGTGCATAAAAATCTATAACCATGGGAAGAATTTATTAGTTAAGACTGCTACACTTTTTCAACTATTATTTCCAAGCTTCTTTCCCATGGGATCAAATAAAATGTTGCCAGTATTCTTTATTATAAAATCGATCCATTGGCATTGTCTATGAATGCGGAAAACATTAACATTTTCTTTATTATTTTACATGGTGCATTGCCAACCCTAAGTATCGAAACGGGTTATTCCCAAGTGTGAGCAGAAGCGAGAAGTTAGCAAGGAGAATCCGTTGTAGCAAGAGTGTGGAAAACCATGCTGGAGGAATAGGCAGTGCAAGACATCGTATAGAAGGATAGTATGAAGAATTTTTTAGTGCTACATTAATATATATAGGATGTGAAACAAGATAACAAATACCTTCTGGAGATGTAACGTCTTTTAGGAATCAAGATACCTCAATCAGCAGTATTCCCCCCTTTTCCCCTCGTCATTATCACATAGTGAAAATCTTAGCATAATACGAAGAGTGAATATATAGTGCCAAGTGAGAATTTTGTGTGTTGTTAATATATATATATATATATATATATATATATTTTGTTCCGTACCCACATATATCTATACTTAATAAATAGGAATTTACCTAAGTAAATATCACCGTCTTCATTCATGTGTGTGTGAATTCCTGCGAGCAGACGGCTTGCCAGTTACGTGTATGTATGCGTGTGCATACGCAAAAGTAAGTATAACACAACCTGAGTCTCAAATGCATCAACGTGGCTCATGTCAAATCACTGTTCACATTTCAACATTATCAATCTGCGCCCAACAGAGTATGAGCCTGGACCAGGATTGTTATCAGCTGTTTTCTTAGGGACTTCTTCGTGAGCCAGCACCCAAGGGAAACGGTAGGTAGCACACTGTCAGGGTAACGGTTTCTTAGTGTATGAACGAAATCGTTAGAGTTGTTTTTGAGAAACTAGTATTTATTTATTTTCACTCTTCAGAAGTAAAATCTTATTTTTAGGAACAGGAAGAACATTCAAAAAACGCACCTAGTAAATCTTATAAAATCTTTAAGTTTTAAATTTGGTCCCTATTTATTGAACGGTATGACCTGTATGCGAGTAAACATCTTTACATTGGGATGAACCGGCAGACGGACGAAGAGACATCCAAAAATCCGTTTATTGGTGTGTAGAGGCAATGAAATGTGTGAATCAACTGAAATCTCGAATTTATTTATTTATTTATTTATTTACGATAACCATATTTTCTTCCCTCCTATCGTCTCTGGAAAGTACAAACTGTAAAAATAGTGAAAAATCGAAGAAGAATAAAGATCACTCTCAGATAGCTATATAATAGTATAATAAGCTAATAAAACAGCTATTGTGTGCACCCAGTTAGGTAAATCAGAGTAACAAAGCTAATGATTAATTAATATCAATGGCGTAGGCAAGGGGCTAGCTCGGCTGAAGTCCTTCCCCCTTTAGTAGAGTGATAGCGAAATAGATTCTGCTTTCATATACTATGTTCCATTTGTGACTCTTTTATATAGGCGTATTACGACTCTTTTATATCGATGACACAAACAGCAAGCACTACAATATATTCTTAAAGAAAAACTTGCCTCTATTTTTTACCCTACAAGAAATTTCAGCGTTATGTACTGTATTTTTATAATTATATACTGCATTCTTAATCATTTTCAACTCTTTTTAGTTACCACAGCCATCAAAATTTACCATGTGCGAGTCCGAATAGCGATTATTATTATTATTATTATTATTATTATTATTATTATTATTATTATTATTATTATTATTATTATTATTATTATTATTATTATTATTATTATTATTTACCTTTGGTTTTGCCGAATTGTTAGCCTTCGCGACTTCGGTGTGCATAGACTCTGGTTATATTCTCGGCAGAGCACTAAAATATTTATGTTATTTACCCAGTATTGTAAGGCAATTAAGGCGCTACCAGAATTAAAAGATAACGGAATACGATCCAGAAAGCCAGAAGCAATGGTACTTGGGAACAGATGAGCTGCCACTCATCATTCAGTCAGTCATCTGGCTGGTTGTAGTCTTTCATGGCAATAGTGTCAAGAAGTTTGACTTAGTCCGCCTTATGCAGAATCGTTTTGACGTATGATTAGTGTCGTACTGAAGGCCTGACTACTGCACGAAACATACAGATGGTGATCAGAAAAATGGAAACACCTGAACGAAATTGCAACTTAACAGATTAATATGGTGTCGGGCCACCTTTCGCCTTCAGAACAGCCTTGATGCGACGTGGGATGGAGGCATAGAGATCGTGAATGGTAGCAAGTGGAATTTTACACCATTCCTCGTGCAGGGCATCGGCCAGTTCTGTGAGAGAGGATGGAGGTGGAAATCGTCGCCGGAGTCGTGTTTCCAAGACGAACCATAATGTTCAATTATGTTGAGATCTGGGGATTGGGCGGGCCAGGGGAGGTGTTGAACTTCATCCCGATGTTCCTCAAACCACGCTGCAACAACGCCAGCTGTGTGAATGGGTGCATTATCATCCTGGAAGATGGCGTCATTGTTCGGGAACAACATCCGGACCATAGGATGCAAGTGGTCTCCTAAAATTGCGACATAATGGTTGGCAGTGATTCGTCCGCTAAGTGTGACCACAGGACCCAATGAAAACCATGATATGGGGGCCCACAGCATCACCGAGCCGCCGCCATGTTTCACAGTTGGGCGGAGACACTGTAGATCATAAGCTTCGTTGGCGTTCTCCACACATAAACACGGCCCGTGGTTGGGAATAGGGTGAAGGATGACTCGTCCGATCATATCACACGTTTCCAGTTCTCAGCGGTCCAAGTTGCATGGTCGCGGCATCATTTGCGGCGTGCGAAAGCGTTATGGTCCCTGATGAGCAGTTTGGCCCGTGAACACGACTCCGTAAGTTCATGTAATGTAATTCGCGGGGGACTGTGATTGTCGAAACAGGGTGGGGGAGGTGCTGATTGAGTTCCTCCATCACTTGCTCCGCAATGGCACGACGGTTCTGCGTGACAATGCGCTTTAATACCCGGCGTGACTTGTCACTCATAATTTTCTTCCGCCCACTGTTCCGCTTCCCCGATGTGATTTTCCCGTGTGTTGTGTAGGCCGTCATCACCTTCGACACCGTCTCACGCGACACACCTAACACAGTAGCCACTGCCGTCACACTCCACATAACCGCGCACCAACAATTTGCCCTCTTTGAAAATCTGAGAGGTCTCCCATTTTACACTACCTCCGTCTGCTGCAGCCACTGGACACTGCTGTTCCACTGCGCCTGAAGTAGTATGGATACCGACCTAACACACCACCACCAGCGGCCCGGCGCTGCGGGTGCCACGACACCACTACTAACCCATACATCTGACGTGTTGCCAACTACAGGTGTTTCCATTTTTCTGATCACCATCTGTATGTTAGTCGAGCTCATTAGTATGACACCAATCACGCGTCAAAACAACTCTGCATAAGGCCCATTATCTCTTAGTAAATTTCATTGATATTTCAATATTGTGTAACTAAAGAAAACTGAAAAAGAATTTCCTTCTTATCTGTCTCATGTATAATTCACCTTATCTCTATGTACTGAAATAAAATACTACACTTTATGTCACAAAAGCCCATGAAGTACTTTGGCCGTCCATATTCCTAACATTCCCACCAGTGACGTCACATATGTATGTGTATACTTCTGTATAAGCGTATTGTTTCGTTACTGTAATTATTAGTGCTCTGTATGATATATTTCTGGCTATGCTACTGATCAGTATTTCACTAATTACGTATTACGTTAGGCAAATGCATAATTATTATGGTTGACACTGTTTAGATTATTTTCCTTTCAGATCTATACTATTATAAGTGACTCATTAATAAGATAAAGGTCATACTAATATAGTTAAAAACATAAAATTTGGAAGGAAACTCTCTTGGTATGAAAACAAATGATAGACACTTTTTAAAAATACGTATGCAGTATGTATAAGTATAATATAATACGTATGTATATTGAAGTATCTCACATTAGGAAGATAAAACTTTGGCATATGAACTTCCCATAAAAACTAATTGAACTTACGTTTCATCATTTTTAGAAAATTCCATTCTTAAATAGGCAAAAGTTTCACCATTTTGAAAAACTTCCACTCTTAAATAGGAAAAAACTTTCACCATTTTCAAAAATTTCAATTCTTAAATAGGCAAAAGCTTCACCATTTATAGAAAATTCCACTTTTAAATAGGCAAAAGTTTCACCATTTTTAAAAAATGCCACTCTTAAATAGGCAAAAGTTTCACCATTTTTAGAAACTTCCAATATTAAATAGGCAAAAGTTTCACCATTTTTAAGAAAATTCCACTTTTATATAGGCAAAAAAAAAAGGAATTTCTATCTTACCAATTTCGACTCTTTATTGCGAAAATGTCAAATGTGAGGATTCACTCAAGTTAGAGAAGTGGAATTCGATAATTAAAATCTTAAATAAAAGAATCCATCTTTCAAGAATTCAGCTACTAATGAGAAAAGCGAACAATTTCTATAATATTCAAATTTCCGATTTTTTATATAGAAAAAGAAACTTTATGTGAGGGTATTGTTTAAATTGGAGGTAAGAAGTCTGGTATACATAAACTTCTAATTGTAATTAATTGTAAACGTGTTTCAGCATTTTGAAAACTTTAGCTCTGAAAAGAGACAATTTCTAGTATTAAAATTTTCGATCTCTTGTTATCCATAAAATATTTAATGTGATTTTTTGCTTTAAGTTGGAGATGTGAAATTCGAGTAAACATATGTTTCAGCGTTTTCGACAATTCCGCTTCTAAAAGGGAAAAGAGGATCAATATTTTTAAAATATTCAAATTTCCAATTTTATATCCGTTTAAACTTTATTCTTCTGTGTGAGGAATGGACACTTCTGTCTGCGTTATTATAAGCATTCATTTGCTTTAATAAACATGTTTAAATAAACACCTAACAATCGAACTCCACTTGAGGGGGAGTAGGAAGTCGTTTAAGGGACTGGGCCCCATTTGCCGTCTCGTAGGTGCATCTCTAATACTATTATATACTTTTATATAAATTTCAGAATGAAATATTTCCAAAACGGCTATCAATTAAAAAATAACAAATAGAACAATTTTCTAGCAAATTTTCTGGGCTACAATTTTTCTAATAACCATTTTTGTCGTGGAACCAATAGTTTGCAATATTTTCATAAAAAACATTGTTTCTGAAATGAAATGAAATATTTAAGTTTTACGTCCCACGTTTATGCTGGCTAGGCTAAAGGACATGATAATTGTGAGAAGTGAATGAAAATGATGGAATGAAGAAAGTGTGAGAAACGGGAGAACCCCAAGAAAACCCACGCATATGGTGTTTGTCCAGCACAAAGCTCACTTGACGCGAGTTGGGATTAAACCAACGACCCCATGCTCCAGAGATGACGATCTACCATTGAGTCACCGCGGCCCGACAATGGTTGTTTCTTGATCTTTGGGATGCTATAGCATTTTTAGTAGAGGTCAAATCGACAAGTATTTTTGAGGTGCTATTTAGACAGGTAATATTAATTACACAGAAAAAGTAAGCTTTAGGGAAATTTTCCTATAGTAGAATTCTAATTTGACAGGACTAACAACTAAAAAATCTAAAATTGAGTTTTACTTGAATATCCGTTGAGGATAAAATAATATATCGTAATGAAGTAGTATAATAGAATCCATTCTTTTTACAAAACATTTGTATAATATATGTTTTATACCTATGTTGCAGATTCATTGAACGTCATAGCGAGATAATAAAACTGAAGGGCACATGTCTTACTATCATCGATTTCCTTCTCCGATATGTATTATCTATGGTATCAATCATTCTTGAAACTCTGTATGTGACTTTTGAGAGGGAAACAAATACAATAACGTCTGGACTTTTTCATGTTATCAATGCATGTTTTATCCTGCGAATGCTCATTAAGTTCTTTCTACCATACGAAGATGAGCAAAAGAATTTAGTAACAGCGAAAGGAAAGATTATTCGAAGGTATGGAGCAATGATACCTATTTAAGTAGGTCACAATGAATTCCGTTGAAAATTGGCCACTGTAGATACATGATCAAATTACGAAAAAAGTCTAACACTATTGTAGATTGTAATATACGCACTATTAAATCTAGTAATTAACTACAGAAGCTGATCCGTTTCCATCCGAACAACTTGCAGATCACTCAGTGATACCAACCTGAAAAGTTATAAAAAATCCCCATCTCGAGAGGCAGAAATTCCCATTTTGCTCTTAAATTTCCCACGCTAAACTAATAAGAAATTTTTAATCTTACAAAACGTAAATAGTGAAATTAGCGAATATAATTAGCTTGTTTTCCTTAATTGAAAGAGACAATTCAAAATACTGATAAAAATAAGTGCATTTTGTTGTGAGTTTAGTATTTCGATCACACTTTTGTGCCATCATCTTCCAACTGAACGTAATAAAACTAGATAAACTTCATTTTTCAGTCATTTCGTATGGAACAATTTGGAAGTTGGACGTTTCTAGTTCTATTTTCTACCACCAGTTGTTCTTTCTTTCATTTCTCTCTCTTTCTTTTAATATCAGAGTACAATCAGCGTTCATTTGAGATTCACTAGTCATGGCATTAATGATTTTAACACTAACATACATTTTATGGTAACTAAATTTGGCAATTAGCATTAATACAAGTTTATTGAAGATTCGTTTGTCTACTCGCCCATAGACTATCTTGTTGGCATCCATGGAATAGATAGCTATATGAAAAATCCCATGAATTCGGCCAATTTTTTACGAAAATTCCCTTTATACCATTTTGAGAAATCATCGTCAAAAAATCCCACAATAAGGGATTTTTTCCACCGGTTGGCATCACTGGTATCACTGAGGAATAAAACTATGCGCACACGTGTATCAGTCTCTCAGCAGTTGTGTGGATAAGTTAGCGTATGGCTCTAGAGAATGCGTTTTTAATACATTATCCCCCGCAGCGAACGCGATCTAGGTGGCTACTCGGTAATTTTACCTTCGCCAGAGTTATAAATCATACTGTGAGCCAGTCAGAGTTTCCAGGTCTTTTCTGTCAGATCCAGGTATATAATAGCAGAGTCCCAATACTCTGCACAAACCATATTCCAACGAGCTAATTCTTGCTAAAATCCCTTTACCTGGCAACACGTCTTTCCTTTTTTCTTTACTTGAGACATCTTTTAAACAGCAAGCGGTCCTTTGTTCTGAAATGCACCAAATACGCTCGAGATGACGTTTTCTTAGCGATTTTATTGCTTTCGTGTTTGCAGTGCATTGTGATTAGCCATCCACATTTAAATACATAGTCAGCGTTTTCCAAGCGTATGCATGAGCAACAAAAACGCTTTGCGAACGCTTCAAAGAGCCGAGGGCAACATACCGCCGAAAATAATCTATTTTGAATAAGGTATGTCACGATTCTTTTTGTGCGAACTGTAACGTTTTCCATATAGTAGAACAGTGCTGGTACAATGAATTTATGGTAGAATGGATCGCTGCTAGTATTATAGTTAAATGTTATGCTCAGCGATCCCTTCCACTAGCCATATCATCAACGGAACTGCATCCAAAGAAAGAAATAGTGGAACTCACAAGGGAAAGTCCCACAAGTTTTCGCTAAAATCTGATTGACACAGCACATCATGAGAAACGAAAATGAGCAAAATTTAAGATGCATAGACCAGAAGGACAGGAGCTACGGGACTTCAAATTTGAATATCCAAAAAATTGTATCAAGTAATTATGTATGTTTAAATATCTTGAAAACCGTTAAAGCAATCGAGACAAAAGTTGTACAATATAATGACAACAAAATGCAATATCGAGAAACACAGTGTTGCTAGAGCTGAAGCAGTGTTGCCAACTCAGCATAAAAATATTTTGTTTGAAACAGCACCATATTCAAGTGTGCACGGATTTAAAATGCACTGTTATCATTAAACATAACAGTGAAATGTAGTGATACAGCGTTGCACACTGTTGGAGCTACGTGTGCTGAAAATGTGCGATGGAGAAGTCTGACATGTGGCAACACATGGTAATAAAGGAATCTGGGTCTCATACTATGAATTTAGTTAAAATGCATAACATCGATAGTACAACATAGCAAAATGTCAGCAGTGTCACAAAATATTGTTGCATTTGAAAAACGAAATTGAGTAATGCCATTTTAACGTCTTGTGTCAGCATCGAAACTACATAGGACGGAGCCTATGGTGTAAAGTAGAATCCGAACCACTATAAAAGAGAGAGATAACAATGGCATTGTAAAATGAAAAGTACAACAAAAACATGTCCGAGGCGGGATTGAAACCCGCGATCCCTAATGTGTCGATTGGCTACCTTTCTAGATCACACGGCTATCCAGGCTAACTAAAAACGAAATGAGGTACTAAGAAAATAATTATATTTCCAATGTGAATATGGTAATATTACAATGTACAAATATAGTATGTAGGAGAGGAAGTAGAAGAATATGCCATTTAACATGAAAGACAGTACTCTTCCAAATATTGAATAGATAATCTAGAGAATCAGTTTACAGAATTAGAAAACATGTGTTTCTTTCCTCACGTGTATCATTTTGTTTTCGCGAGTTGTCTGCTTATTCACTGGGGCTACAGAAGCATAATGCAAAACCCTCACTTTTTCTAATGAATTCCTTTATTACCCTCTGTTGCCACGTATGAGACTTCTCCATTGTACAGTCCACGGCATAAAATTTGTTACAAAAATTCTAAGTCCAAATGAATAACAAACTCTTGCCCAGTTTTCTTATGCATTCCCGCAATACATGTATCAATCGATTAGTTGCTTCTAGTATTTATTCCAACTCCTCCCCGTCCTCCACCTCTCCTTGTCTAAAGCAGTGTGTGTGACGTAGTACACTCTTTTCATTCAGCTGAAAAAGAAACAGGAATCAAGTTTACAACGTTATAGCTTTAAAACAGTCTTTTCCATTCGTTTGTTCTGAAATACTTTTAAGAGCCTAAATTAAAGGAAAGTCACACAATCTTCCCAGAGCTTCATAAATATCTTTAGTTTCATTCTTTTCTTTCTTTAAAGAGTGCAAACTAGTAAGATGCTCCCTAAGAAATCTATGGAAATTGCCAAGAGCTCTAAAATATCTACGGACAGAAACGAGTTTTATTCAATGATTCATTTAATTTCTTTTCAGTAAGTGCAAGCAAATGTTTCAGGGGCGTCATTTGGGCAGGACAGGAGGGTGTAATTCCCCCTCTCTTGAGCTTCATAAATACGTATTTTTTGATCAAATGTATAGTAATACACTAATAAAAAGTGAAAACCTTATGTCGCCGGAGAATCTCTTCCTCCCCCCTCCCCCGAATAAAGTCTAAAAGACACTGGTTTTAACAACAAACCTATAGAGCTACGATAGCACATTGCTAAAGAGCTTACATTTGGTTTCAAGAGTCGAAGATTTGATCTCAAGCCATATGACTTCCTGGGTGACATTGAGAGAGAGAGAGAGAGAGAGACAGATAGAGATAGAGAGAGAGAGAGAGATTCAAGTATGGAGACAGAGAGGGATGATTTGTATACACAGATTTAGAATTGGGGGAAAAAATGATCGGACAGCATTCGTATTATGGCGAAAATTCTGATTTTGTGAAAGATAAGAAGGGAAGTTTTCGAACTGCGAGGATCACATTAGGCAGTTGTCGAATTAATGTGGAGAACTCTTTTTAGAGCATCAGATGATTACGAAAGGAGAGAAAGATCTTCAGAACTGAGGAATTAAGATTTTAAAAAATCTGATTTCGGCGACGGGTTTCGAACCACGAACCTTGTGGTTATCTAACCATGACTTTATCCATTCTGCTACGGAGAATTCTATTACTGGTTCACATACGTTTCCCTTAGCTGCGTTGAAAGCTACCTTAAGGGGATATTCCAAAAGTTGACTCGGTGGATGCACCGTTCAGATAGGACGTAAACCTCTTGTAACTTAGTTACAATGTACAAAATGAACTTCCTCTTCTTCAGGACATTTTTAAAGCTTTAAAATTTGTTACTATTGTTTTAATTAAAATACATTTGATAGAACCATCTGATAAAGTAGTGCCAAGCCCTGTGCGTCATTATCTGTTAGGTGAATAGTTAATGTAAGTTACTCCTACGTGGATGGTCCGAGCTTCCAATCAAGACCATTCTTATTGATTATTTTATTTGAGCTACGCTCATCCTGTATATTCCACAAGTTCAATTTTGAAGTAATGTAGTCACAGCTAGTTTAATTCGAAATAATTTTCCAATATTATATTTGTTACTAAATTTACATGGCACTCCTCACTGTTTGTAGCCCTGCATAAATGCAAAATTGTTTTAAAAGTATATTTTACTTTCAAGTTTTATTGTTTTTTTTAATTGTCCTTCAACTTTATTTTATAATTATTTTCTATTTCTTAATTATAACATATTTTCTATTTATATTGTATTCTATGTTACACGTTTATTATTTATATTTTATGTCTTACCTTTGAAGAGGAGCTTTTGACAATTCAGAGCAGCAGGGACATACACAGGATGCAGGCCTTTGCAATCAAGAGCTTTTGCCCCCACGAAATCACTACTTTTTTTTTTGTAAATTATATCTAATTTTAGAGATGATGATAGCAGGGACGGATTCAGGGGAGTGCGTTCGGGCGATCACATCCCCCAGAATAGGGAACTTTTTATACTTTTTATTTGAAAAATAAAACATATCCTAAGTATTTTTCATCTTTGTATTATAAACTTAAATTAAAACCTAAAGTAGATAGGCCTTACTTTCTTAAGAAAGTTAATTCTGCAGAAGAGCTACTTCTCCTTTTCTAAATTTGTTTTTTTCTTTTCTTTTCTTTCTTTCTTTTTTTTGCAATCCGCTCTTACCTTGATTTGACTTCGAACGACCGCCCCTCCCAAACAATCATCCTGGATCCGCCCCTGGGTGATAGACATTTTAGTAAAATATGCCCTCAATCGCTGAAATAAATTCCTGTCAAGCTTTCGATCGCTAAAATAAATTTCTGTCTAAGGCCTTGCAAAACAGTGACGATTTTAGGGAGTGATCAGTTAGTAATGCCTCCCTGGAGCAACGACACTTCCCCAGAAGTCATATCTCCGATAATTCAGAATGTGATTTGTGCATTATCACTTTTCACTCTCAGTGTCTTGAAACGCACCAAAAAGGAACTGTTCTGAAGTATTTACTGGTTCTCCCTATGACCCCATTTCAATATGGCCAACCTTGGACATATACACATCTGAAATATCACCTTTTATGTCAGTGATCCCGAAAACTATCCATTCGACACAAATATAGGATATTTTCGATTCTTTATTCCTGTCACCCTCCCATTGTCAACTCGAAGCCAACCAAGGCTTATTTTGGACTTACGCAGCATCCACAGTGTTACTTTTCATCTTTGCACATGAATTCGACACTAATTTCGTTCGTATTTGACTACTTTTACATGTCACCTTCACCTCTTGGTAGGGATTTTTTCAGTATCTCGCCCCCACAACTATGGAGAAATTTCAACCAACTAAGTATAATTAAAATGATCATCTGAAACACAACAGTACGGGTGATCTTTATCGCAGAGGAATTCGTTAACTACTGTTTCTATATCAATGTATTGGCTTTTTTTGCTCTGCATGCAGGAGATTGCCAAAGAGCTAAACTTCATTCTGTACTATTGTGCTATGAATATAGTGGTTTAATTCACTGAATACTCGCTTAGATGATGCTCTCGTCACAGGAAAAGTGAGATACAGTTATAAAAGAAAAACGAAACGAAATATTTAAGTTTTACGTTCCACGTTATGCCGACTACGCTAATGGAGACAGTGATGGTGAGAAACGAATGAAATTGTTTAATGAAAAAAGTGGGAGGAAACGGGAGAAACCCGAGGACACTCATGCACACGGTGTTTGTCCATAATAAAGTTCATTCAGTGCGAGCTGGGATCTAACCAACAACTCCATGCACCATAGGTAAAGTTATAAAGGAATAGGCGTCTAAACAAATACGGAACACTACTGTCAATGAGAGTTGTATAAGATTAGATTTTTATTTATTTCATTCAAAGTTGAAATTTCAATCAATCTTGATCTTCATTACTGTTCGAAATCCGGACCAACCAGTATTCCCTACTAGGGTAAAGATTAATTGATCGCCAACAGAAATCCAAAATCCTCTGTATAACTCCAAGTTCCATTGTTCCATATACACAATTAAGTGTCCAGCGTAACCTACCAGTTAATAAGTTTTCTTCTTATTATTATTATTTTTAACACCTCAAAAATATAGGCTCATAATTGAACCACTGATTGGAAAAATGGAATAAGTACATAAAAATATTTTTTCCACTTTTAAGCTTTTCTCACTAATTGCAGTGCTACAATACAAGATTCTTCTTCTTGTCTTAGAGTTTGTCAGTTCTTTTGCTACAATTAATCAGTTATACACGTGTTGAAACAAATACAAATACGCCTCGGGAAGGTTTTTTTAGCATTTCTGAAAACTTAGGTCTGATGTACTTATTCCCTTTTGCTGGAAATAGTTGCTGCAAGGACGTGATAAATCTTTTCGGAGACTTCACAGTCTATAGCTCCTTCACAACTTCCTTTTCATCTAAGGCTAAGTAGTTACATTTTAGACATTGAGGAAAAAGTGTGAAATTAATTAAAACCCTTCAAAGTGGAGTTACGAATCCTCAATGGACATCATTTTGCTGTTGGCCTCGCTCAACGCACTCCCGTCACTGTTCAGGGTGCACGATGGAGTTTCTCCCTTTTAGGAATACTTTCTAAGACAGTACTAGTTTTTTTTTTTTTACAGCTGTTTCAATTGAGTTGTATTTGCTAGAACTGTCGGTTAAAGGAAACAAAAGATCCTATACTCAAACACAAATCATCTCTCTAGAAGCTCTAATGGAAAACGAAACGAATCGTCGTAAACATGTTACGTTCTTGAAGAGGAAAACAGCAAAACATTGATTGCACAAACGTATAATGGTATCATTTGCTTGCAAATTTAAAACTTATAGAAGTTGATGGCTTGTTAGGTGAGGGGTTAGTGAACAGGATTTTTGTACTGGTGATCCAGGGTTCGAATCTCGTCTGTTCTTCTTACGTTTTGTTTCTTTAAGCTACACTGAGTTTGTTCATTCCAATTCTTTAAGCTTGAATTAAATCTAATAGCAGTTAGTGAATTAAAAGTAGCTAACATTATTTTCAAATACGAGACGTTATTACATGCTTGTCACTAGCTCACAATACTCAACTTTGATATAAACTCTTGCAGCCTTCATTTAACTCATTTCTTGACGTGTTTTGTTACAAAACTCATGAGTCGTGGCGAACAAAATTGCTTTACCAGATAATGGTGACTGCTTTGAAACCAAATGACAACTATGAGAATTAAACGTATCATATGTGTAGTTTGGTGTGGAGAAGAAACCAAATAGCGAACGAAAGGTTTAAGAACAACCACGTTATTAATATAAACTATGCCAAAGATTATTGACTTATATGATTAAAAAAAATCGAAAGAAATTTTGAAAGAACGAAAAATACTGCTTAAAAGCACTTTTTCCGTCACGAAACACCCAGTAGAAGGCGTACGATATCATCTACAGCAATGAGAGGAAACTCCGCCTTGTTACGTGAAGTCAAATGAAGCACGTTCCGTTCAAACACCTAAGCAAAGCTATCATTTTGATTCTGGTGTGAAAATGGCTCACTACGAAGCTTCTGTTAAAAACAGCGTGATTGCTTTAATTGAGCATGCGGGCATGAACTATAGCGAGGCAGGCGCGAGATATGGCGTTAACCGTGCTACAGCACGGAGGTGGTGGAGGAGATATGAGGAAACAGGAGATGTAAGACGTAAAAGAGGAAGTGGGCGACAAAGAGTTTCC
Organism: Thermobia domestica; assembly: GCF_964235325.1. Classification (NCBI taxonomy): domain Eukaryota; kingdom Metazoa; phylum Arthropoda; class Insecta; order Zygentoma; family Lepismatidae; genus Thermobia; species Thermobia domestica. The sequence continues at coordinate 130,616,166 of NC_137469.1, read as the reverse complement.
TCTGCCGAAGAAGACCAGAGTGTAATTGCCCAATGCCGTGAGCACCCTTTCATGTCTGCCCGACAGTTACGAGAGGAAACCAATTTCCCAGGCGATGTTACGACTGTCCGTCGTTGACTCAAATCCTTTGGTTTGAGATCATACAGGGCAGCTGTTAAGGAGCGACTAACAGAAGACCACATAGTTGACCGTCTGGCGTTTGCACAGTTAAATATTGAACTGTGTGGGACGAGGTCGTTTTCACAGACGAAAAAATATTTTCCAGTGCAAACTTCGGGCCGAAGCGTGTTTACCGCCCCCCTGGAAAAAGGTATGCCTCTGAATACGTTTCCCGTTCTGGTCGAATGGGACATGTAACAGTTCACTGTCGGGCATGGATATGCAAGGCTGCAAATTTCGGAGGAATCTACAGGATTCCTGGTCGCCTAAACGCCCACAAGTATGTGGAACATCTGGATAAAACGCTTCCGGAAATAAAAGCTCATGTAGGTGACGGCATATTATATTTGCAACAGGACAATAGCTCGATACATAATTCAAATGTGGTTCAGACATGATTGTAGAGGCAACCTGATGTCGAAATAGTTGACAGGGTTCCTCATGGAGCAGATCTGAACCCTATTGAAAGTATGTGGGCCTCTGTTGCAAGAACATTGCGGGAAACCTGGTCGAACAATCCTCCACGAACATCTAATGATCTTTGGGAGCGTGTTGAAGATGCATGGTCGATCTGTTGCACCCAACGCTATATCTCTCGCCTGGTGGATTCAATGCCACGGCGTATGGCAGCTGTAATCGAGTCCCAAGGGGACTATACACACTATTAATAAATGCTCGCCCACAACACCATCAGCCCTCTCGAGGGCTACCTAATTCGACCCACTTATTAACAAAATTTTATGAAATACATTACGCGACACCAGTGAATGTAAGTGCCTCAGTATGTTCTGCATTAATAAAGAGGCTAACGTGCGAGACTTGGTGGCCGAGTGGTATTATGCTTGCTATGTAAAGCAAAACCGCCTGTAACAGTGGTTCGAATCTAGTGAAGAAGACCCCTACTTTTTATCACCAGGGATATTTGCAATACGCCTTCTGCTATGTCCGCCTTCGTACGGTCTATTATATGACACATAATTTGGACCGCCATAAGTTTTTACTTAGTAAATAATTTATAAATATATGAACAAATACCTAGGTATATTAGAGTAACAATGGAATATAGTACTTTCGTCCAACTGACGTCGCTCTGCAAATGTTCATTGTATTACACCGGAAGATGAATTAAATAAAGACTGGAAAATTTGATATAAAAATTGATACGTAATAAGTTAAAGACAAAATATGTAACTATAATCTCATATTTGAAACTAATTTTGACTACAATTAATTCTCTACCTGCTTTCATAAATAATCCAAACTTCAAGGTTTGGAATGCGCAAACTAAGTGTAGCTAAGAAAAAAGTAACAAGAAGAGCAGAGATTCGAACCCACGACCACCAGCGTAAGAATTCCTTTTACTAACCCTTCATCTATCAAACCATAACGTGAACATGACTTTTGTAAGTTATAAATTTGTATCCAAGAAACACCATTAAGCGTATGTGCAACTACTGCTTTGCTCTTTTTCTCTTCAAAAGCGTAACATGTTTAGGACGATTCGTTTCGTTTTCCATTAGAGTTTCGAAAGAGATTATTTGTTTTTGAATGTAGGATCTTAAGTTTCCTTTAACCGACACTTCTAGCAAATACAACTTAATTCACATAGCAGTTAAAAAAAAACTCGTAGTGCCTTAGAAAGTATTCCTAAAAGCAGAAGCTGCATCATGCATCCTGAACAGTGACGTAACTAACGGCAGTGGGTTGAGGGAGCCCAGAGTAAAACGGGGCCCATTGAAAATTCGTAATTCCACTATTTTTCCTCGATGTCTAAAATGAGACTACTTTAGCCTTACATGAAAAAGAAGCTGTGGAGGGGACTGCGAAGTCTACTGAAAAGATTTCTCACGTCCTTGCAGCAACAACTTTAAGTTTTCGAACAGTAATGAAGAACAAGATTGATTGAAATTTTAACTTAGAATGAAATAAATAAAAATCAAATCTTATATAACTCATTGATAGTAGTGTTCCGTATTTGTTTAGACACCTATTCTTTTATAACTTTACCTATGGTGCATGGAGTTGTTGGTTAGATCCCAGCTCGCGCTGAATGAACTTTATTATGGACAAACACCGTGTGCATGAGTGTCCTCGGGTTTCTCCCGTTTCCTCCCACTTTTTTCATTAAACAATTTCATTCGTTTCTCACCATCACTGTCTCCATTAGCGTAGTCGGCATAACGTGGAACGTAAAACTTAAATATTTCGTTTCGTTTTTCTTTTATAACTGTATCTCACTTTTCCTGTGACGAGAGCATCATCTAAGCGAGTATTCAGTGTATTAAACCACTATATTCATAGCACAATAGTACAGAATGAAGTTTAGCTCTTTGGCAATCTCCAGCATGCAGAGCAAAAAAAGCCAATACATTGATATAGAAACAGTAGTTAACGAATTCCTCTGCGATAAAGATCACCCGTACTGTTGTGTTTCAGATGATCATTTTAATTATACTTAGTTGGTTGAAATTTCTCCATAGTTGTGGGGGCGAGATACTGAAAAAATCCCTACCAAGAGGTGAAGGTGACATGTAAAAGTAGTCAAATACGAACGAAATTAGTGTCGTATTCATGTGCAAAGATGAAAAGTAACACTGTGGATGCTGCGTAAGTCCAAAATAAGTCTTGGTTGGCTTCGAGTTGACAATGAGAGGGTGACAGGAATAAAGAATCGAAAATATCCTATATTTGTGTCGAATGGATAGTTTTCGGGATCACTGACATAAAAGGTGATATTTCAGATGTGTATATGTCCAAGGTTGGCCATATTGAAATGGGGTCATAGGGAGAACCAGTAAATACTTCAGAACAGTTCCTTTTTGGTGCGTTTCAAGACACTGAGAGTGAAAAGTGCTAATGCACAAATCACATTCTGAATTATCGGAGATATGACTTCTGGGGAAGTGTTGTTGCTCCAGGGAGGCATTACTAACTGATCACTCCCTAAAATCGTCACTGTTTTGCAAGGCCTTAGACAGAAATTTATTTCAGCGATCGAAAGCTTGACAGGAATTTATTTCAGCGATTGAGGGCATATTTTACTAAAATGTCTATCACCCAGGGGCGGATCCAGGATGATTGTTTGGGAGGGGCGGTCGTTCGAAGTCAAATCAAGGTAAGAGCGGATTGCAAAAAAAAAGAAAGAAAAGAAAAGAAAAAAACAAATTTAGAAAAGGAGAAGTAGCTCTTCTGCAGAATTAACTTTCTTAAGAAAGTAAGGCCTATCTACTTTAGGTTTTAATTTAAGTTTATAATACAAAGATGAAAAATTCTTAGGATATGTTTTATTTTTCAAATAAAAAGTATAAAAAGTTCCCTATTCTGGGGGATGTGATCGCCCGAACGCACTCCCCTGAATCCGTCCCTGCTATCATCATCTCTAAAATTAGATATAATTTACAAAATAAAAGTAGTGATTTCGTGGGGGCAAAAGCTCTTGATTGCAAAGGCCTGCATCCTGTGTATGTCCCTGCTGCTCTGAATTGTCAAAAGCTCCTCTTCAAAGGTAAGACATAAAGTATAAATAATAAACGTGTAACATAGAATACAATATAAATAGAAAATATGTTATAATTAAGAAATAGAAAATAATTATAAAATAAAGTTGAAGGACAATTAAAAAAAACAATAAAACTTGAAAGTAAAATATACTTTTAAAACAATTTTGCATTTATGCAGGGCTACAAACAGTGAGGAGTGCCATGTAAATTTAGTAACAAATATAATATTGGAAAATTATTTCGAATTAAACTAGCTGTGACTACATTACTTCAAAATTGAACTTGTGGAATATACAGGATGAGCGTAGCTCAAATAAAATAATCAATAAGAATGGTCTTGATTGGAAGCTCGGACCATCCACGTAGGAGTAACTTACATTAACCATTCACCTAACAGACAATGACGCACAGGGCTTGGCACTACTTTATCAGATGGTTCTATCAAATGTAACTTAATTAAAACAATAGTAACAAATTTTAAAGCTTTAAAAAGTGTTCTGAAGAAGAGGAAGTTCATTTTGTACATTGTAACTAAGTTACAAGAGGTTTACGTCCTATCTGAACGGCGCATTGTGAGGTGCAGGTAGCCAGAGCCGAAACTACTGTTACCTAAGAAAACCACCACAAATAAAAAAAAATGAAGTGGAGTGGCTGGGAATATTCAAATTAGCAGAGATATTTACATAACATGCAAATACCTGACTTCTGAAATTATTTCTTCCCTCTTGGAGATAATGGTACTCTCCTGCAAGAGCCGCCACTCCTACAAGTTTAAAGTCGGTAGAGCATAAAATTTGTTAGTATATGAGAACAGCAGATCTCAGGGTTATCTGCATAACAGTCATGGTCAAGATGCTACTATAGTGAGTCATTGATGAATTATCCAAAAAGGTTAAAAGAAAAAAAAATCTATATATTTAACTTTACAGGTAGCAGCCTGTTTTAGAACTCACTATACTCATGGCTGTTATTTGGTTCCTTGGGCATTAATAGTCTCCCTGGGCCCCATTCAGGGAGCCGGTCAGACATACACAAGAACAAGGGAAAATGCTTCCTTGTATCACACTCCTGAAAAACAAACATTCTCATTAGCAGTAGGTACTCACCCTGCAGCAAACTGAGTAGAACACCAAATTCTGGATAGAGATGTAATTTTATTTCCAATAAAAAGCACATTAGATGGGAGCTGATGAGGTATATTCACTTCAACACTCACACATTATTTTCCTTTTGTAGTGCACTACTCAACACTTTCACAAATTTATATATATATATATATATATATATATATATATATATATATATATATATATATATATATATATATATATATATATATATATATATATATATATATATATATATATATATATATATATATATATATATATTTCTTTACTATATTAAAAAAATAAAAGAGGGGAGGACGCAAACTTAATATCATTTATAAGGTCTGGTTGACCTTTGTAAAAAAATAAAAAGAAATTATATACAGATTCTTAACTCCTCATTTTTGATGAGTTTATGGTATCTGACTGTCTCAGAGAGGAGTTATCAATATTACACAAAATTTATTATCTTGTAATAACAAGTTAATTGACGAAACACAAGGATAACTGGTTAACTAGCATAGTTTCTCGTGGGACAGTTCCTGTAGTTGAAACAGTCGGTTTAACACGCACACAGTTCTAGTTCCACATCACTAAGTCCTTCCACATTTCTATTCCACCACTGTAGGTTAAGAGTAATTACGATGTTTAAAAAAACTGGTTAATGACGTTTCTTGGAGTGGACATATGATATGTCCGTGAATGCCAGTAAATACAAAAGCTGGTAACCTTGTACGAAAGTCCAAGGAAGGCTCTGTGTTAAGGACGATACAGGCCTTTTTAACTATATCTAATAGAGATGTTGCATGTTATGCAAGTTACTGGTTCCAATAGCATATTAGAAATGAAAATGCTTCCCCATAATTACTAGTGGGGTTTAGATAAGATATCCACTTATCTATACGTGACAGTTAGCAAATAAAAAAAATAAAAGTAACAAATGATTTCAATGGTTAAGTTCCATGATCAATTGCAGTAGTTGTATGTCTTAGTCGCAAACTCTCCAGATATGTGCTCTGGTTAACACATACTGTGTACACTCGAAAGTGATATGTAGAAGATAAGTTCACTACACACACGAGTATATGGAATATTACGGGAATATCCACGGGGACTATGTCCACACGTTCCCGGGTTAGCCGCCACTGATATGTAAGAGACGATATTTACATGTTATCACCACTGAATGCTAGAATGAACTCCTCTTGTTTTCCCCTGAAAACAAGTATATCTATCGCACAAAACCAGGAAACGAAGAAACTCGCTTCCTTTAGAGTCTCTGACAAAGGTTTGTGCCTTCCGGCTATCTTCTGGGTGGCCCATTCTGCAACAACACCCGTTCAGCCGCTTCTGGTTGCGAATTCAACCCTTCACCCCTTTGATAGGTGCTGCTCTCTGTCAGTTACGGAGAACTTGGAACTTTCTGCTCCCAGCAGAAGTCTATGAGAGTTTGTAAACAATATCTTTTTCTTCACTTATTACACACTTATGACATAGAAAAATACATGTTAAAATACACAGAAATAAAGATCAATATTTTTACAATACAATTTTATACTATACAGACACTGTCATCTCTCCCAGAAGCTGAAGTAAGCCCAATTTCCTGCGGCTGTCCTTCAAGCTGTCTGCTGCCAATGGCAACCATGTTTTCATGGAGAGGGATAGAGGAAACATCTTTGTTTATTTTTACTTTTGATAATTACAAGATCCAAATGTCTTGTACGAATAAGGATCCACGCTAATAAAATAAATCAGGAATTTTGTACGGTATTTCCAAGAACGATTTGAGCGTAATACGTTAATATTAATATTATACATAGAAAATAAGTCAAAACAGAGTAAAACATTTTAAACTGGTGTTGCATCTTGGGAGAAAACTAAAGGTCCGCTGGCTGACTTTACCGGTCCTGGGTGAAGAGGGGGGCGGAAGAGACGCTAGAGCTCGCTACATAGAAACTCACACCTATAGAAATCTAAAAACTCACATGTAGAAGCGAAAAATTTTATGACATTTGAAATAATAGCAGTGGTGTGTTTCTACCCACTGTTTCCAAGTCAGTGTGGTTCCACTAAGGAAGTTTGTAGGCTACTTCCTGTGTATAGGGAGTCTTATTTTTCCATCTTCTGGTGATTTCTTTACATGGTGAGTTGTGAGGACCCCACATATCGAAGTCTAGGCGACAAGAAGTCGGGAAAGAAAAAAAACTTCTCTCAGCGCTCGCTCTGTCTTCCAGCGTTCTGAAATCCATGCATGATTCTCATAGAATCTGCCTATTTCTTCTATAATTAATCCATCGTAGATGATTTTAATATAATTCTTTCTTCATCCCCATTCATGCTATATATTATACAATGACTCGGTAATTTGATGCAACCCGTAAATACACTATAACTAACCTATAAAAGAAATAAACGCAATTGAATAAATACAATATAATACAATATTGTATTAATATTTCCGTACTACGCTCTGTGACTTTACACATATTTACTCCTAATATCTAATTAATATGCAATAAGTATGCTAATATTAAGCAATTAATTATATCACAAAATTATATATTTAAATATTGATATGTAAATGTGCCCCTCATCTGCATTTCGATATGCAGATGATGGAGAAGGACACTGGCCTTCTACAGCATCCACAGAGTCAACTTTTGGAATATCCCCTTAAGGTAGCTTTCAACGCAGCTAAGGGAAACGTATGTAAACCAGTAATAGAATTCTCCGTAGCAGAATGGATAAAGTCATGGTTAGATAACCACAAGGTTCGTGGTTCGAAACCCCGTCGCCGAAATCAGATTTTTTAAAATCTTATTCCTCAGTTCTGAAGATCTTTCTCTCCTTTCGTAATCATCTGATGCTCTAAAAAGAGTTCTCCACATTAATTCGACAACTGCCTAATGTGATCCTCGCAGTTCGAAAACTTCCCTTCTTATCTTTCACAAAATCAGAATTTTCGCCATAATACGAATGCTGTCCGATCATTTTTTCCCCCAATTCTAAATCTGTGTATACAAATCATCCCTCTCTGTCTCCATACTTGAATCTCTCTCTCTCTCTATCTCTATCTGTCTCTCTCTCTCTCTCTCTCTCTCAATGTCACCCAGGAAGTCATATGGCTTGAGATCAAATCTTCGACTCTTGAAACCAAATGTAAGCTCTTTAGCAATGTGCTATCGTAGCTCTATAGGTTTGTTGTTAAAACCAGTGTCTTTTAGACTTTATTCGGGGGAGGGGGGAGGAAGAGATTCTCCGGCGACATAAGGTTTTCACTTTTTATTAGTGTATTACTATACATTTGATCAAAAAATACGTATTTATGAAGCTCAAGAGAGGGGGAATTACACCCTCCTGTCCTGCCCAAATGACGCCCCTGAAACATTTGCTTGCACTTACTGAAAAGAAATTAAATGAATCATTGAATAAAACTCGTTTCTGTCCGTAGATATTTTAGAGCTCTTGGCAATTTCCATAGATTTCTTAGGGAGCATCTTACTAGTTTGCACTCTTTAAAGAAAGAAAAGAATGAAACTAAAGATATTTATGAAGCTCTGGGAAGATTGTGTGACTTTCCTTTAATTTAGGCTCTTAAAAATATTTCAGAACAAACGAATGGAAAAGACTGTTTTAAAGCTATAACGTTGTAAACTTGATTCCTGTTTCTTTTTCAGCTGAATGGAAAGAGTGTACTGCGTCACACACACTGATTTAGACAAGGAGAGGTGGAGGACGGGGAGGAGTTGGAATAAATACTAGAAGCAACTAATCGATTGATACATGTATTGCGGGAATGCATAAGAAAACTGGGCAAGAGTTTGTTATTCATTTGGACTTAGAATTTTTGTAACAAATTTTATGCCGCGGACTGTACATTTTCAGCACATGTAGCTCCAACAGTGTGCAACACTGTATTGTACTACTACACTTCACTATTATGTTTAGTGATAATAGTGCATTTTAAATCTGAGCACACTTGTATATGGTACTATTTCAAACAAAATATTTTAATGCTAATTTGGCAACACTGCTTCACCTATGGCAACTTTGTATGTGTTTTTCGAAAGGGAATTTTGTTGTCATTATATTGTATAATTTTTGTTTTGATTGCTTAACGGTTTTCAAGAAATTTACTTAAAACGTACATTATTCGACTATATAAGTTTTTAGCTAATCATATTTTGAAGCCCCGTAGGTCCTGGTCCATAGCACTTTAAGTTTGGCTCATTTTCATTTGTCATGATGCTCTATCAGATGTTTTATGTCAATCAGATTTTAGCGACAAAATGAGGGATCTTCCCATGAAAGGAAGATACAGACTGTGGCGACTTGTGAAAATCTATTACCAAAGCGTGTTATGGTCTAATGGTTATATGTGACTCAATCAACAGTGAATCTTGTAATCAATCAGAAATTGAAACTGCAAAATGTAAGCAACACAGCAGGAGTTCATTAATACCACGGCATAATGCGGAGCAAAAAAGCAATGGCAGAAGGCTATACGAGAGCTATCTCGCTGGTCACCGCTGGAAAATTGTTCTGTCAAATGGGCTAAGGATGGATCTACTTAAGTGATTGAAAAAAGTTAAACTCAATGCTGCTTATTACAAATAATGTATCGTATTCCCATTTTGCACAGATGATATACCAGCAGTGTATGGTGACGACACTTAGAATGTAGAATTGTACTACGACAAAGCTTAAAGACACACGACCAAGGCATCACTGTCATTCCACCCGAAGCATGTCAATTGCATCTGATATCCATACTATTATGTCTTTGTATATTCCCGTGACGAGTCCAGATGTTAGTTCCATCATTTACTGTTCTGTCTGTCGAACTTATCAAACGGCGCCTTTAACCATGTCGAATTCACATAGTGGTGGCCTCTGGAAAATCAATTGGACAATATAGCCCTAGTACTGCAATGAAGTCTACTTCGGTAAGGAATGAGATGTCGCATCATGCTCCATACCCGTGGCCGATCGAGCACGATTCAAAGTATCGATGCAGAATATCTTCGGTAAGCAACAACTTTAATTTGTTCTGACGGAAACGGATCAGTCACTGTGTGATCTATGTACTAGTTTATACTTTGTAAACAACCTTATGTATAAAAATTAAGAGTTGAGTTGAGTTGAGTTGAGTTGAGTTGAGTTGAGTTGAGTTGAGTTGAGTTGAGTTGAGTTGAGTTGAGTTGAGTTGAGTTGAGTTGAGTTGAGTTGAGTTGAGTTGAGTTGAGTTGAGTTGAGTTTTACGTCCCGTTCACCAGCGAGGCTATATGAGACGTTGACCTACTGATTAACGTGGAATCCAAACCACATGAGCCCCCGCCGGGAATCGAACCCGGGTCTCCCACGCCAAAGGCACGTACTCTAACAGCTTAACCACGAAGGAGCTCAAATTTAATGTTTCTTTATTTATTTTTCCGATATAGAAGTTCACAACGTTGGCTTTCCATACTTCCAACAAAGACACTATGTCAAAAACATCATAGTCTGGAAGGGATCATAGGCTATTTAGAGTTTTCTAAGTGTATCTTAAGGGGGTTTCAAAGGGAAAGAGGTTGTTTGAAATTGTACGGCAAAAATGGAGTATCTCACAATTTCCTCCTCTTAGAAAGATGAAACTCAATATCTAAAAATAAATGTCACAATGTTTTTGAAAAGTACCTTTAGAAGGGGAATGGGTCAATTTTTATATACATGGTGTTTGGGAGGTGATTCCTGACACTTGACAAAACGAAAAGTATAGACCAACCTAGGCGCACAAATGCTTTCTTTTGGAACTATAAGCTGCCGAAAACATGAAAAAATGAACATTAAAGGTTCATAGTTAAAGAGCTATGGGACCTACCGTAGTCGGGTCAAGATTTCATTTAGGAACTAATATCTGCAGTATCCTAAAATAAATGTTTCAGAATCTTAAGGTACTCACACAATATTTATAGAGGGAGTTTGGCTACGGGCATATAATTTGAAGTACTCACCAACAACATCTATAAAAGTTGTTTCAGAAGTACTGCAGCATTCTGAAACTGGGATATTTGGATAGGGCACATATTAGTTCCTAAATAAAGTCTTGACCCGACTACGGTAGATCCCATAGTTTTGGAACTATGGAGTCCTAAAGCTAATTTTTTCATGTTTTCGGCAGCCTATAACTTCGAAAGGAGCATTTGTGCACTCAGGTTGGTCTATACTTTTTATCTTGTCAGAGATCACCTCCCAAACGTTGTCGGTGTTGTTTTGAAATACACTGGATATATTTCTAAAGTTATCTGACGAGAAGGAACGACTCAACCGTTTGAAGCAAATATGTGAAAATAGTTATCAGTGTGCTCGAACCGGGTTTTTATTGTCAGTTTTGTTGAAATCTCTATTTTAAAGGTAGGATTTAATATATATACACAAATACCTCACGAATCTCTCACATTGTGAGGATGAAATTCGGTATATAAACTCCTGATTAGATATATAGGAACGCAGGTTCTTCTCATGGTCACATGTTCCAGGACTTAAGAAAATCCCGCTTTCAACGGAGGTAAGTGAGCATTTTTTCTAAAAAATATCTATCTATCTATCTATCTATCTATCTATCTATTTATCTATCTATCTATCTATCTATCTATCTATCTATCATCTATCTATCTATCTACATCTATGTATATAATTAATTCTTGGGCATTATTCAGACTTGGCTACGCTGGGTTCTTCTCATGTCTCTTTTATTAAAATGCGTACCTTAAGGAAGAGGAAGACGATTGAAATACATACTAAAAAATAAAGTATCTTGCAAGGCTACTATCTTAGGACATGATACTCATGTATAAACTTCACATTTAAAATAAGTGGTGATATGCTTCAGCGGTTTCGACACATCCGCTTTTAGGAGAAAAGAAGGGAATTTCTTAAATATATTAATCCCATTTTGCATTCATAAAATTGCTAAAGTAAAGAAACGTTCGATCTGTTTAAATTACTTTTTTGAGCATACTGTATAGTTAGGGCTTGTATCAATATAAGACTTTAATCGTTTCACTGGAATGAACATTTTAAGTGGAAGAAAGCTATTTATTTTCCACTAAGAATAGAACGTGTATCGTCTGAAGTGCATTGTTGAACACAGGTAGCACTTCAGTCAAGCTAAATTTTCTTTATTTCACTTTGTTTGAAATATTCAACGTAAGAGAGGAAAGAGGGTCCAAATAGCTATACCTCAGAAACATATTCCTTTCGTCTGGAAGCACATGTACTATAACCCTTTCATTATGCATTTACCTAAGCGTTAGAAATTCCATATAAAAATATCACTTTGCTTATGGCTAAAATGTCACTTTATATATATATATATATATATATATATATATATATATATATATATATATATATATATATATATATATATATATATATATATATATATATATACACTTTTTTTTTAAAAAAAAATGAATAGTCATGAGTATAGTATATTTTCCCGAAAATTGAAAACATAAAGCATGGTACGTTTTACACCCTACAAATAATATATTATGTTTTCCTTATTTACTAGTTTAAAGATTTATTTTTTTCTGAAATCATAATACTTTGTGTTTTAGGTACCTAACCACCATTAACGGATTCTGGTTTGATCTTGTATGCAATATTCCAACAGAATTAATAGTGCCACTTGGAACTGAAACTACCGTAATACGAATTCTGATACGTTTCAATTATTTACTGAGGATTGTAAGTTCAAGTTTGCATAGTGTATTTCTATTATTGCATAGTGTTAAGAAACATATTATTAAAAAATCCTATCGTAAGTAATTTTAATTACTAGCAATGGGCATGTTTACAGTATACGGCAAAACAAACGGTACTGAAATTCAGGTATGGATTGCGCGCAGGTGCAATGTGATATGAGCTGTGAACGTCACATGTGTGCTTAATTGTGTGTGCACTAGAGTAGTGTGCAGTTAACGCGAAGATAATGTTACTCACAACGGAGAAGGTGTTTATTGTTGAGCATTATTTGCACTCATACTGTGTGGAGTAGCATGTTACTGCAGGAGATGAGCGCGCACGTCTACTGTATTTCTCTGGAGCTACTTTATACGAAAATCAAGATTTCATCAGCAATATGTGGTTCAGTGATAAAAACTATGTGTACCTTTATCGCTACATCAATCAGGAGTTGTTGACACATTCTTGGATAATTTGCGCGGTTTATGAAGCACTAAAAGTCTGTTGCTACAACAACAATGATACAGCAAGACGGAGTTTCAAAGTGTGTCACTTGCCCTTCTGCCTACAAGAGTTTGGACAACGAGTAATTTCCCACGGAACAGATTTTCTCTATCATTTTCCTCCCCTGACCTCAGGTCTCCAGATGCCTACATATGGAGTATGCTGAAGGAAATAATTTTCCGAACGGATAACCCCCTACCACTATACCAGAGTTAAGAGAGAAGATTCGGTCATTTGTTTTGTTGTTCGAGCAACTCGTGTTCATTAAGATGTTCCTCGATCTACAGGATCGTTATGAAAAATGTGTGCGTCGAAATGTTCATTTTGAACGCAGACTGTACACTTCTCCAAGATATAATTGCATGCCCGAATTTTCCTAAATCCCTTAAAATTGTAGATTTGGTAACATCGCAGTCGACGTAATGATAGGGGAAGTGAAAAGAAAAAAAAAAAATAACGAGACTTCTCAACACAGCTGAAAGTTTGCTGTTTCAAATACTCAGTTGTCTTTCTATAACTTAATGTAATGATACATTTAGAAAATCATAGTACTTGGTAAATGCAGAAAACTTGGTTGTAAGTAAAGCACAAACTCTTTTCAACCACAATATTCGTTAAAAAAAAAAAAAAAAGGATTGACAGCTGTTAAGAAATTCGTTCTCTATTCATGAAATAGGAATGGAACTTCATAATTGTTTCGATAGCCATGCGAGCTAAGTTCTTGCTTTTTGTGCGCATTTAGTACTTTTGAACCTGAGTCGAGTCCCACTCGATGCTCTTACTTTTTTTCAGTTTGTAATTTCTCATTTATTTTTGCCGTACACTTCTATAGTATATGTATTACACGGAGGTAATGGACAACTTTCTAATTTATCCAAAAATAAGAAGGTGTACAGGTGTAAAACCTTTTCTATATATCCCATTGTGATTCTTTCTTAGTGCAAATTACTTCTTGCATCGATCCGTAAGATTTTAGTAAACCTCAAAATAAATCCGGAGTTCAAGTCTCCAGAAGATCACTATCAGCCCTAATACCTCCTTCATCACTACCAGAACGCAGTTCATATTATTATTATTATTATTATTATTATTATTATTATTATTATTATTATTATTATTATTATTATTATTTATTATTATTATTATTATTATTATTATTATACGCTTCTTTAGCGTGGGAGACCCGGATCGATTCCCGGCGGGAGCTCATGTGGTTCGGGGCTTAGGCTATACCTAGGTTCACTTTTCATATAGTCTCGCTGCTGAAAGGGACCCTAAACTCAAAATCAAATATATTATTATTATTATTATTATTATTATTATTATTATTATTATTATTATTATTATTATTATTCCTATTATTATTGTAAGTAGGAAATAGAAAAAAACTTTTAGGGTACTAAATTTGGTGAGATATTTTGCTTCCTACCAGTTTGTTGTTACACCAAGGTTCGTAACTTATGGGGGCATCGGGCAACTGCCCCTTCTAGAAAAGCTCCCCGCCGTTCGATGGGGGCCCATGTTAAGACAATTTTTTAGTCCATATACGATACGAAGATTAAATTATAAATGAAGCATCAAACAGACTCACTACATTATATAAACAAAACAGCACACAACAGGTAAATGAAACAAAAATGAGTCTGCGGCCCATTCAGTAAAATATGTCTATTATTAGGTGCCCTAGAAATTGAAAGAAAACGTTGTGTCCGTTGCCATAGAAACCGCCGTTTCCAGGGCAACAGATCTTGTCTCGGTTAGCCAATTGTAAGAAACGGTAAAAATAAAAAAAGTAGTAAACGAAGAAGAGCAGTGTAGAGGAGTCGCTAAAATTAATTCTCTTTTAACGAGGGCGATTACTAAACAACACCTACTAATTGAAATCATGATTATTTTCCAATAAAGTAAATTTCAATAAACTTTCTTGTTATTGTTCGTCCCTCAATGCATACTCATCTCATTGTTAATTATCCCATATCGGACTCCCGAAGAAAACTCATCGAAACAACTTATTGACCGCGCCAATAGCGACTACTCTCAGTCATGACTCCGTTTTCTTTCATTCAGAAATAGAAAAGAAAGAGAAGAAAGTAGAAGGGTAAAAGAAGGAGGTAGAAAAAGAAGAAAGAAAAAGAAATAGGGTATTTTATTAAGAAACAGATTACTGGATAATTCCGGAAAGATAGTAAGAAGTCGGGAAAGTCGTTGAAAGATGAATCATTCTAAGTGTTATTAACGACTACTCAATTTTGGAATGCTTCCGAATAGACACATGCTCCCTCATACCACCCAGACCTAGCTCCAGGCACTACGTTCGTGGGGTTGCCCAGATCTAGACCAGGAAACGAGAAAATCGAAATCATTTTTTTTGTAATGTTATCCCAACCGGTAATTGATAACCATCCAGCATCTGAACTCTGTTCTCTAGGATCGACCACACATATGAATTAGCCAAGAAAGAAAGAAAAAAATCAAACTTATAAACTCAATATAAATTTATGTATCGTATCAATCAGAGTTTAAACTTCCTGGAAGAAAGATGTCGTATTTAGGCTGATCCTGCTATTTTCGTTTCACTCCTAGAGCCGATTTAAACCGTTAGTAGCGGTCCTTCATGACCTAGGTTATTTACCTTAACACATATATTAAAACATGACACATATATTATAGATGTTAATATAACAAATGATATCACTAAAATTACTTAAATTAAATCTATCATGCATTCACACGCTCACTCACTCAGGACAGTGTATATATGTTTAAAGGAAACCAACTAACTACAGGGAAACAAATAGTTTATTACATTCATAGTGAAAAAAAATAATTATAAAAAAATATTAAAAGCACAAGTTCTTGGTTATATATCAATAGAATACATAGGGTTATACTTTAGTAAGTCTTTATACATTTGATCATATTGACAAATGGAAAGAAAAAAAATAATTACATGTATCATATCTTAGGCATGCTAAAGCAAAATTATGATTTGCGACATACGCAAAGGAGACACTTATTTCACTTAAAAAAAATATGGACAAAGAGGAAAGAAAAGAAAAACTTTTAGGTGTACTAGAACTTATGAGTCTCTACCTCACATTGAGAAATAAAATATTAATAATTCTGAGCGTTCAAATCACAAATCACGCACTACTCGTAGTGTCCAAAAACATTTCGCTCCATTTAACTTAGTTTGTGTTTATATATATATATATATATATATATATATATATATATATATATATATATATATATATATTGGTTTATAAAACCATTCATCAACTATATTTAGTTTGTAACTCTTAGCAGTTTATATCTCCACTCGCACACTGCGACGTTTATACCCATCTAGGGATTTTGAAAAATCACTTTCCGCCAGAGGATGTTTCTCCTCTTAGTCAGTCCATTTCCAAACTTATTAATTGGATAATTTCAAGTTATTTGTTCAACACTGGGACACGTCATGAGACCTTTCCTTTATCCAGGGTCACTTTTGTATATATGTATACATGGTTCGGATTTAAAACGATCTTCCACAGGTGTACGGAGTATGATGATTTAAATTGAGGATAAAAAAAACACTGGTCAAGTCACAGGATACATATGCAGGTGAGAAGGATTAAAGGTACACTTTCCACAATGGTTTTAGGTTGGTAGTTCAGGGATAATATTCATTATGATGTGGGTTACGTTTAGACCTGCCGTTACTTCTCAACACATGCCATTAAATAATTACATAGGTTATCATTTACATCTATTCAGAAGAAAAGGAAAATTATTTGAGTGCACGGCGGTATTCTTGACAAAAATCTATATTCTTATATTCGTCGGAAAACTTACTGGTAAACTATAGCAACCAATACACGTTTGGGGGGACAGACACGAGCGCTCTTACATATATCCATATAATACATTTAATATCATACTTTTACTTTAAAATCATATTCACATACTAAGTACATGTACATTTCGACGTATTCATTTATCTCTTTATATATATATTTATATTTAATAATCGAGCACACATTTTAAGTAATAACCCCAACAATAATTTTAGAAAAGGTTGCAAACATTGTACAAGAAAACAAATGACTTCCGACATTACATATAGAAAAGAATTGAATTTTTTATCTGATACCGCGCGTCTATAAATTTTAACTTTCATATATTCAATTAGTGCTTAAATAATTTTTAAAAAAATTTGTGAGGCAGGCACGTAACACAGAACATTCCTAAAGATATAACTAGATAACCTAAAATACAATTTCTGGGCCCAGGTTAACTACAAGATAAACGAAAACCAAAACAGAAAGGAAAGTGACCAATGGATTAAAAAAAACTTAAAGGGACGACGGTGAAAGAACGTAATTGAAGTGTCGTCAAATATGAAGTCGTTATTCATTTTGGCAATAGGTCAAAATGTGATGGAGGACCCAATCATTATCTACTCTATCCATGAATTGTGTCTTGCAACATCTCAGCTGGTAATTTCAGATCAGAGTTGTACGTTAAATAAATTGTAAGCGACAAGTTCAAAATCTGGGGGGGAAGGTTGAAATTAAAAAAACTCTAGAGAAGAAGTAGAAGAAGTATAGGTAAAAAGAGAGGAGACAGAACACTACAACTACGAAAGATAAGGGGTCGAATTTACGTATACAACATACTATAACCAAATATTCTCTTTTATGCCAAAAAGGGTTCGGCTTACCAAATCAATAGCCGAAAAAGATGTCTGCAAAAATGAGACAAGTCTGTGTCCCCGATGGGATTTTCGGAAAGACAAAGGCTTTAGGGAAATCCCACCACTCACCGTATCCGGTCAACACCCTTGCAGATCCCGGAATCCTCCGGAATGTTAGAGACGGCGCTAATTTAGAATTTCAAAAAAAAATTCATCCAACCTCTCGGAAAGTAAAAGAATCCAGAATAGTAATGAAACTAGAGTAATAGCTAAGATATCCCTAATTAGTGATTTGCCAAAATAAAAAAAAATTAAATAAACTGGATTTTGGATCGGTGATTTCTATTGCCAAACTTCACCGATAGCTCCCCTTCGCAGAATGCGCTAAATTCTGAGGCATCGATTAATTTCCATCACTATCTAGTTAAAAAACTAAGAAAAGAAAACGAAAATATTCAAGGGGGAGGGGTCGATGCCCGGGTACGGTATAATAAATTTTTAATAACTAATTATTTTGATTCTGTAACCCTGTCAGAGCTGTCGCCTCCATGAACATTGTAAGCTAGCCCGAGTAGGTAACGTAAAGGAAAAAAATCTCACGGAGCAGGATATTCTATTTTAAAACCGACCAGAAAATATAATTCACTACAGCCCCGTTCTACAGCTACTATTGTCTTTTGCATAATTGATTATTAAATATGTCCAGTCAGCGATTATATGATGCTACCCATTCTATCAGATGGTATTACTATGGTTGATCATTACTATAACACATCAAACTACAAAGTATTACCATAGTCCGACTATATATCGCCCTCCTGTCCGCGTGATATTCCGGTGCAGGGGTCAGAACCTGAGATGTTTGTAGCTACACGTATCTATTCAATATATATATATATCAACACGTGGCGAAGTATTCACTGGGCTACTATACATTTAACTATATGGGTGTCCTATCTTCTATATTCATCTACTACAATATTCATATACTTCATATTCATATTCATATTAATATTCATATAATATTCATATCATCATCTTTTTCATTTACTACGACGCTATATTCAACAAACACCCTGTCTCCTCTATCTACGCCCAGCCTATATACACATTTCATCATAATACTTTAAAATCTATAGTCACTACAAACATTTCCCATTCCGATCACTGCACGACAACCTCACTCGAACTCAAGACTCTTTCACCACACACACAATACTATGTAATACCTGGTAGCTTTATTAAGAACGAAAAAAATCCTACGTATGTTCACTGAAAAATAGAATTATCTGCGATAATATTTAATGTTTATGAAATTCTGACAACAATGAAATTATTCTGCAGCCACAAAAAAAAAAAGAAATGAACATTTAATATAATTTCAAAGCGAAGAACTAGCATCATATCGCCCGACTTCTGTTAAGAAATTACGTATTGTTTATTTACTTAAATATTTCGATTTCTAGACTAAGCAGAATGTTGTAATTTTCAGAAAATATTAATTTTGGGTCACTTAACCTAACTGTACATCCATATGGGCTGGGAATTATACTTTCTAGGTTTTATTTCGAAAAGAAAGGTCAATTCCATGGAAACTAAATCACTAAGAACATCGACATAAGAATGACGGTTAGTACTGACTTTTGACACTAGGAGCTAGCGACGATATGATCAACCCTTGAACAACTGAATGTGACCTTGTACACGGAATTATTGTACTATATTACGTTCACTTTCAAATATTGTTTATAAGTTCATTTAATGACGGAATAATAATAAAAAATTATCGCATAGTAAATACTACACTGTCCATATTTAATTATCTCACACACTCTTTCATCACTTAACTACCACAATTACTACTACTAGAAAATGTTTACTACATTACGAACACATACATGCCACATCCATACTACACACTACATTAATACATGTTATACTAATAAATATACACAGACAACATTCAGATTTTACCATTTTAAATCGGCTCTATCGGTTACGAAAGGAAAGGGAAAGAAAGGAACAGGGCCAATTGGCCCTTGTATTCACTAAATCACATTCTTAATTCAACCTGTTTAATCAATGTCCCCGAGGGGACATATCAAAGTGTTGACTAACAATAGGACCCCTGCCCCGAAGGGGCAGGAACCCGGAACAAACTACATGTTCAACTCATCCCGCTGGAAGCTGTACTCCCAATTTGGGAGTAGACAGGAGCCCTCTTGAAACTTTACACGTGCATTATGATTACTATCCTAACTATTTGGTCTAGGAATTAATTCGTGCGGGTGGACAAGAGATGGCGCAACGAACGGAGCGTCCCATAGTTCCGTGTATCCACACATGTGTTGCAAACCCCTGTCATCGCGTATCGTTCGTAGTATAGGGCAGTGGATTAAAGCGTCAACAACACCAGTTTGTAGTTAAGTGAACATGGCGCAATTTGTGCCTGATAAAGTGTTTTTGCGGGGTGTCCTGCTGCATTACTTTAACATGCAGAAAAGTGCGACTGAAAGTCATCGTATTTTGGTGGAAGTGTATGGCGACCATGCTCTAGCTGAGCGAACGTGTCAGAAGTGGTTTGCACGGTTTAGAAGTGGTGATTTCGGCTTGGCAGACCAAGAGCGAGCTGGACAGCCAAAAAAATTCAAGACGAAGAATTGACAGCATTGCTCGAGCAGGATTCGTGTCAAACGCAGGAACAACTTGCAGCAGCATTAGGCGTTGATCAAACAACAGTCTCCAAACGCTTGAAAGCCATGGGAATGATTCAAAAGATGTCACATTGGATTCCACATGAATTGAAAGACAGAGACGTTGAAAGACGATAAACCATTTGCGAATTGCTGCTTCAACGACAGAGCAGAATGGGGTTTCTGCATCGAATTATTACGGGTGATGAGAAGTGGATCCATTACGAGAACCCTAAACGAAAAAAGGCCTGGGTGAAACCAGGTGAACCAGATCCATCACAACCAAAACGAGATATTCACTGTGCAAAGGTTATGCTGTGCATATGGTGGGATATGAAAGGTGTGGTGTACTATGAGCTGCTGCAACCGGGTGAAACTATGAATGGAGAACGTTATCGACGACAATTAATGCGTTTGAAGCAAGCTCTGGCCAGAACACGACCAGAATGGGAGAACAGACATGATAAACTTATTGTTCAACATGATAACGCTCGCCCACATGTCGCAAAACCGGTCAAAACCTATTTAGAAAATGTCGGATGGGAAGTTTTACCTCACCCGCCGTATTCACCAGACGTTGCTCCTTCGGACTACTACTTGTTCGATTGCATGAACAACGATTTGATTGGACAGCGGTTTACTTCTTCAGAATATATCGAAACATGGGTCTCTGACTGGATCGCTTCCAAGGATGAGGACTTCTTTCGCCACGGAATCCGTACATTGCCTGACAGATGGGCGAAAGTGGTGGCTAGCGATGGACAATATTTTTCTTAAGGTATTTATGTATTTTGTGTTTGTACTACAGCTTCAATGTGTGCGTACCAACCGTACGAATTAATTCCTAGACCAAATACAAAGAAATTAAATACCGCCATGTTACTAATAAATAAATACAAAAAGAAATCACATCCGCTACATACACGAAAACAAACGGCAGTGAGGCAGGCCTTACGTAACTCGAAAAGAAATAGTTTTTAGGATAAGAATATTTTAAGGGAGAAAACACCACTCCTCCGAAACTGTTTGTGGATCCCTAAGAACTCGCAAACTGATGCACTTCGCAGAACCTGTCCATCACTAACTATATCTGCACAACATGGCGTCACCGAGTTATGCTTCCTATTTTAGTTCTTCAGTCCGGTTTTTACTATGAAAATCTAGCAAATTATGGCTCCGTAGCTTCCTGCTTGGTAGTTATTCAACTATTATATTAGTTTTACCTTTTACTGCAGCTTTTCTAACTCCTTTCTACCTTTCTGAGCTGGAAGATCCGAGTCTGGCTGTTGTCAGCAAAATTTTCAGGCATGGAATGGAATAATCGCGCTCTAATATCATAGCGTGGGTGAATCCTCCAATCAAAACAAAGCATTTTTGGCGGTGGGGCTTTGAAACGAATAAAATTTGGTAAAATCTGGATTAAACTAGATTTCAGAAGGACCTAGGTATCTAAAAGAGAGGTGAAGGGTGGTCCTGAAAATTCTGTCGAATTTTAGATTGGTTATTTGATCTGAAAAGTTCCGTCCAATAGTGGACCTATGTTTTCAGATCGCACTGACACCGTAAGAATTGTAATAATCCATTTACATATCCATATACAAGACTTATAACTAATTTAATATATAAATAAAGATATTGATTCCCAAAACTATAATTCCTAATAAATTTTTTACAGTTTTCCATGTTAATTTGAAATAGAATAACAAACAATATTACGAATTATATGAACAGCCAGAAATTTTTTGTTAAACGTCAAGTACAGTCGGTGCAAAAATTTCGGGCACCCTCCTATTAAAACATCATCACATTAGACTGTAATGGCATATTACAAAATAATGTGTATTAGTATGGCTTTGAGATTTGTCAATATTGTCTCCTTAATTAATTTGTCATGTATGAAACGGGCTCAGGGGCGCAACTAATGGAACTGCAGACCTTGCTGTGCGGGAGGACCCACAGGCGCCGGGGGTCCATAAAGAGTAAGAGAAAGATGGAAAGAGGGGGCCCAATAATTAAACAAAAACAACTTTTCTATGGGACCCTAATACGCGTCTTAATGCTTGCCCCCTCCCAGAAAAATCAAATTTACATCGCTGGTTACCTATGGACTGTATGTTGTTATCTTGGTGTATCAGAGCCATTTTAGATAGGTTTTCACGACGATCTCACATTTTTTTACTTAAACGTTTTAATAGCCCTCAATAGTATCACCGTTTGCTAGAGTCTATCTCACAAGAATGCCCTCAGTTTCATGAAACATTGGTCATCATCTTACCCCGAACAATCTCTCATGAGTATTTTGCGAGTGTGGAGATAAGGAGTGTTCTCTACTGCTTTCAAATCGGTGTTTTTCAGGTTCAAAGTAGTAGTGTTGTCAACGGCTAGAGCAGCTCGGCACCCGGTTCAATCACCATCGAGCCGAACTGAAAAGTGAGCCGAGCCAACAGTTCACCAACCGTGCCGGCTCGAGCCGATGGTTCATTCCAACTGAGCCGGCTCGAGTCAATGGCTTACCTGAGCTGAGCCGAACCGAGCTGATGGCTCACCCCAACCGAGCAGACTCGAGCCGATGGCTCACCTGAGCCTAGATGAGCCAAGCCGAACTGAGCCGATAGCTCATCTCAACCGACCCGGTTCTAGCCTACGGTTCACCTGAGCCGAGCCGAACCGAGCCAATGGCTCATTCCAATCATCCCGACTCGAGCTGTTGGCTCAGTTGAACTGAGCAGGAGTTCAAGCTGCGCCGGTGGCTCAGGGCTCGAGCCGAGCCGGTTAACACCACTATTTCCAACAACTCGATAAAGGTTTTGCATGGCTATTCTACAGAATTAATCGATTTAAGTAGTGTTTAGTAGTTTTCATCGGTTCAGGTGAGTAGGGCCATGGTTTTCATGCCCCTTCTTTGGTTATGACTCGAGTATTCTAAATCATGTCCTTAACTTGAACAGTTTTCTGAGCATACAGAAAACCAACTGAGAAAGGTGATAAATTTCCTTCTATCGCTTGTTAAAATCGAGGAAAGCAAGATCGCCTAGAGTAGGCACACGTAGAAGGCAAGTGTAAAATATATTCACCATTTGCCAACATTATTTCAGTATGAGCAGTGATCGGAAAGTTACTTTTCAAAAGTAGCTGCTCTACAGCTACATGATAAAAATTGTAGCTCGCTACAACTATTAGCTAGTTTTTTTTTTCAGAAACGTATTCGCTACTGAAGCTCTTGTCGCAAATACAGTTTACTTGGCATCATTGTATCATAATATATGCCATGACATCTACATGCGTAACTGAACTTAAAAGTTTGTTTACAATATTACATAAAAGCTTTCTGTCAATTTGCATTTCACCGTAAAGTATGCATTTTGTCTGCTCTTGTATATATATTACATATATATTACCCCTCCTCCCAAAAAACGTATATGCTTTCGCAGCTAGAATGGCATGTAGGTCTATTTTAAGAGTCATTGCTATCCTTTTGACCGATCGTCAGTACGCAATTTAATTCAGAAGATTTTCTTGTAATATTGTTGCAAAATAATCGGAGACAGAAATCAGATAACAATCATATTTTCTACCTATCATAATATAAAAATTTACTAAAAATTGTGAGGAAATGTTGGAGTTACAAAATATTTTTGCGTCCTGGAAAAGTTTTATTTGTAGCTTCAGTGCAAAATTCGCTACACACTATAAAAATATGAAACTCAGCTACAGCTACAAGCTATAGGTTTAGACTTTTCTGTAGCGCCGTTGCATCTAGAGCTACAAAATTTGTAGCTAGCTATTGTAGCTTCGCTACAAATAGCGCGCTACTTCCGAACCGACGACTATGAGTTATATAAATCACAACTATCACCTAGTGTAACTTGTCATATACTGTATACAAGAAAAAGTTGATGACAAAGTAACGCGGTATACTTTAAAAGTAACTTAACCAACAGATTGAACTCTAGACAAGATATTTCACGTTTCTGTCAAATTATATTTCTATGTCATCATTTTGCTTTTAATGTGCCTATTAGGCCTATTCAAAATTACCCTATATATATTCAAAAGTTTGGACTACCTTTTAGAAAATTCATTTCCGATAATTCATGAATCTTAACGCTTACGCTGTGAAGCACGAGAAAACATTAGCGTGTCGTTGTTGCCCAAATTGATACTCATTAAACACTTTTACAGTAGATATACCCCACTTGGGCTGAAATTTGATCCCCTCCCGTTCTTAGAATTCGGTATCATTTCCTGGAATTCGGTGGCAAGTTTCGACAAGCCTTTAGTTGCTATGGTCATAGCCTTTTACGGCTACCACAGAAGTGCGTGGGAAAATTTTGGTTTATTTGACCCCCCCGTCACCCCCTACTCCTCTTTAGTTGCTATGTTCATAGCCTTTTACGGTTACCACAGAAGCCCGTGGGAAAATGTTGGTTTGCTGTTGCTATGCTCATAGTCTTGGACGCCCGCTAGATGTAGAAAACAAGATAAAACATGAATTTTCGTGTTCTTGTCGTTTATTGGTTAATAATTTGAATCCCCAAACCCCTCACCCCTCCTGCGAAGAGCGTAAGCGGAACGTATGTGCTTGTGTAGATCATTCTGTTAGCAGCTGTTGCAAAGGAAGAAACGTCAAAAATTTTAAAGATGTCATCGTCAATGAGTTTATTAGATAAGCTTAATAAGCCATCAATGGTACCCTTTACAAAAATGCGAGATTTGGAGATTGGAGTACCATTTCGTATTGTAAACTGTGAGATAATTACAACGGTATATGGTAGGAAGGCATGTGTGACATTTGAAGGAGGTGAAAAAGTGATTTTACCTGGACGTTGTACTGAAAAATTGGAAGCAGATAATGGTGCATTATTAACGTATTTACAAAGTGGGAATGTCTGTTTAATATATAAAGGAATGAAGATTAATGTATCTGGACGTAACATGCACGATCTTGAATTTACTGAACTGGTTTACTCATCGTAAGTGTATGGTGACATGTACAAACAAGATGAAACATGAATTTTCCTCTTCGCCCCTCCTCTTCATGCATGCGCAGTCATCTGCATGCATAGTGTCGTTATTCTGTGCTGACCAGCGACTGGAGTAACATGTCTTTGAGTACTTGTGCGTCAACTATGGATACCAAAAAAGAGTACTTGTTAAATGTTGAATATGGACTTAATTCAATGAAAACCAAATTAATTTGTATCGGACTGGATAGTGATACATTTGAACCAGTGATTCGTGTTGGCAAAGGACTTGTGTTTGGAGTGGAGTTAAATTTGGCAGAGTGGGAGAAACTTGTACATTTAACCCCATTTGTTACGGACTATTTAAATTCTCAAGTGGAAATTACATTTATAAAATCTCTTGGTCGAAAAAACGAACTGGTGGTGCGAAAACTAATGGGTGAAAAATTAGTGATGTTAGAGAAGAAAGGAACACTTCATGCTCCTCGAAACACTGTGTACTTAACTTCAAGTGATTGGCTTTATTTCTTGGAAATATTACCATGTATTGAACATGCTGTGAAAAACAGTAAAGTTTGTAGTGTTGTGCTACGTGAATATTTTGACTTGTGTACAGATACTATTCGTAATCATGTACAATTGCAGTGTCTTACATGCAGAGGACTTGCCGGAATCCATACCTGTGTAGATGAACAGAGTATTATTAATGGTATGAACATCAGTTTTCCAAGTGTCTCTCTTGATAAGAACAGTGATGTGAACATTGATGGTGAACGATTAAAATTGGAAATGAAAGTATTTTGCAAACAAAAACTTATAGATTCAATAATGGCTGATTTATTTGATAGTGTATCGACACAGCCATGGTGGGGGGAAACCGAAACTCAACCTTCGGAGGGTATCAATGAAGTGAACGACTCTTCATAAAGAAGAAGAAATTGATTTGTTTTTTTTTCATGTATACGAAACAACGTAATATTAAATGTAATAAAAATATATATAGTGGAAAGTGAAATGTTTTATTTGTGTGTGTGTGTGTGTTTTGTGTTCGTTTCATACACCTCAATATGTTAGGATTTTAAAGTTTTTTATAAGAAAAAATCCTAACATATTTTTTTTCATCGTATATTATAAGTGATACGTATAATAATAATAATAATAATCATAATGAATTCAAATTCTTGAAATGAATGTTAAAATAAAAATTAGTATTTGAAATTATTATTATTATTATTATTATACAACATTGTCTTAAGTATGATAGGACTTTTTTTTTAATTTTAAAAAAAAGGAATTAAAATAATTAATATTAAAATTTTAAAAAACAAAAGTCCTATCATAATAATAATAATATTGAATTCACATACTTGATTTAATTTACGAAAGAATAACTGATTAAGTATTTGAATTCATTATTATTATTATGTAGTTATATGATTACATCATTGAATTAAAAATCAGTTTTAGAATCTTTTTTTTTAAATTCTTTAATTCAATGACTTAAAAATATGTTTTATGATATGTGTATTTAATTACATAGCTGATCATAAAACATATTTATTTATTAGGAAACGGAGAAAATAAGAAATAAAACATTTGTTTTCAAAGAGAAAAAATAATACAAAGTGTTTATTGTTGATGAAAATATTTACACAATTAAAACGACGGTAAGTATAGTACATTTTAAAAAGAACGTTAGATTTTGTTTCCATTATTCACGTGTTGATAACTTCACAACTGCCATATACTGTTCACTGATGATACTACTGCTGTTGATGTTGATGATGAAACGTAGATAGAAGTCAATCTTTACATTGAAGATGATGTCCATACACACGATGACGATCTTTTACTCTCTGAAATGAAAAAAATTGAAAAACAAACTTAAAATTTATTTTATCTATAATCATGAACATATAATAATACATACAAACACATTATAATAAAGAAGAAGAAGAAGAAATGGCTATCTGCAATAATATGAAAAGAAAGTAATCAAAACAAACGAAGAAGAAGAATGAAGACATGATTACCTGTAAAAGTAAATACAGCAAACGACGATCATTTTTTTCTGGAGTTGATGAGAAAGTGTAATGAAATTCATTTAAGGACTTTCCTTTAGCTTTGAAGCATAGAAAAAGATATGAATAATGTCCACATAGGGACGATTTCACACTTTGAATTTGTTTATTATTAAATGTATAAGAAGTGGAATTTCTACGTAGAAATTGAATATGATGCATTACATATGGAGGAAATCCAAATGTATCGAAGTAGTGGGCACGGCCATCAGTATGAATATATACGGAAATCCAGTGTGTGCCAAGTTTTTTCGAGGGATCTGTATTTATGATGATAGCTGCAGGTAGTGGAACATGTGCTGGTAATTCATTGGCTGCATATACGCCAACGAAATGATTGTGAAATAAAGAATTTGTTTGCAAAGCATTCAATAAATCTAGTGTAGAGGACATCATGTATAAAAATGCAGACATGTACATATATGATATGATATTTAAATAACGTACCTTTAAAAATCCATGATGATGTTCCTCTGATGATCCACTTCTAAGAGAGATTGGAATTCTCCATACACAATGCAGGAGATAGGTGATGGTAGAGGCTTCGTAAAATGAACTTCCAGACGAACACACCCATTACGTATAAGATTCCAATGCTGCACAGCGCTGGCTTCTCCATCTTGAGTAATGTCGAAAACAAAGATAGTGTATCCTTGAGGAAAGTCAAGGCGAGGAATATTGTTGCCATGATTGGAAAAGTGAATGCCTGATCCACAGAATAAGGTATGATATGAGGAAACATAGAGGTTGTTTTCGAAAATTGGTTGTAATGGTTTTGAAGGTACAGGTTTTCCATCAATGTATAGAGAGAAGAAATTGATGTCAAAATGTTTGAAATGAAATGGATTTGAAGTTATTGTTCCTGTATAGGCATCATTTTGTGTAAACGCCACAATCACTCGAGTTGGTAATACTCCCATAAATAAATTATCAATTGTTTTTGATTGAAGATCCTTTGGAATGACGAATGACTTCATTTGCACTCTTGTGAGAGGATATTTGGCTGTTGTTGATTGTAGAAGCTTGTTATGTGCTAGTTTTATTGTAGGACTAACATTAATCTTTTTAATATGTAAAGCAGCGTCTAAAATGTTCACTTTAGCCTCAACAGACGCATCACTAGCGATGAGACAAAAGTTTGGCTTTGCAGGAATTAACTTGAGACGTAATTCTACTCCTTGGATTAAAAATTTATCTTGATTAAAAATATCACAATGAAGATGTCCAAGCATGTCGAATTTTGCACTTTTTTTTGTTAATTCATAACGTTGTTGAAATCCTTTATTACCACTAGATGTTGCATCCATATGTCCAGCAGTATCTTGAAACCAGAATGCACATTGAAGATGAGTATTTTTAGCAGAATCATCATAATTTAACAGTTTTTCAATGTATGATCGATATGGATGATTATGAGATGGAAATGAAATCAGTTTGTTATTTAAATACACTTCCACTTCACTGAACATAGAATTTAAAAAGTCATTAATAGGAGCCACAGCTTTATCACTTTCACCAAATGCTGATCCATCAGGCTTAACGATTTGAGCTTCGATGTAAAGAAGAGTATGTGGTAGATCTATGTATTCATCACTTGTTCCTGGGATGACAAACTCTATAGGAGCATTATCAGCTAGTGAACTGATTGGTTTGTATGTAACGACATGATTATCCAATATACTGGTTTGCGTTGGTTTTGTAGAAAAAATATCTAGTTCACTTTTTACACACTCGCAGGATTGATGATGTAAGAAAGCCATAATGGTGATGATTTAATCAAAGATATCGTGTGATAACTTCCTCTTCTTATAAGACTGATTTTTCTTTGTTTTCTGTGTACGTTTCCTCTTGCCCTTCTTCTTCTTGCGCTTGATGATGTGTAATGGTGAAGGGTTAAAGATGGAATGATGTGTAATTCTTCTTTTCCTTCGTTGATATCCAGATCCTAGCATAGATTTCAGTTTATTTTTTGCTTTGTCTTGCAAGACGGATCTCGCTTCACCCATTCGTTGATGAAAGGATTCGTTAATAGGTTGATTGTCGATGATGACATCAGTAATAACGTTTGCTCCAGATTTTAATAATTCCTTTCCTACTGTTTTAGCTCCTTGTTTTACTAGTGGCATGACAGAACGAAATAATCCTCCAAGGAAACTTCCAATACCATGTCCAACTTGATAAGGGGAGCCAACATAAACGTTTCCAGTTCCAGAAAGAGCTTGTTTTTGATAATATTGTAAATATGGATTATTCATATTTGTCGATGTTGACGCACTGGTCGAAAATGTAGTTTAACGCATACAGTTCCGAAAGTGAATGCCAGTGGAGAGCCTGTACTATCTCTTATATCTATTTTGATGTGTTCAAAATGCATCTTCTCTATAGGCACATAATGTGGAGGATTAAAAATTTCTATAACACTACTTCCAAATGTATGATTCACAGGATTCATATTTATGATACGTAATAATGGTGCTACTGTATCTCCAACAAATACAGATTGAATTATATCACAATACACATACATTGTAGATGGAAGTCCTAAACGTAAATTTGGAATGCTTTGGCCTTGTTGCATATCCTTTAAATCAACGCTTGGATCAAACCCCAACATCGCACTAACACTTGGTGATAATGCAACGTCTACATCTATGTCTTTATGAAGACGTCGTATAAAACAGGTATTACTCTCACGAGTATAAGAAATATGTAAATTTGTGAATCTGTTGTACGTATTTATTATCTTTATCAATTCTGATATGTCAGTGTAATAACGTACAGGAAT
Source organism: Thermobia domestica (assembly GCF_964235325.1). Taxonomy (NCBI): domain Eukaryota; kingdom Metazoa; phylum Arthropoda; class Insecta; order Zygentoma; family Lepismatidae; genus Thermobia; species Thermobia domestica. Next base: position 130,585,956 of record NC_137469.1, on the reverse strand, counting down.
AGTTATAAATTTCCATTCATCACTTTTTGCAGGTTTGTAAAAAATTTTATTATTTTCGTCATTAATATTTAATATTGAATGAGGATAATGAATTTCAACAATAGCCACTTCCCACTTTTCATGGAATTCCATTCTTTGATGAAGTTTCGTAGTGTATGATGTTAAGGTGTTGTCAGGAAAATATTCCATAGAACTATTACTGGGAAGCGTAACGTAAAAATCTCCATCAGGTTCCATTGTACTTCTCGATCTTCTTTACGGATGATGCAGGTATCCAGGAATCGAAAGAAGAAGGATATCCTTTCCAATGAACAAGATATTCTTTTCTGCTGCCTTTTCTTCTTGTACGTATGATTTTATCTATGTAAAATGTCTTTGATAACGTCACAGGTTGTAATTCCTCTCTGTAAAATAATCCATCCAGTGGTTCCTTGTTTAAATCTTCAATTTCATAAACAGGTGGATCTCTTGGTATTATCTTCTTCACTTTAAATATTTCCCAAGTCCAATTTTGCATATATCCTTTATCAAATGTACGTTTAGTTTTACTAATTCGTACTGTATCACCAATCTTAAGATGTTTTGAGAAATTTGGATTCTTCTTCTTCTTCTTCTTTATTTTATTATCATATTGATTATGCCATACTTGTAATAGGTTATTTTGAGAAACATTTGCAGGTGACATCTTTATACTTGAATGATAACCTTCATTGTATGATTTCACAAGAAGAGGTAATACATTTAAATAATTATACGTTTGATACTTTGTAAAATACTTCCACATTTTTTCTTTTAGAGTTCTGTTAAAACGTTCTACAATACTAGCTTTTATATCAGGATTTTTAGTTGTAATATGTTTTATTTTGTTGTGCACTAAGTACTTCTGTATTGTTTTATTAGTAAACTCACTTCCTTTATCTGTTCGGAATGTAATTGGTTTTCTGTCTTTGAACACAATTTGCATTGCTTTTAAGACATCATTTGTACTTTTAGATTTTAATGGCACAGCCCATGCATATCGACTGAACACATCTATCACTGTAAGAATATAACGATACCCATCATTAAATTTATGAAGAGATTGAAGATCATTAATATCACTTTCCCACTCATCATCAATGTTATTCACTACATAGAAATCTCTTTTAAAACGACGACGTACAGGTTTGTGTAACGTATATGTTGTTTGTTGCAGTAACCATCTTCTTATACAATGTATAGGAATTTTCTTCTTTGTAGCTATCCACAATTTTTTAACAGTTGAAAACGAGGCAGGATGTGAAGGGTTGTAGTAAATCTTGCTTAACTGTTTGTTTACGGTTTCCACCTTGACCATACTGGACGTTTACAGGCACGTTTCCTTTTCCTTATAGGAGAAATTACTTTTTCCTTTTCTTCTTCTTCTTCTTCTGCTTCTTCGTCGTCTTCTGCAAACGATTTCAGAGGTATTTTTTCCCTTGACGATGATGCTGTTGGCGATGCTTTAGTTCGTCGTAAAATATATGACAAACGTTTTGGATTTCCAATAAGTTCTTGAGGTGTGTTATTAGAAGATAAATAATTACAAAATTTCTCCCATCCCGGTGGATTTGTGTGTTTCCGGGGTCGCGACACATCAGAAATTAAATCTACAATGTGAGATCCTTCTAGTTTATCACCTCTGATGTAAACAGTTCCTTTATTATCCCACGTTATATTATCATCATGTTTCATTCTATGTAGTAGTAATTCAGCTCTTTTACGAAACATTTTGGGTATAGATAATAATATTTCTTCTTCTACTTCAGGCTTCTCTGATTTAGTTGACGTAATTGAAAGTGTCACAGGTTCTTCTTGTTTTCGTATTAAATGTAAATATTTTTGAAGAATATGATTATACTGATTCCACTTTTCTTCATCACTAAGCGATGATAACTGTAAAATCTCTTGCATTTCTTGATCCAAATTAGATTCACGTTTCTCCAGGGCTGATGATGATGATGATGTTGGTGTTTGTATACGATTCAGAACTTCAGGTGGAACTAAAATCATCTTCTTTGCGTGTTCCATTGTACTAACGGAATAGTAAACTTGATAATGCACCAGTTAAAATAGGAGCTAATAATGCCGGTAGGAATCCACCCTGCTGCTGCACTAATAAATGCTTCTTCTTCTTTTGGATGGAGTTTCCTTTCTTCACAAGATATCGAAGCGTCCTCTTGTATCGCTTTAATCTTGCTTTCTGTGTCTTTGTAAGAGGTACATTCCCTTTTAATACATTATAACAACATTCACAAATACTTCGAATCACTGAAGAGTCTGCATTGGCCAGTATAGCTTTACGTAATTTAGGATTTGCTTTGCTCAGCGTACGAAGAAGATCTCCGTGTTTTACTCTTGGAGACATATTGTCAGAATGAAGAAACACAGTTTAAAACAAACATTATAAACACATCTTCTTCTTCTATTTCGATGGAACATAAACGTAATGATAAATATCATCAGGAAAGATATTTGTTTGAAAACGAAGTTCATCTGGCGTATCCTGTTTTAAATCAATAAAGAAATATCCATATGGTAACTTTGTTGCGTCGTTGAAACTTTCTTGAAGAAATTTTGGATTCTCAGGAGTTAATTGATAACTCAAATGTTTAATTTGTGATTTATCTCTTGGATTTTTAAATAATACGAGAAAAGAACAATTCAAACTCATATCTCTGCTTCCTTTTCCCTGATGAAATATGTTTTGTGTAATAAATAGTACACTAAGATTTCTATGATGAGAACCCTTTGTAAAGAAATCAACTATATTGCGGTTCACTTCACACATTTGATCATCAATAATAATAAGGTGTGGTCCAGTTTCAGGTAAAAAGTCTTTTGTTCGAGGTAGCCCTTCAATAAATTGTACTTTTGTCGAAATTTCTCTGTATGCATTTTGCCATTCTGCATAGTACCAATAAATATGTCGAAACGATGTATTAACCATACGTGGTAAATTGGACAGGAATCGTATTACAAAGGAAGTTTTTCCACATCCACTTGGTCCGGCAACAATACATGAAAAGGGGTGTTTCCACGTCGTGTCCATGTTAAAGAGTATGATCATTCTTTCCTTATACGTATATTTATAAAGGGCCTTATTACATTTCTCTTCTTCTTTTGTTGGAAGTAGTGTAGCCATATGGAAGAGTATCATATGAATTTGGTATTCTACGTCGTTTAATATAATTTATCTTATAAATTTTTGTTTCGGGCATGCTGACGATAGTATGGTCTTTCCTGCGGCAAATTTTTTCTCATTGGTAATTTTTACTTCAGTAGGACGAGATTCTTCCTCTTCTTCTGCATCCTCTTCATTATCTACTATCATTTTCTTCATTACATCAAAATTTAGGTGTTTTGAAGATTCATAGTTTAATGAAAAGCCTCGTATCTTGCATACTTGAAACTCCTTCTTCGTGATGGGATCAAAAATACGTAAGCTGTAATTCTTCGGACCCGCCGATACATATTCTGAAATATAGGCTTCTTTACCATATTCGAGGACTTCATTTGTTAAATCGCCTAAAAAGTCACCAGTTGGAATTGTACTTTCATCAGGTTTTTGCGTATAAATGACGGAATCAGTATCAAAATATAATACTCTTTCTTGTAGTTGATCTAAATATTTGTACAATTCTAATCTTGCTTGTGCTGTTGTGTATGCGGCTATGACAACATTTACTGTTGGTAGTGAAACAGGAACGTCATCGGTGTATTGCCAATATACATATAACATGTCATCATTTACTGGAAATATTTGATGAACATCTATATCATGAGATGTTAATTTCTCATATAAATCCTTGGGTTCATTAATAATGCTGACATGACCCATGTTCTCACGTTGACCAAATTTTCCCCAAAATGAATTTAGCATTAATTTAGCTAAACTTCTAAGTGCTGGATTATGTTTAATTTTGTTCTTATCTAGACGTATTCCTTCCTTTTCATAAAATTGCTGAATGTACTTCTTCTTTAATTCATCTGTTTCACACCATGATGGCCATCCACTAGCTTCTGTTTTTGCTTTCAGGAAGGTGTTTATGTATTCTGCAAATAAGCCGCCACTTTTTGTTTTTTCATCATATTGAACAACGTCATATGCCCATATTTCATGAATATCTATTATTTTATATCCTTTTTCTAATGCCTTTCTTACTTCATCTGCTACCCATGTTCCATGTAGCACTCGGTCTTCATCGTTGTGATTACAAGGTGCTTGGATTAATTCATCACAACATGTACGGCAGAGTGGAAACATCAATCTATCATTTGTTTTATAAGGGAGGACAGGATGAAACAGTTGTTTTGGAGGCAAAATACTGAGCTTAACTAATCCTTCTACTTCTTCAATGGTGGGAATATTTGAATCTCCAGGCAGGTAGATAGTAGGATGACGAATTGGAAACTTCTTAGTCTTAGAGATAAATGGGTACAATGAAATAACATCTTTGTATTTTATG